>NC_134648.1:61143277-61445981 GCF_030463565.1 Pelecanus crispus | reverse complement strand
TAGAAAGGAGAAGTGTACCAAAACTAAGACTAAAAAAAAGGCACCATAATCTTGCATTCACATGTGACATAATGGCAGTAAAAACACACTTCTAAAGATCTTTGGCAATACAGTGGATTAATTTTTCATCTTTACACTTTTTGTATCGGGGATAATACTACAATTTATTCTAGGGCAATTAAAAAAATATTTCACAAGCCCTAAATGGTATATCTCAGTTCTGAGGAAAGAAAAGGCAGTAAGTATGTTCCTTCAAGCAAATTCCAGATCTTTCCGTCATTCGATTTGAGCCCAACTTCTGCATTAAGAAGAACTACATTTTATTAACGCACTACTGTAATACAAATACTACTACCCAATAAGAAAAAAAAAAAAAAAAGCCTCACAGATCAAGATACCAAACCACCAACTGAATCTCATACAAACTCAAATTTCAGCTGCCAAGTTTATGCTGTGTGCAAGACTACCCCAACTTAAATCTCCCAGACTGGTACTCATTATTGTTAGATGTGGCAATACTGTGCATAAAACTACTAAGAATTAAAAAAATTGCTAGCAGTGTCTTGGGGAGTATTTTTAGTTGTATACCTGATCACATGCACCATAATACAAAGATATTGACATACCTATAAAATATATTATTAATTTGTTTCCGGATGTAAGCTCTTAGGCCTAAGAATTTCCCATATATTCTGTGAAGAGTTGTTTTAAGAAAATCTCTTTCACGAGGATCTTCACTGTCAAAGAGCTCTAAAAGCTGCAAAGAGGGAAAAGAAGAGATGCACTTTACTTGAACCCAATGCACTGTAAAATAATTTAGAGCTTGAAGTTAAAAATTCTTTTTTTTACCTCACCTGTAATACAAACTTCTGATCAATATATTTCTTAGCTATATTAGGTTGGAAATCTGGAGATTCTAAAAACCTTAAGAAAAATTCATAAACAAGCTGAAAAAAACCAACAAAAAATAGTATTAGTCTTTTAAACAAGGAACCATTTTATAAGCAGCACATTACCAAAATTACTAATTAGTTGTTCAGAACTGTACTGTTTTTATTTATATACCACACAGTAAAAGCTTTGCTCTTGTTCTCCTGACAAAGTACAAGAACTTAAGGTTCTTTAAACTGCACTGAAATTCTGCTGAACTTCATCACTAGATTTTACTCAAATGACATACAGTAATCTAATATTCATCATGCCCAGAAGTACGTGTTTTGAAAATTCTCTGTTCTCCTCTGTTTGCCACGGTACCTCTGAAAGCTCGAGCTGTGCCAGAGTCAGATCAAAGCATTCATACTGACAAACTGAAGCTCATTTAAAATCAAAGCAGTTACATCTGTACCGCAAGAGGTGAGCCTTTAACCTCTAATATACTAACTGAAATTTTTTTCACAGATTATCAGTTTAAATTCAAGAAATATTTTAAATATTGCAGAGAAATGTAACTGACTTGAGATAAACACATAAACTAAACAGTTTTGAGTCAATAAACAATGAATTTAATGTCAGAATTTTGTTAGACTATGACTTCCTAAGTCTTCCTCAAATACCTGTAGATGAGGCCATGCAGCTTCTAAGGTTGGTTCATCTTCCTCTGGATCAAATTCTGCTCCCGTTGGATTGGAAGATGGTGGTAATGTTCGAAACATATTAACTGCAAACTGAAATCACATGTGCCTTTAAGAATTTTGAAACAAGTGAATGATTAAAAAAAGACTTCAAAGATTGTTTTGACTGAGAACTGTTTACATGAACTATTTTAATTAATATTTGCAAAAATACAAGCTATATAAGTTTAAACAATAATGAGGTACACTCACTCTTTAAAGATTTCTAACTTGGAGAACACTTTTCCACACCACACTCCTTAAAGCACAAACCTACTGTCAGGACACGTTTTATGTGGATATTGCTCTGATCTCTTTATGCACACACATTTTAAAAGCCCAAGCAAATGTATATAAAACGTTCACACAAACATTTTTTATATATACGCTTTACAAGGCCTCGCAACAACCTGCAAAAGTGGAAGTCAGAAGCAGAGATGCAAAACAAAGATTACCCACTACTGTTCTTCTCTATTACCAGTTTCACACTGTGGGTATATACGCGAGGAAACACTTCAAAACCAGATTCCTCCCTCCCCCTCTCAGTGGTAATTTCTCTTCAGCCACGGCCATCTACCTGACATGACAGGGGCATTGAGGGGGGAGAAATGCACATCCTAATCCTTTAATCTTTGACTTCATCTGAATTCTCAACCCCCCGAAAAGTGTTTAGCAGCCTCATGGAAGTGGAGTAGACTACAAAGATGAATTACTTTTCAAGTTGCTGATATGCATACAGATAAATTATTTTTGTGTTTCCAAGTGCTTGTCTAGATGCACATTCATACTGTGTATGAACCAATGCAGTACTCTTCACAAACCCCTTTAACATGAAGAAAGTTTCAAAGTCCCTAATAAAGACAAAAAAAACATTTCCTATCATATGGACAGAAAATTTGTCTACAAGGTCCTGTTCTAGGCAAAACAATCTCATCACTAAATGCATGCAGCTTGAATTTTTTTAAAATAAAAAGAAATATAATCAGAAATAATTACATTTCTATCAATTTATACAATGCATATAATTGCAAATGCACAGTAAAACACATTTGTTGGCTGAAAAAAAAAAATCTTACATGTTTTTGGGATAAATTTAGCACGCATTCTCAAGAATAACTTTACCTAGAATGGTGCGAAGATTTAAACAGCCTGCAGTATCCTAAATTCTCCACCTGAAATGATAGCTAGCAAAACCAGCTGGCTTCTCTGTGGACAAGAAAGGTTTTGTGATTCAAATGGTTGTTCTCACTCCCTGAGGAGTTAATGATTAAAACTTTACTGAGCAAGTTGGAGGGAACATGTTTCTGTGCATGCCAGTAAGAAAACCTGAAAAAGCCTTTATCTGTATATGCAAGACAGCTATGGCTGTCAGGACTGAAAAGAGACTAATTCCTCAATTACACTTGTAATCCAGAGTATTAGGTAGGGCAGATGTTGGTAGGAGACAAGCAAATTGCTGAGCAAGTAGAAAAACATAATATATTTAGCCGCATAAGTGCATCCAATAGAGACTTTCTTGTTCTATTTTGTTGCTTACTCATTATCAAGCCAGTACCAAGGATTCTAAACTTATTTTTGTGCTGAACAAAAAAAAATAAAGATCAGTTCAAATTAGTATATGGTCCCAAACTGCCTCCATGACTTCAAAATGATCCTTTGAGACAAATGCCTTAGTCTCTCAGCAGCTTGAACACATTGCAGAAACAATGAGAAGACTGCCAAAATAAAAACATAGTGCTGTACTGTCCTAACCCTTCATAACCATTGGGTATATTAGGCTCCATAAAGAAATCCTCTTCAAGTCTATTCCTACTTACAACACTAAAGTAAATTCTGCTATCAAATACACAGATAATTTTGTGCTTTATAAAAAATACTAAGATATTTTAAAGTAAATTTCAGTAGGCATTTGTTCACAGTGAGAATGGTGGCTATGCTGAAAGGAGATCTACATCCAGCACAAAACTGACTTATCAAATAAGCTGCAGCTCGCTGCATGTAGCTTCAGCATAAGGCATACATATACTCCGTTCTAAATATGTACCACAAGCACTGGTAAGAGTTAACCTATACATTGTTACTGATATTCTATTGCTGTAACAGATTGGAGGTGTCTTTTTTGCAAGTCTTTAGGGGAAAATCCGAGAATACATTTCCCAAGTCTGGCAAAGTAAGACACAACAGTACGGAGAAGCTGATTTGCCAGGAAAGGGAAAATTCTTTGCAAAAGGCTACATCACCAAGAGCAGCAGAAACATTTACAGAGCCTTTTCAAGAAAACCAATACTTGGCTCAGCAAACATGCCAGTACAGGGCATCTCCAGGACCAGCTAGGGAAAAGAAAAGGTTACTCCATTGGAACTTGCACTGAACTGAATGTCTTATTTGAGGATGAAAAAGAACATTTTATTTACTTCATCAGCTGAAAGGTTCCTATGCTTTCGCCAAGTGTATAATACAGCTCAATTTAAGGAAAAAACCCTAACCCCTACGAGTCTGAGTTTACTTATAACATAGCTATTCAGAAAGGCAGGTCTACTCCAACCACTACGTTTAAAATCTATTCTTTATGCCACAGTTTCAGGCTTTGTTACATTCAGCTTCCATCGCAGATAATAATCACATGCCATACATACATTTTTATTCTCTTTCTCAGGTTTTACTGAGGGTTCTTTTTGTTTGGCTTTTTGTGTGTTTGGTTGGCTTGGTTTTTTTGTCTTTTTTGATTTTTGTTTTGTTTTGCTTTTAATAGCATCAAAGCTTTCTTGCTGATAATTTGAAGGTTACTCGAAAGTTATGAAAGAGTAAGCTGTCTCAGTTTAAAGATGCTACTTTGCAGAGGAATGCATTCCAACCATCTTTGGCGGAATTCTGGGAAGAGCAACAGAATGTCATGTTTCCCTCTTCGCGTTCTGACTTCTTCTCATTAACACCTCCATTCACAGTTTAAAATAATGCTGTGAATTACCTATTAACTGGCAGGGCTAAGGAGCATATGTATGTGCTGTCCTGCC
The DNA here is from genome assembly GCF_030463565.1 of Pelecanus crispus. Classification (NCBI taxonomy): domain Eukaryota; kingdom Metazoa; phylum Chordata; class Aves; order Pelecaniformes; family Pelecanidae; genus Pelecanus; species Pelecanus crispus. Next base: position 61,441,357 of record NC_134648.1, on the reverse strand, counting down.
ATCTCACATCTGACAGATGGCAGAGCAGACAGTGGGAGGCAGTATCAAACTGCATCAGCTAAATCTGCAAGAATTACATCATATTCCCATGAAGGAAAAGTCACTCTCATGCTCTGTTTTTCTTCAGAATATTTCTTCATTTCAGCAACTGAGATGCAAGTCTGATACAGAATGAGACTGGCATATCAGAGTAATTACTATTTCAGAAAAGTAAGAGTAAAGCTAAAATGTTTTTATGTTTCCCTTTTTAAAAATTTGTATGGACATCAAGCAACTAACAACCTCCAACCTTTGTTTAAAAACATAGGGTGAAAATTTACAACAATCAAGGGTCTTCCAAGAAAACAAATCTAGGAAGACTACACTTGAAATTTAAAACTTGCTAAGGTTGTTAAGCAAATGGAAGAATAATCAGCTTTTTCTAGATGAGAAAGTCTCAGGCTCTTGCTATAAAGAAGAAAAGCCGGGTCATGTAAGGTGTTAGGTACAGTATTTTTTATTTTTGAGAGTATCAAATGGAAAGAGTTAAACCACAAAGCCAGAATAATTTGTTCCATGAGCAATGGAACCATCGAAGCCTGATTTGATCTGTTTTGTTTTTACATCCTTGATCAACAGAACACAAAACTGCTCAAATCAACGTGCAGCATCTCTTGGTGAAAGCACAAACTTGAAACCCTCTTCTCTATTAAGCCACTGACATTGAGGAATATTTACAGTTAATTAATACCAGTGAGGCTTTTATCTTTCTGTCAAATGGCTGATCTCTTTCCTAATGTCTCACTCTTTTGCCCAAACAGACAAGACACAAGCTGCAAAGCCTTACTTCCTCTAAGGCCAAATTCCCACAGAAATACCAAGTAAACATAGCATAACTTAAACACATCTCCTCCCCAGCTCCCCCCCCCCCCAATTTATGAAATATGAGTCTTTATGAAAACTGGGCTAGTGTGCCAAAATTCTGTGTGCTGTTAGCACTGACAATACTTGACTCCAAAGGACATAACTGACTAGGATGGGAGAATAAAAAAGGAAAAGCAAACAACCTGCATTTTTACTGCTTCACAGATATGTTTGCTGTAATGGTAGTTATGCACCCTGTTTTTCTGGTGGCCCATTTTGTATAACACTGGAGAATATTTTCAAGCAAATAAGCATCAGAGATATCATTACACATTTTCTTCTCCCTTCTGCTGAACAGCCTGAGCGAAGCCTGACATGAACAGCTCTGAATGACAAGCTATATAAAGTGAAAGTCTGCGCCTTCTATATTCCGGTGAATAAAGCTATCCTAATAGCTAAATAGAGCCACAAGTAGTACACTTCTCTTCACAGTAAAATCTCTTATTCTAGACCAAAGATCAGAGTAATAAAAATCCAAAATAAAACCCCACAACCACAAAACTCTCAAAGCAAAACAAAACAACAAAAAAATCAACCTCCCTAGATGTATAACTGAATATGTAATTTCATTTGCATAATGCATGAAAAGTTGCAGTCAAAACTGCTTCAGTTGCTGAAAATACCTAGTTATAAAATTAGATCTGTTCCTATATATTATCAATTTTAAAAGTAATATTAGCCTATACGCTTCACAAAAATGTTAATTTACCATCCACAAGTACTTCATCATCATCATCACCACTAAGAAAATTATTCCGAGCACTACAGAAATAAGTAAGCCATATTTATACAAGCTTTTGATCTACTTCTTTCTCAGAACATTACAGCCCTGGACCTCCACATCCAGTGCTGCCCTAGCCTCCTCTCAGCTCTCTTCAATACCCTCTGGCTGGCTAGCTGGGGAAGTGAATATTCATGTTGATGTTCACTTTCATAGTCCCACTTAAAACAGATACAATCCAGGTATTACCTATCCTTTCCTGAGATGGAAAGCAGCATTAATTTGGGTCTGTATTCTACATAGCTAGCAATTCTCAAAGTTCTAAAAAGATAATATCCTACGTGTCTGTGGTTTTGACAAACTAGTACACAACAGAACATTCTCATACAGCCCCATTTTCTTCAGGAGCCAAGCAAAAAAAAAAAAAAAAAAAGCAAGCATCTATTCTTTTCTAAATAAGAATCTGTAACAGATGCTTCTGATCAAACCCCCTAAATTTATCATTTACATTTACAAGATTTGTTTCAGACATTTGACTACATATCTTATAGTTTTGAGAAGAGGTAAGTTCCTTCTCTGAGGCTAATCAATCCAACCTTACTATATTATACCTGAGAAATGGAACTTGTTATACAAACATTTAATAAAAAACATTTCCTTTCCCATCATATCTTTGCTTATAAACAACATAAAAGGAATTTGAAGGACATTTCAGCTGGCTCTTTGAGGAGGAACAGGAAGAAACTCTTGGATCCAATCTGCAGAGTAACATTAAATCCATTTTAGAAATTAATTTCTCTAATATCTTTTGAAAAGGAGACTTATGATTAATATTAAATAATTGAACTAAGCCACTAGATGAATATATAGCTTAAAGACAAGATCTTACTATAAGTTAGCTGAGGACACTTGAAGCAAAAGAAGAGTGAGGGTGGGATGGAAGGACATGACATGAGCACTAGAATTATAAAGAAGAACCAGATAATAAGGCAGATGCTTCTCTTGTCACAGAGAAAGAAGATTTGAAACTAATGAGAAGGAAAAATATTATTTTATTATTATTAAACAGATAACTTGTGAAAATCATTTCCCTGAGTGTTTGGCCTAAATAAGATGTTAACAAAACCAAACAAAGATTATACACACACACATACATATATGCGCTAATATATCTGTATATACTCATACATAAATGAGTAACCTCCAAATTGTGTCAATGACTGGAATGGCACAGTAAAATCCTAATTCCTATGCCAACTATCAACTCCACAAACTTTCCAAAGCAAAACCACTCTCAAATCCAAGTATTTCTCAATCACTCTCATAGTTTTGCTGAAAACACTATTCCTTATTAATACAACTCAGTGGCAGTAGCCGCACCAACTTACCAATGTCTCTTTGAAGAGTCTTAAAGTACAAAAAAACATTATTTTTCCTTAAAATCTACACAATCAACTCAAATCTACTGCTAGAACTCTAGCAAAAGTACACCTCAACCTACACGTACATGCCTGAAAAAAAGAAGCTGATAATACTACAGCAAGAGGAATACAGTTGTTTCAGAACAGATGACCAAAAGAAAATTGTTCCATAAAAGCAGACTAAAAAAATTGCTTTCTGAATTTAACCTCAAAATACTAGTCCAGGTGCCTTCACTGACAGTGTCTATCGCAGTGCTGTGTTAAGTCCCATGCAAAGAAACCCCGCACCCTTTAGAACTTTGCACATAAAATGCATTTTAAATTCAGTGAAAGAATTGTCAAACAGATGCTGCGTGCTCCCACCAAAACACTGGCGATTAAGGCAGCAACCAAATTCTGCACCAAGATTTATTAAACTGACCGAAGTGCAGACTTCATTACCATTAGTTGCATCTGAAAGCAAAGAAAGTATATATTCTCCTCAGCCAAATGTATTCTAGCCGTAACTGTTTGATGGAGGAAGATAACGTAGGCACATAAGGCAAAAGTTATGAAATTATGTGCGGTTAAGACTACTTACTCACAGCAAACACTGATGTCTGACATAGATATTCAAGAACTCATAATGAACTCCGTTTTACCTAAATGAAGTCTCAGCAAGCTTATTCTCTTTTGTAATCCCCCTTTCGTCAGCATCAAGTATTCCAAAACAAGCAATCAATTAGCAAAACCCAGAGATATAAATAAACTATCAAGACATGGGAAAAGCCATGATCCCACATCTCCTCATTAACCATCCTCAATGGTTTGTGCACGTTTGACATCTGGAGTTATACATAATCCTCATATACTCAGAAGTTCTCATGAAAATAACTTCTGTATCAGTACACACTTATTGCTGATTTAGATAACAAGCAATCTTCAGAATAAGCAACATCTTTCATACTATAAATCCTCAGAATCTTTGAAGAAGCTTCAAAGTCTCTGATTTGTAGGAGGACCTCAAAATTTGACTGAGTTCATATTTATGTTAAAAGATGCACTATTTTCTCATCCCCTTGAAAATCCACCCCAAGCTACGAAGTCTCAGGAAAAAACATTATGTCACACATGGTCAAGAGTTTCTTGTAGGCTTAGTAGTCAGCTATTTTAAAAGATGCTTTCTCCTCTCAGTGCATTGCAGACAACAGCTACAGACCTCAACCCAACTGCTACTCCAGGCAGCTGGTGTCCAGCCACCACAACGAGAGCTGAAAGACTCTCTTGTAGTTTCACCGTCTCCTCCTCTGGAATGGACTTAGGCAAGACAGAAAAATAAGCCAAGTCTAGCTGGCTAGGATTTGGATAGTAGGCAGGGAGAAACAATGCAGGTCTGAATGGTTCACATAGCTTGTTCCAGCAGAACCTCATCCACCATCCTGTGTACTAAATAAGGTCTGACACTCATCCTCACATCTGAGTACAGAATAAAGTCAATCGCTGGTACTGAATGGGACTATGTAAGATTAAGTGTCAAGCTTGCATACCTGATCTCAATTCTAAGCTTATAAGTTTTTTCTCAAATTTTCAGTTTTGCAATCTACACGGTTTTTTAACAGCTAGATGTATTTAACTTTCCTCCCTGTTTTAATAAACACCCAATTCCAAAAAAGTTTGGGGGAGGGGAAGCAACACTCCCCCCACTTTTTTTTAAATACAAGATTTCATTTTTACCAACTTAAGCCATAATTTACTCCTGCTTCATATATGTCTAGTTTCTATCTTACAAAGAATAATAATCAACACTGGCAATGGTATTTAAAAAGCACTGTTATATTACCATTTTGCAGATGTGCAAACATAGTTGATCTTTTTTGAAGATTTCAGTAAGATTTCTTAAGATACATTGATACAGCTGAAGAAGCAACTGTGAATTAAAAAAAATTCAAAATAGTTCTCATTGTTAAATCACTTACCATATGTACTACTTCAGGGTAAATAGGTTCTGTAATCACATTGCGATTGTGTGTGATATATTCTACCATTTCACTTAAAGCTGCTCGTTTTACTTCCTTCCACTTTAGGTCACTTAGTGGATCAGAAACAAAGTCAAAAAGTACACAACATTGTCGTAACTTCTGGATAAAAAGCTTTTCTTGATCAGCAGGAGGAACATCTGAAAAGTGAAAATAATTGGTTATAAATTATATAGTAGTGGACTTTACTCTTCTCCCCATTTTTACTTCCTGAGACACAGGCATAGCAGTGTTTAAGACTACAAGCAAGCTTTCTCAATCTTCAAACAACTTTCAGGAATATAATGGTCCAAAGTATGAACCCCAGTAAAATACACTGTACATGACAGGATAATTTAACAAAATCGCAACAGTGATGCATACTTGCCTTTGCCAGAAATAGATACTACATGGAAAAAATACATACTTGAAAAAATGCCTCAAGGAATTCCCCAAAAGTTCAGTTTGTGTAAAGACTATTACGCCACATTTGCAGAATTACTCTGTTTTTTTAATATTAAAGAGATAAATGGGTGAATCTTCAGTTTCAGGATTAGATTTAACCTAGAGCCATTTTTTAAACCTGGGAGCTGCCACCTCACGAAGTCCATTTTTCTATCAAGTGCCTCCTACAACACAACAGGCTGCAGGCAAACACATCTAGGCACAGAACAACTCTTCAAGATTTTTTTAAACTTCATTAACACAAGAAATATTTAAAAGAGACTGGAACAACACGTTTAAGATCTTGAACTATTTGGTCAGTTTGTAACACTATTTTGAATGTTTGTTTCACACATACAAGAGTTAGACTTGCATTATCAATCTATTTAAGCACTTGTAGGAGTGTGTTTGGTTAACTGTTGCCAGGACTGCAAAATTAAACAATAGAAAAGACCATACTTAATCACCAAGATGAATGTAAGATATGAAAAAAATAACAACCGTAAATTTTAAAACAAATTGAGTAAACACCTTGTTTGATATTTACTCATTGTTTAATCATCACTCAGATGCAGCTGGTAACAAACTATTTTGATTTTTCTTTTCTGTGATACCTATTAAAAATATTTCCCAGGCTTCAGATATCCTGAGACCATACTCTCCCTCACCTTCAGTAACAAATGGGGGGGAGGGGAAGATAATATTTTTGGTAACAATCCATAATTCATTGTATCATTGTTATACAGACAATTACTCTTTTGAGACAAAGGTTGTCTTGCCTTATACAGTCTTTGTGCAGTGGCATTTTTATTGTTTGACAAGGATACTTAGGTTATAAAAAAAATTTGAAGTGTTTAGCTCCCAATTTTCACTCCCTGTGCTTTACACCTTAATCCTCCCTGCTGAGCCTCTGTAATTCATTACTTAGCACTTGCACATAAAGCAAAATTAGATTGCGCAGTTCAAACTTCATACACAGAATCGATAAGCAAGTAAGCCAGCCCTACTTTTGCCATCAGTATTTTCCAAAGTAATGAACCTTCAAAAAATTAAAAATGTACTCACATCAACATAAACCCACCAATTATAATTTGAAACTAAGCCTAAATCACCAAGTCCAAATATAGATGTAGAAGTTTAAGTTTAGGTTACTGTTAAGAAAGAACTAACACGAGACTGCTGTTTATAAACTTTCATATGTTAACAAATTAAAATACCTCCTATGGCTAACATTTCAACAGTTATAGAACAGAAGTTACCCCTTTTAAATTCTATAGAGCTTTAGCCTCGATGCTACAAAACTCTGCCTGTGCTTTATTTTTTGCTTAAGTAATCCCACGAGCATGAAGATGACTAATGCACGTGAAATTACAAATCATTATACACAGCAAAAACTTTCAGGATCAGGGCCTTAACTCTCAATACTTAGGAAATACTAAAGTAACTGGCCAGAGGCAAAGAAAGCAGTACCAAATTTTGACAGCAGCAAAAATTCGTGTGCAATTAAAATGGCCACATAACTACAGCACTAAGCTTAAGACCAGAAATGTGAACACACCACAGAAAGCCTGCATAAGTTAACACCATAACACATTTCATGTTTCTGCATAAAGATTTTTTTATTGTTAGATATGAACTGCTAAGACATTAATAGCATGCTAAAAAACAGAGTAAGACTAGATTGCGTTTGTAAATATTTCTGCGGTTTACTCCTATTCTTCCAGTTGATGACTTCTTTTTCCTTACACTATCATAAAATGCTAACATTTTCTTAAAACACAAGCAGCAAGAGCTACCATCAAACAAAGGATTTCACATGGTGCTACTGAATACAAGCACACAGAACCTAACACATGCACATACAATCTAATAAACTGAATGTCTGACAGGTATCTACAGTCCCGTTGATTAGTTAAATATGAGTTGCTCTCCTGCCTGACAAACTTCTTAAGATAACAAAAGCGGAGGTAGTTCCTCCCTTGCCAAGAGAAGTTGCTTTCAGAAGTATTTTTGCTATAATAAACCTGGAGGACATATTTGGTTTAAAACAGCTGGCATGTTTTTTTTGAAGTTATGTACACTGAATTGCTCTGAAGATTAATTCCCTGAAAAAAACCTGTAGAATACATGAAAGAAACCATAACCAGTTACAGATTTCAGTGTCACCAAGACACCTGGGACAATGAAGACTTCAAGAACTAGAAAGAAGGTGCTAAGTGACAGGTGTCCCTAAACAGAGCAACAACTTTCTGGCAAATAAACTAAAATTCCTGTCCAGTGTTGTGAACAAGTTGAGGGTACTTTAAGCCACACAGATTTTGCATCTGAACACACACACTTTTGTCTATTTGGATTAAAAACTATAGTAATGAATAATTTCTCCTGGAAAAAGAGTATTTAATGGAATAATTTGCATACTGAAAGCCAGCCAAATTTATGACCTGGATGTAAGTAGTCTTGGATGTACCAAGTGGCTCGAGTGGTTACCTTCTCCCAATTACCTGTAAAATGGAAAGTGGTTCAACCTGAAGTGTAACAACACAATTTCACTTAGGGATACTGTGCTATGAATGTAGAACTCCACAAAATCCAAGGCCTAAATAGAGACTATAAACATACAACTAATGGACATACAATTACAGTGATTTACAGTACACTAACCTGAAAGGAGAGGAAGCATTAAAACTGTAATTACTACTAATCTCAGAAGTTAAAACTGACAACTAAGAGGGTCAAGAAACACCCTCACAAGGCAAGCCACCTCCCTCGCCATTTATTTTGAAGTGGCTTGACTATTTTAAGTACCTCAGTCATCCTTGTTACTCTAGCAGAGAGAGATGTTCTTTATACAGACTGAGAACCTCACGTATTTCTAAGAAACTGTGTCTTGTTTGGTTGGTTTTTTTCCCCCCTTTGGGAGTGTTCATCAATAGCTTTCAAATGTCCAGACCTCAAATCTCTTGTGGTACTTGTCTAGAGTACTTGCCATCAAATCAAGATCATCCCTACCTTTAAGATTTGAAAGGTTGATTTCAGTATGACAGAAAATAAAAGATGGCCAAGAAGCTGACCCGAGTAGACTGTAATTTTTGTACAGAGAATGTATGCACACCTGCCGAACAACTCCGAGACGCCCCAAGAAGTCATTTATCCTCAGCCACATGTCAGGGACTATCTGGCACTATTCTTTCTGTTAACTGCATGGCGACTTGGTTCACATGGGCCCACTTCTCAAGCTCGTTCAGGTCCCTCTGAAGGGCATCCCATCCCTCAGTATGTCAACCGCACCACTCGGCTTGGTCTCATCTGCAAATTTGCTGAGGGTGCACTCGATCCAGCTGTCTATGTCATTGATGAAGATATTAAACAGTACTGGCCCCAATACGGACCCCTTAGGGACACCACTCATCACTGATCTCCATCTGGACACTGAGCCATAGACCACTACTCTCTAGATGTGACCATCCAGCCAGACACCCTCGTGGCGGAACCGTCAGTACGGTTTGCTTGTTAACGCCCCAGGCCTGTTGCTTGTATAGAATAGGCATTGCCTCTTTTAGGTCTCTGTTTAGGTCAGTAGGGATTTAGGAAAGCATACAGACAAAAGTATTCAAGTATTTTTACTGCTCATCCTGTCATTATCAGGTTGGTAGTGAAGAAAAAAAGGAAGCACAGCTTTCAAAGGTTTGCTTTATATGGCTGCAAGTAAAATAAAGAATAAATATCTCAGCATACCTTCTCCTTGTTGCCTCAGTGATACACAATATTCCAGTTGCAAGACCACTTAACAGTGCCCATCCCGCGTGAACCTCATGAGGTTCAACAAGTGCAAGGTCCTGCACCTGGGTCATGGCAACCCCCAGTATCAATACAGGCTGGGCGATGAAGGGATTGAGAGCAGAGCTGCAGAGAAGGACTTGGGGGTACCGGTTGATGAAAAGCTGGACATGAGCCGGCAATGTGTGCTCGCAACCCAGAAAGCCAACCGTATCCTGGGCTGCATCAAAAGAAGTGTGGCCAGCAGGTCAAGGGAGGTGATTCTGCCTCTCTGCTCTGCTCTGGTGAGACCTCATCTGGAGCACTGCGTCCAGCTCTGGGGCCCTCAGCACAGGAAAGACACAGACCTGTTAGAGCAGGTCCAGAGGAGGGCCACAAAAATGATCAGAGGGATGCAGCACCTCTCCTACAAGGCCAGGCTGAGAGAGTTGGGGTTGTTCAGCCTGGAGAAGAGAAGGCTCCAGGGAGACCTTATTGCAGCCTTTGAGTACTGAAAGGGGGCTTACGAGAAAGATGGGGACAGACTTTTTAATAGGGCCTGTAACAATAGGACATAGGGTAATGGTTTTAAACTAAAAGAGGATAGATTCAGACTAGATATGAGGAAAAAGTTTTTTATAATGAGGGTGGTGAAACACAAACAGGTTGCCCAGAGCAGTGGTAGATGCCCTAACCCTGGAGACATTCAAGGTGAGGTTGGACGGGGCTCTGAGCAACCTGATCTAGTTGAAGATGTCCCTGCTCATTGCAAGGAGGTTGGGACTAGATGATCTTTAAAGGTCTCTTCCAACCCAAACCACTCTGTGATTCTGTGACTTCTACATCACCTTCCACTTCAATTAAGCCACAACCTCCGACTTCCAATTGCTGAAGTTAACTGACATATTTGAAGAGGCCATTAGGTAAAAGTTTCCATTGCTGAGCAACTCTGGTGCTCCATTCTCCAATGACCATGGGAAGGCCATGGTTACTCAGAAGCTACTCCTTACAATTATTCCAAAACTGACATTTCGAGCTATTCACTGACCCATGTTTTGAACAAACACCCCCCCCTAATCAAAACAAAACAGTAACACCACAATAAAACCATACACCACCACCACCACCCCATTTGCTAACCATTATGTACATAATTTTCACAGAATTTGTTTCTAAACAGTAGCACTAGCATAATCTTAAGACTCTTTATTCAATCCAAACATTTACCCTTATCATACTTTAAATGAGTACTGTTTCTGGTCTCCTACTGGAACAGGAGCCTAGTTTTTCAGAATCACAAAGAATTTCAGTCTTACATTTGGATCGGATGTCCAGCAATTCGTGACACAGATTTAAACAAATAATGTAATGGCATATTTTATGCCTAAATCTGCATTATTTATCCTACTGTCTTTTTTGTTAGATAGAAAAGTACACTAGGGGGGAAAAAAATCAAATGTCTTCAGCCATTCTTACTGTGAGTTAAAGGTAAATGAGCTCACTGCAAACGAACTGTTCACGGTGGTAACTGTCCTCCCTCTGTCCTTGCTTGCTTCTCAGCCAGGATGTGGCATCATTCTCCACCCAGGACAGACTATAGAACCCTGAGAAACCACTTTTTTTTTTTTTTTTTTTTAAGATAGAGCATAGTTGAAGAGCTAAAACATAGTTATAGCCTAACAAATCAAGATTTTTCCTGTCTTTATATTAAAACAAATGTTGCCTGGTTTAAGAAAGTTAGAAAAAGTAAAAATAAATCAGAAAACACTGAAGTTCAGTTTTTAAGTGCCTGAACACGTGTTCAATATTGCATGATACATGAATGTTTTTGCATTGTAGGACGGTAGAGACCTTACTGTTCTATGGATAACATTTTTTATGTTCCTTCAGATAGAAAAATTACAGTTTTAGTTTTGTATTGTAATTGTGGCATTACTAGGCATTGATGATGGATCCATCTCCTATCTTTTTCACAGAAGCCCATTTTTCTATGGCAATGGTATAATTCAATAGTTGCTGAATGGAGGACAAAAGGCAAGGCTGGATAAGTAGGTGACCCAGAGATATGTCACACAAAACAGCTGGTTTCTAGTGCAGATTGGAACTGAAATGAAGGTAGAAGTTTGAAGTTTTTAGGTTGTGTTCTGACAGGAAGAATGGTTGATAGAATTTCTACCGCAAAACACCATTTGTGGTCAGTAAAACTCATTATGTTACATTATTCTGAAAGCAGAAAACGAGACATGATTGACAATTTGCAGAAAATACATACAGAAGATAAAATTCATCTCAGCTGTGTGAGCACTTTCTTGTTCATATATAAAGGCTCAGAGGTACCAGTTTTGCTCAGCTGACAGCCCCCCATTTCATTAAAAGAAAAATAGCTCTGTTTTTCTTTAAAACTGTCAGATACGCATAGCTACCAGACTGTGTACACACACATCAGTTCCTCTCATTTTAAACGGACAGCTAGATTTTTTTTCATACAGAAACACAGAGGTTTAAGTCAAAGAATACACAGACCACCATACAGAGAAGGAGCACGTGCAAAAACAAGGTCATAGAAAAGACTAACTAAACTAACTAAAAATCACATGTTAAAAGTAACTGCTTCCTTATGACACTGGTGTAGAGCAAAAATCTAAGCATGTAAGGTGACTCCTGCTTGCAAGCAGACAATACGTTTTATGAAACATGTCTGCAAACCTACTGAAGGACTTGAGTTTTTTAATGATATGGAAAAACAACATTTAACTGTGAACTGGGTGCTACCCAGAACTTATCACCGAGCATATTGGTAACATGGTCCCTTCTGTGGATCAAAAGCAAGTATTCGCGTATTTCAAATTTGATGTCTATTGGAAAAGCAAGCAGCATTAAAGCTTTAGTGAAGCTTTGTAATTTGCACTATGTAGTTTTAACTTTAACACAGGGAGTCCAATACCTTGCAATGTTTTCTTAGACATTTCAGTTGACAGTACCATGGCAGTATTTTTTCAAAGAACAAGCAGGGTTCAGTATCTTGAGTAAGAGAAATGGAAATTGCCAGACATGAAAGCAGAGGGACCGCAAAGCATGGGAGAAAGGACATAATCTGTTGAAACATGGATTTACCAGTTAGCACTTTTTCCAGAACTAGCGATCAAGTCCTTAAAAAAAAGGACAGAAAACTAGAAAGAAGATTACAAAAGCTTGTCTAGCATTTGATAAAATTCCATTTAAGATATTTACCTTATTTTGAAATGTTTAAATTACTATCCTAATCCCAGGCAAGGAGTAGTTTTCTGGGTTACAGAAGTTAATTTTTATTGCATTTCTATTATTTGACAGACTCATTACAGTTTTCATAGATTTTATTGAAACCATGATGACAATAACACTACTCAGAGATGACACTCTCCGAGTTAACAGTATTCTATCCCAATACATGATATTGGAAATCAGGGGGTGGCCCAGGGAAGAAATCTTCCAACTCATGCATAGAGAAGTTTAATTAAAGCTATTACTTATAGCAGCACTTAAAAATAAACTCGAGGAATACAAGAAAGTACTATAATTATATACAATATGCAATACATTTTATGCTATAACTAGCAACCCTGGGAGTGGGAGTTTGGCTGCAGATAACTCAAAGCAGGCAACAATATTGTTGTATGCATACATTGGACTACAAGGTACATAAAACACACTGATGTTTATATTGTTTTATTTGGAACATTATTGATCCTGTAGAAGCATTTCTTTGCCAAAAGACACACTTAAAACAAGAAAAACGACCACAGCAATCAAAGCCACAAGAACACTCTTGGAAAAACAGGAGTGCTTGCATTAGACTCAAGAGAGCGTGACATATAAACATTTTAAGTGGCACAGAAGAACAAACTTCCACACTTTATCTCACTAATGAAGAGAAAGGGATGCACATCTAAGTGATGTGAAGTGTCATAAAAGAATGCAGGCTTATTCCAAAAGAACCAAGTTGTAAGTTTAAGGTCCTTCTCTAACTGCCATGTATTATACCTGTAAACATTCCTACAGAGAGTAGTTCTCAACAACTTCCCCCCCACCCCCCAAACCTGACCACATTCCCTGTCAGAAACAGGACACAAGATGGGATGGACTTTCAGCCTGATCTACAACAAAGCCCACAATTCCCAAACAACTCCTGATCAATAACAGGTACTCAAAAAAAAGGTACTTAGAGCTTCCATAAGGAAGAAAACACTGCCTATTCCAAACAGCTATTATGATAGTAAAGTTGTTTTGTTCAAGGCCAGTTAGAAGGTGAGCTGAGAATGGTAGGTGGATGCACAAGGGAAGGTCCCAGTCTCAAGCAGTATTTGTACAGTGGATTGCAGCTTCCAAAGCACGACCGTCGTCTGCATCCTCTGCCTTTATGCAGCACCGTGATGCTCAGTAGCAGTCTAGGCATTCAGGAGAGCCGGGAATGAGAACCAGCTGTAATTACTGGCTCATTCACTCCTTTGCTTTCAAGGAACTGAGCTGCTGCCAGAAATACCTTTTGGCTGTTCTTCAGATAACAGAAATTTGTAGCTGGAAATTACAAATTGGAAATTTTAATTTGCCTGCATTTGGAGAAACTGCACTGTTCTTAACTGCTGCTATTTCACATTCAGTAATGCACCTGAATAAGACTGGCACCCAAAATATGAGAACTGCTTCTCTATATACTGACAGAAAACAAGGTTTAAAAACAATGCTGAAAATCATACACGTGGCACATTTTTCTACCTAAAATTCAAAAGCAAGCTGCATTTTACTTTTCAAGTAGTTCAAGTTTTCAGACATTCAGGTAATCCAGTGGTTTTATTTAAAGCAGCTTTATTTCCAGAAAACAAGCCCTGGTTAGTAGTGAACATGCAAGCTTTATGTTTTCAATAAAGCAATAGCACCGATACTGCTTCTATGCTTATCTGCAGTCTGGATCTAGCCATAACTCCACTTAAGATAAAAAAGTTATTTCACCTATGACAGCTTGTGTATGAAACTAGTCTTAATCATGATACAGAAACGGGGAAGGGGGATGCATCTTGGAATTCATTAAGTAGAAAGGTACACAACATTTAAAATTTTCAGTTTCTACATAAAGAAATCTACTGGCTAAATTTTCATTCAAATGAGCAGCTTTTCATTGGATTATGAGTTTTTTAAACCAATATATTCTTCCACTTAATGGAAAAGAAAAAAATTAAGGGCTGTTAGAATCAAATGAGCCATTTTCAGACTAATTAAACAGTAACAGAAAAAAAAAAAGCCATCACCCAAAAAACCCCACAGCTTAAGAGAGCCTGAAAGGAATGAGAAGCACATGCTTGTCAGTCCTGGAGTGAAGCTCAAAATAGGTGCTTCCCAACACTAATCCCCTCTGAAAGCTGCAGTCATCCAGGAATCCAGCGCTGAAGGCTATTGCTGGTGGCAGCTACCTCTTAACTACCAAGATTACATTGTGGTTTTGAGGATAGAGAAACTAAGTAATGACATTTAACTGTCAAAGATTTAAGATGGGAGATTTTAAGGGCTGACTGGTAATGAGGTAGAAAAAACAGCCTGCTGTTGTTTTATACTATTTGGCATCATTTTTATATACTAAACAGCCTGAGGCACTGAAATCACTTCCAATAACACCTTTTCCAGGTGTACATCCTAAGTCTAATGATGATAAAGGTAGATCAGTGAATAATCTGTGCACCTAATTATCTAATGATTTTTCAAAAGCGGATCAACACCACCCCGCACCTAAGCTCCTGCTTTACAAAGAGTTTTATCAGAAGTCAGCTATTTTCTTAGAAGCCATATGAAATTTTAAAAATCCTTGAGAACATATTTGTAGTAATATTTAAGAGAAATAAGGATTTTTAGACTATATTAAAACGTTTAAAAATAGAGAGTGAAAAGTGGTAACTGTATAAATACTTCAAAGGCAATGTACCATAAAGAGGAAAACAGGAATGCTTATACAGGAAATGACAAGTGAAACAAGCCGAAACGGGCTTGAGCTAATGAAGTGAAAATTCCACCTGAGTGTCAGGGAGAAAAGTGACAAGGAAGATAATCAAATAGACAATGGAAGAAAAAACTGTCTTAACAAGGAAAGAGAGAAACCAAACAGATAAAGAACTCTCAGTAGAGCTTTTTGGCATACATACAGTTAATATGACAGCAAAACCCCAAAGAAGGCACTTACTAGAAACCTAAGGAAAAAATCCTCAATTTCCTAGCCATTCCAGTGTATTTGAATCCATGCTCACAGCATAAAAACAAACTTATTATGCAACATCTTCAATTGCGTTTGAAAACTTTAAAGCTGTTTTTAAACATGTATAACGATCTCTCTGAAGAAATGCAGCACTACTGTGGTGAGACCAGACTTCAGTTACATTACAGAACATCATTCAAGTGCATGGTGTAATTCAGAAGAAGATTTATATTAAGAAAATTGAAGAAGCCCATGAACCACTGAATAAACAATGCCACTTTGGACACTTGGGTGAAGTAAGTATCAGCTAATCAAGCCCGACCATCTGCTTTAAGCAGAAGTGCTGTTTCCTGAAACACATCCAAACTCCATAGGCCAACCTGTAATTCTAGTCAGATACCGCTCATGAGTAACTTGCCAATCCATGTTACCTGTCACACATCTACAATAAATCCAATTCAAGCAACAACCAACCACCAAAATGTAAAATAACTTGGTTACTTCCCCAGAGCTTACCAGCCTGCTTCTTCCTGTCCTCACTCCCCGTACATATGCTAAACCCTGGGGGTTACTGCTTCCTTTCTATTGGATGCTTTTGAATGACAAAATAAATGAATTTCATGATGACATTTAGAGTAATTATTAACAGATATCACAAGAATTCATTGAAGAATGCTGGGTCATGTGTTGGCTTAGAAAAAGATGACATACTAGATTAGAAAGCATGCAGAAAAGCCCTCCATCATTTTCTACAAACTCAAGTGTTTCACACCCTAATGCAACCTAAACCAAATGCACAGGCCCCATGCAAGAACTCTGCTTAAGTTACAAGCACAACTGCATCCACATTCCAGTTTGCCTGAGGCTAACATTTATTTTTAAGTTAACAAACACTTCCATACCCTTTCCTTGATGACAACACTAAATCAGCTTTCTAAGTTTTCCATTCTCTTCAAAACCAGAAGTAGGATGGGGAATTTGGTGTAAGTCTTTGAGAAGTCTATTCATAGGGAGGGCTTTAACAGCGCCGGTAACTCTTAGTCAAGATGCAAACTGAGGTCCTGAATGGTTGATTGACAACTAAAATAATCCCAAATTGCCATAAAGCATTAAAGATTCCAGCAGTCATTACAAGATATGCAAAACTGTCACCAAATACCACCAGGACTTTGTTATTTTCTTGACAGCAATTTGTTAATAAATTTTTAATAAACAGTAAGTCCCATCCCCTGTGTATGGGTTTTTTTTTGGGGGGGGGTGGGGGGGGTGGGTGTTTGGGTTTTGGTTTTTTTTATTCATTGAAAAATCCTACTTTCCAATTCAGTGCACAGTTTTCCTCATTTTTTGCCATAAGCAACATTTCTTAGTTCCAGATGCCTGTGAAATTTAGGCACCTTGCATAATGGAACACAGGTAAAATAATGGTCAAGCGTGATAGCAACAATGTTTTGGGAAGAAGAAAAAGAAATAATTTCAGAGCTAGGTCAGTAACTTACTTAGCAGCCGATGTGGGCCATGTCAAATGCTAACAATTACTTCAAGTACTAACAGCAATTACCAGCAGCTCACTGCTAGGAAATAAAAGTTATGTTTCGGCAAGGAAAGTTTTGACCCAAATATAGCAGAAAGCCAATTATGCCCATTTCAAAATGTACTAAAACATGTGATTTCACCATAATCATATTTTAAGAAGATATAATATACCTGCACACTTTGTCAGGAATGAAGTGCTTAAGAATTTTCCATTTAACTAAAAAAATAATTCCTGCACAATCCAACATTATTTTCCTCATATCATATCTGTCTGAAAACACGCACATTTCCTTCAAACAGATGTGCTCAGTCTCTCGGCTTCAGCCTGACAAAGGAATTCTAGTAAGAACAGAAACCATACTTATTAGCAAGTATCCCTGTTTAGCTGCCAGAAAAGCTGACATTCTGGTGATAATTTGCACCAAATTTCCACCCCTCTCACACAGCAGGAAGAGTGGAGAATTTCATTATGTAATACATTTAAATTGGATCCTCCAACAAATCTGTAAATTTACAGGGCACAAACAAGTTGCTTGGCTTTATTAGCTATGAATCCAAGACTGTTTAGACATCTCACTCCTAGCACATTTCCCAAAATATTATTTTATTTACAATTTTCTTTTTAAACAGATTTAGATGTGCAATGAAAGCAATTTATTCTAATTTCTTCCATTTAAAAATAAGCTTTAGGATTCTTTATCCCTTAAGCTACATCAATGAATACTGAGTTGCCAGTAAGAGGGAGTGAGAAAAGTTACGCAGTGAAGTACATGCTCAAAGTTTTACTTTAGAGAGGATGTGTTTATTCAGATTCAAAGGTCAATAAGAGCTTCATTTCCTACTGGGACAAGAACCAAACACAGAGGTTTTTATAGCATGCTAACAGACAGTCCTAAAAGATACCCCGTGCCTTAATTTCTGGATTTTAAGATACTTTAGATATAATGTGAGCAAAAGATACAAAAATATTCTGGGAATAGGTTAGAAGAAAGAGTCTAGTGTTAAGACTAGTTACAGTCTGTTTGGAAAATAGTTTTGAAGAAAAACTTATTACATCCGAAGGACAGACTTTTTCCTTAAATTATCTGTGGTGTTTTAAGCAATGATTTGTTCAAGTTTTCTTTCCAATGTGGTTTGAATGAACATAAGACACCTTTGAGACACCGCTGACATTGTTATGCTTTCACTTTAAATACAAAAACAATACAAGAATTCAGTTCTAGAGGCTGTGTGAAGACACACAGCTGGTAGCTTTAATCCAAAAACGCAAATTAAAACCTTCCATAAAACTCCTCAAAATGAAAAAGTGTTTCAACTTAGCAGACTGCTACAAACAACTAGAAAAGTCCCAAATGAGTGATTTTTTTACTTCGGTTTTACATCTTTTACATTTCTTATGTAATTTTTTCTTTGGATAACTTATAAAGAAAATATTTACTTCATAAAATTCATATCCTTATCAGTAACAAGAGCAATTACGAAAATTGACATAAAACTGTCACTTCCACTACTGATAACAATCCAGAAGCAGACCCCACCCCTAATTTCAACTGCATTTGAAAAAGAAAACTGAATTGGCAAATTATAGCAGAAATGGTATTCCATGATTTGCATGTGCATTAAGTGGAATTGATTAAAAGAGGTGCGGATGTAGCTTTAAACTACCATGCACTAAGAGCATCATTTAACTCAGTTTTGTCATTTGAGAGACAAGGATGTGGGCAGAAGCCAAGCACTGGCTCTGCTAGGGTGACAAGACTGTACTTTCACTGCTATAGGGTGTTTATCTCAGGTATAAAGGTTAGAATCAAAAGCCACCACCACCAGAGGAACATCTTGTCTGCATATGATGTAAATATTCCTGTATCTATTAAATACTGCTGGTGCTCACTTAATCTGCATGGTTTACAACGCAGTTTCAGTAGCTAACGGTATTTGATAGCACATGGAGAGAATTAGCTGACTCTACAGAAGTTGAAATTAATTATTAAAAGCTTTGAACAGAAATGGGAATAAAAATTTTCCTCAGAAAGATAACATTGAATTTTAATCTTAAAAATATATTTCATAGCAACAATCACAAAACAGAAGATTTTTGATGTATGAATAAAAACTGAGGAAAATATGCATTAATGCCGCTGTAATTCTGCCTCCTTGAAAGGGCACAGAAATTACACCATGAGTCAGTAAATGTAACTTAAAAATTCCAGCTGACTACCCTCCTATAATTTCACGGAATTTTCAGCTCAACAGAAAGTCCCCTCCAGAGACGTTTTACCGTCATACCCTTAGAGATTTTAAGTGCAGCATGAAGCACACATTGTTTCCAGCAGCAGAACTTATACATACGCTCTTCATATGGGCAAAGGATCTATACAAAGGTAAAAATAGCCCAAAGCGAAGTAAGAGAAGTGACAGAGCACACAGAGTAAAAGCAGTAACAAGGTAAAATATATCCTCCGATACAAAGTGACGCTCAATAAGTGAAGAGTGAATAAGCATGGCACCACATTAAACACAGCAGCAGTGATAACTACGCAACCTCCTTTAAATCTGCTCTTGGTCAAGTATTAAAACCACTCCCCATGAGTTGTTTCAGTTTATACCAGCAAAACCCACCAGTCCATGTCTGCCTAAGTGCTGTGGCTAGCTCTGGGCGTCCTTTGAAAAAAATCTAGCAAAACTATACAAGAGGCAACACAGTAATACAGTCATTTGTACTAGTATCAGTCCTTTGACAATTCACGATTATCTAATACTAATTGATGAAACTCTTAAGTAAACATTTCACAATCCTGTAGATACCAGAGGTCTCGCTTCATTAAGAACAGAACTCCTGCTCGTTCTCGAGGAAGATTGTCTTGTTTCTCCTTTTTGAAGCAACGCTTTTAGAAAGGAAGAGTGGAAGGGTTTCAAAGCTAACGATTCTGCGTACAACTGGTTAAGCAATGTTAAAGAGCAGCACTGGCTGAGAACTTGCTACGAGAATATAGGAAACTTTTGGCAGGATGGATGACTATGAACTCCAGGAGTCATGCTGAGTATCAACGGAGTCTGGGTGGCTTGGTAGAAAGGCACAGGTATCAGCCCAAACACAGCTGGTTTTCACCCCTTCAGATTATCAAATTATACTTGGCTCATATGGGAGAAAAGGGAAGAACAAACACTTTTATCTCCTCTTTCAATCTCAGCTGAGGTTTATCCATTTGATCCAAAACCAACACCAACTATGACCCACAAGCAGGACAGAAGATGTGTGCTGGCCACGGGACAACCCATTTATTGGATTAGCAGGGGTGAAAAAAGTTTTGAAGCTCTTTTGCACAGGAATATTTCCACAAAAGTGAAAACAAACCTGCAATTTTACAAGTAGCTGTAATTTTTTAATTTAAATTCACTGAAAGAGAATTAGCATGATTCATCACTGTGATGGAAGCATTTTTGAAGAAAATGATTAAGATGTCTACTCTATGTACCATTCTTCCCAGGAAGATTTTACTCACTTCTTACAACAAAGAGTCACTGTACCTTAAATGTTTACTAAATTTAAATGTGTTGAAGGATTAAAGGAAATTAATATTTAAATAAACATACATGCTCAGACCAGTTAAATTCATCATCCTTAAAAACACCTACTTATGTGGAAAATGCAAGATGTGTGTGAAGGTGAAGATTATCATTACACAGAAAATACAAAAGGAATAAACCACATTAATTTTCCACTGCAGTATACACTAACAGCAAAAAATGAGTACCATGAAAGGTGACTTTCTGAGATTTTTAGCTGTGCTTTCGTAATCAGCACAGGCCAGTTTCAGACTATAATAAAACATTAACACCCCCCAAAAAAGGCAAACTGAGCACATGTAAAGGAAATTATGCTTGAAATTTGTCGAGTTCTTGGAAAGTATTAGGAAGTTGGCAAATGACAATTATCCTGGATTTTTAAACTTTTAACACAGTGTTTTTATAATGCAGGAAGATTACCAGAAACATGTTATAAGGATGTGTGGCAGAAATTACACTGTTCAACATTTTCATAAACACCATAGAAGATGAATAGCAAGGTCACACAGTTTGTTAATGCAGTATTCATTGTCAGTTTAAAGCTTGTTAAGAAGAGCTACCAAAAAAAATCCCACAATACTGAGCAAATTAATTCAATCTATTACATCTTTCCAAAAGCTGATAAACGTAAAGAAGTGTGGGTGAAATAGCTGACTGTGTACATTTATAGCTTATTCAGAAGATGCTTTTAGAGTTATGGATGTTCTGTAAAAAACACATACCTGCCACAATTTTTTTTTACTACTGCTGAGCTGCTAACAGAGTATTAAGAAATGAACAAAACATCTTTTAGTGTGTCAGTATTTTTAATACTGCATGTGGTTCCAGTCACCCATCTTTAACACTTTGCAAAAACATGGAAAGATAATTTAAAACACCGTAACACCAAGCATTGAGAGTTAACACACAGGTAAATGTACTACTAATAGGCATGCTGGCACCAAACATATTAAAAAGTCTGCCTTAGTAACTGAGGGGAAAAGAAGGGGAAAAAAAAAAGATAGTTTACAACAAGAATATTGCTCTTGGAGTTTTAAAAAGTACATTAAAATTGATGTTGTAACATTTTTAAGTGACAGTAAGGCCAGTCATTTTTTGGTCCCACATGCAACAACAAATGACAGAATCATACAATAATTTCCACCAGAAGGGACCATCTCATTTTTTGCTTGCCTAATTCCCCACTCAAAGCAGGGTGAGCTGAATAAAACTTGACTGGGCAATGCCATGAGCAGCCAGGTTTAACTATCTCCAAGCACAAATTTCACAGCCCCTTTCGGAATTTTGTTCAAGTGTTTAACCACTTTTACGGTGAAATTTTTTTCTCCTTGTATACAATCGCAATCTCCTGTGTTGCAACTCGTATTGGTTACTTCTCACTCAATCACTGTGGGTCTCTGAGAAGAGCCTGGCTCTGTCCTCTATACCCTCCCATTAGTTAGCTGAAGACAAGATCTCCCCTTAGCCTTCCCTTCCTCAGGCCAAACAAACCCAGTTCTTTCAGCTTCCTTCAGTACATCATGAGATTAATTACTACTGTTCTGCATGCTGAATTTGGTCTGTATTACTTCTGAAGTATGAGCTCTGGCCTCTGCTTCCTATTTAATTACAAAATGGATTTTTTTTTTTTTTTTTTTTTTTAAGCTCAGAAACAATTCCTGCAAAGCAAGAGCCTTCATGATTTTTAGCAAGTATGGTTAGACAGAAGTTATCTTCAGGTCAGTTATTTTTCAAGAAGAAACACATGCTGGGTTCTTTCCAAAATGAAAGTGCTGAGCTTTTCTCCTTTAAGAAATAAATGGCATACTTCAGGTTTAAATGCAATATGCAGCTCACTTAAAAACTGTTTCCTATGTTTACACATTGTCAAAAGGGACTTGACCTTTCATAGCCAAGTATGAAAATATAAAGTGGAAATGCACCTTGCAATAGCTAGACAGCACTTTGTTGCTTTAAGAACCTGACAGTAGTTCGTGGTGATCAGGTAACCTTTCAGCTCCAGATCAGAGGTGGCCCAAGCTCAGGGAAAACACCACCAAGAGGTGCTTGATGCTATGTTAGTACCTAACCCAACCCAACTCCTTCCCACACAACTTTCAGTATGTCTTGCAAAACATCTTGAAAATCGTTTTTGAAAAGCATGAACAGACATTACCAATCCCAGCCAGTCAACAACTAAAGCCACTAAAGTCACTTCTATATTCTGCTAATTCTACCACTGCAAATCAGAGCATTGTTTTACCTATATTTTTTTTTCAAACACCTGTCTTGAGTTCATAAAAACACTGGCATTTGGGCTACTTCTATGTTACTGATAAAACAGTCTTAAGACATTTTTTCTTACCAGCACTGAACTGCATTCCTAATGAAAAATGTGTGCCCCCGCAATGAATAAACATTTATAATCTGCCCACAGAATGAATTATGATTATTTTCCACCTGCAACTGCATTCTGTACTACAGCTACAGTTTTCAGCAAGACAACTCACAACAGTAAATATGAACTGGGAACTGAAGTCTAGTGACAAATGTTTACTGTTTGTCCTAATCCATGCTGCTTTTACAGCTGCTTTCTTTGCTTGAAGTGCTGAGACAGAAATCAAAAGGTCCCGATTCCTTCCCGCAGGCCTCATCTCATTTATGTGGATCCTCCTGTCAGGGCCTTGAGTGCACTTCCATCACCCTAGGGGCTTAGCTGCCAGAAGGGCTCCATAAGGAGAAAGACGCATGTTGGAAACACCATCCAGCTCTGCTTCTCTCCTTGTTGCAAAAATCTTAAATTCATAATACCCGATAACCCTCTTCTCTGTGCTGTCCTAATGGCATCTTCATAGCTAGCGACCTGTCTACCCATGAAGATCCTAAAGGAGTCCCATGGCCAGTTGCTTTGGCTACACCATTTGTTTCACAGCCAGCTACAAGCGCAAGTCTCTATCCAGGATCACAAACCACAGTAGTTATTCCATGACCATAACGGCTGCTCAAACTGAAACTGTAATTTTCTTGGAAGCTCTGGATCGTTTCAATACGAGGTAAATTTTCAGTTCATCATGATAACCAGCGACAAGCAGCTCAGCTGACCATTACACACTATCTTTGTACTCCAGAAAGATCAATGCAGCAGTAGCAGAACTTGAATCTCCTGGAAAGCCTGTTGCAGGTGGAATGACCAAGGGCTCACTACCCCAGCAGGCCAAACACTCTCACTGAGCCAGTGCTTTCACCACAAGCAAATGACATTCAGTAACGGCTCCTCGCCACTTGCGTTCAGTGTGGATTAGGCTCTTCCGGTGCTTGGTATTTTCTAACAACAGGTCCAAAGTCATCTTCTGCAGACCTGATTTCTACACATTGGTCTTGAACAACTGCCAACAGCGTATGGTTGTGACAAAGGGCATGTCTCTCAGTACCTGACTAAATAAAGGAGAGCAGGTGTACTGACAGTGATCAGGGCCAGCCAACAGTCCAGTGGTTGCTGAGTAAGTCCACAGTGAAGAGGCATGCCAAACCAGGTAAGTCAACGCATCAGGATCCAGATCAGCAAGGTATGTAGCTGGACAACCACATAACTGCAACCTAGCTGAGGCAATGACCAAGCCTGAGCTTACAGACAACTCCTGAGTGAAAGGGGAACCCTGACAAGACTTCTCACAGCTCTTTCCACAGCAGTCTGACTCAAGATTACATGGCTACACCACATGATGAAGGCCAAATATGGTAGCTCCAATACAAGGATAAAATAAAATACACCACCTCAAAATTTTAGTTTAAATATTATATGAAATTGGTGATAAAGCAGTATCTTCTCTATTACAACAAACTAGATCTACTAGAAACAATTGAGGGGCTTGTGCCCCCCCCCCCTTTGACATTGAAGTTTTAGCTCTTACAGCTACAAAGAGGAGTGCTTCCACTAGAAATTTAATCCTATACTGCAACAGATGATGTAAAAGGACAACTGTAAACTGCAACAGATGATGTAAAAGGACAACTGTAAAAGTACCATGGATTGGGACAAACAGTAAACATTTGTCATTAGGCTTCAGAATTACCAGTTCATTTTAACTGCTATTAATTTTGTATGTATTGTTCTGATGGGCTTCATTTTGGAGGCACATCAGTACTGGTAACATCAGAGCAGCTAGTGAGATGAGGTACACACCAAAAACCAAAGCAACGCCTGTACACATATATGCATGGAAGACATGCTTTTCTCCTCCCAGCATCAAGAAACTCCTCTGGGCTATAATACCAGAGACCCATCTAATTTTCTACCACCTGAAAAATGCAAAACAATCTCTCAGCTATTCCTTATAATTCCAGTCATCACCCATTAAAAACCAAAACAAACAAACAAAAACCCCAAAACCAACCCCCCAAACCACAAACCCCCTTAACCTCTACTTTACTACTGTATTATTCAGTGCACGAAAAATTGAGGTCTTAGGAAAGTAAATTTCAGAACAGTTTCTCAGAATTTGTTGTTTCCAGAATTATGTATTTGATTGGAACAACAACAGGGATAATAAATTCACTGACAAGGACCCTGTTATCATATTGAGACAAAGGATTATTAAGGTTCATCATTAGAACATTTCATCATTCCGACTCCAACCTTGGTCTGTTTCCCTAACTTGCACCTTTAAAAGATGGTGCTTCTCCCCTTCCAAAAGGCAGCATCCATCCGAGAATTAAGGTGATCTGTGCAGAGTGAAAAGCGAAGGCCTGTCTACAGGTCATACAGTTGCATTTATATTCCCTTGACAACGAGCACAGTCCCTATTCTAACTCAAGGGAGTTTTATTGCATTTTGTGCCCACCCCCCCCCCCCGGACCAAAATTAGAGTCTTCTAGAATGCATCCAGTCCCACTTCAGACAGAAGGATATGGCTCTTTTAAAAGGTAAAGAGAAATCATGATTTCTTAATACACAAAGACCAGTGCTACTACTTAAAAGGAACCAGCTTCTGAACAGTTGGGTTTTTTTAAACTTTAAAGGCAAAATTTTTTTCAGTGTATGGAATACTACTGAAAAAATACTTTTTTTTCAGTACTAACATCAAGCCTACACCACTGAAAGCTGAGAAGCAAAGGTAATTGGGAACGGTATCAGCTGTGTTTCTTGCATACGAATGCCATTGTTCAAGGTGGGCTGATCCCAGCTAATACATGTTCTGCTTAAAAAAAGTTCTAAACCAGAACCACCTTAAGGAAGACATTAAAAAAAAGCTTTGGTTGGTTAACAGCCAGCTAAAAAAAAAAAAACCAAACCCAAAACCACAAAAAACCCCATAGCAATGCAAAATTTTACTAACTGCAAAAATACAGAACAAGAGATACACACTACTATGCAAAAGCGTCATACCAACATGTATTTTCCCAATGAATTCTATAAACCCAAAAGAACATATTCTGTGAAGAAATTTAACATTCAAAACTGCACAAAGCGATAGGCACATAAGAGCTTGCTTGTTAAAGCTGAACCGCATCTCTTCTAGGAAATGCTTTCTGAATACATAAAGGATATTTTCATAACAAATGTCACATCTCTTCCCCTCTTTCCTCCCCAACAACGCTCCCGATTCTTTTACAAGCTGCAGAGGGTTTTAAAGGAGCTCCATCCCAACGATTCGCACAAAAAAGGCTGTGGAGCGCACCAAGCGTTTGCCCTTATTCTATAGAAACTGCAGAGCGGTAACTGGGCTCTTCCCTCCCCCCACCCAGTACCTTTCTGGGGTAGTGACTTCACATCCTTTGACATCAGCACGGCTCGAAGGGGGATGGGAGAGTTACGGCAGAAAGCAGTAAAACCTGCTTTTAACTATGCACGCAATGCCTCTACGAATTCGTCAATCTTCCCAAAAGGCATTTAACAGAACACGGGGTTCCGTCTCCCCCGCTTTTACCGCGGCTGCAGCAAACCGAGCGGCACCGGGCTACAAAGGACTTCCTGCTCGCCTCACCGAGCACCACAATAGCCATTTATTAGCTCGTCAGCGGTCGCGATTCACTCGCACACGCACAATAACTCACCTCTGATATGCAAAAGGGCCACGGGCTGGAACGGCCCATTGGAATTGGCTGCGTCAACCACCATCCTGCTGCCGGCTCTGTTACATGTCAACATCTAGGCTCCAGCGGGCAAGGCAATGTATTCCTTAAGGCAAGAAACCAGCCTCCATTTTAGTTTAAAAAAAAAGACAGAAACTGAAGCGCTCTGCAGCTGGAGGGAACTGGCTAGTTCGTGATGTCAGCGGGCGGGAGGAGCCCCATTGGCTAACGGCAGCAACTTAAAATGACACCGAGGAGGCCGCGAATGAGCGCAGGCCGGTGCGGGGCTGTCACCGCGCCCCGCGCTCCCGCCGCCGGCCGGGCCGGGCCGGGCCCCGCTGGGCTGGGCTGGGCCGGGCCCCGCTGGGCTGGGCTGGGCTGGGCCCCGCTGGGCCGGGCCGGGCCGGGCCAGCAGGCGCGGAGCTCGGCGAACCGCGGCCTGAGGAGGGGGCGGCGGGTTTGGGGTTCTTGCGTTTGGTTTGGGGTTTTTTTAAAGCAGGACGATCGTATTGCTGCTCTATTGCCCCCCCCAATACTCAGTACGCACCTGCTAGAAAGAGCGCATGCTTTTTTTTTTTTTCCCCCCCCTTTCCTCAAAAAGCCAGAAGCTTAATCTTTCCTTCAGTAAGGTTGCCAAGAATTACCAAACTGCAGTCCAACTTAACCACGGAAAAACACGGCGTGAAGGGAAACATCTACAACTTTACCTTTCAAGAGCCATATTAAAAGGTGATTCACAGTGAGAATTATTATTATTAGTGATTTATAAATATAAAACCTTATAAGCATTCCCATTAAGTACTTTATGACCGGTTGCTAATATGTATGTTATGAATAAAAATATATACGTATGACATGCAGGAGATGAAAACCTCATGTTTCATGCTCACCTATTTCTTTCAATCGAGAAATAGACCTATCTTAAGTTTAACATAATGTTGGTAGACCTGGGTATTACAAAATTCAGGTTTTCCTTTCTAGGAAGTTCAGTAATTATAGGTCATTTTTATTACTAAAAACTTAAGTATTGCAGCACTAAGGACCGACATGTAGGCATATGGAAACAGTTTTGCTTGCATAATCCCAGAAGTACAAAAAAAAAGCACAGAATAACAATTTCTAAACTTTTTAGGCAAATTACTTAAGGTATTTGGAACAAAACTGTAAGCAACCTTTTCTTCATTGTATCAGACTCACACATTTACTTTTACAGTGGGCTATTTGCAGGACCATTTTGTCTCCTGCACCTCTGGGAGTGATGGTCAGAGAAACAGGCAATGTTAGACTTCCATGATCTCCAAATCTGTGCTTCTCCCCAAACACTATTTGTACCGCTATGTCATCTTTAAATATTTATATTAGTTCATCTATGACACTATCCTAACTTATATCTGCTCAAAAAAGGAGTACATCAAAAAAAGAAGAGGAGGCTTTTCAACTAGGTCATTTGCTGATGAAAAATTGGAACAAAACCAAATTATAGGGCATGTGCATACCTGGTCAGAAAAATTGTATCACACTACAATAATACACTGTCAAAGGTGAGTTAGACTGTACTGAATATTAGTGAATTGGATGAAGGGAAAAGACTAACTCGGCTATAAAAAAAGAGGAATATTACCTGTAAGACACATGAAGAAATCAACTGGATTTACTGATTGCTGATAAGGCCCAATTTGAAGTTAGTACCTCCTGGATGTCACAGCTGAAGAAGGATGTAAGTACAACACGAAAGCACAAAGCAGTATTTGCTAGATTGGTCATCTAAGTTAAAAAAATAAAGCTGCTCTGTTTGGTGTGGTGTGGGTTGTTTGGTTTGGTTGTTCAGTGGTTTGGGGTTTTTTTTTGGTTTGGTTTGGTTTTTTTGATAGAAAGGACTAGACTGAGAATATCCAAGTATTTTAAAAAGTAATTATGGCGATGGGAAGAATTAGTTTTTCTACATTCACTACAGACAGTAAATTCCTTCTACATCAAGGAAGATTACGTTAGATATTAAATGAAATCCTCTTGCAATAACCATAGTGAAACAAAGTAAGAAACTGTAAACTTTCTAATAACTTAAAAAGTGGCCAAACATAATGAGTGACATAAGTGTAGTACTAATGGGAAAGAAAAGAATATTAGTGCAAGTGGAATGCAGCTAATGAACATCAGTGGGGGGAGGAGGAAGAGGTTACTTGAATAAATTTATGAAGACACTTCTGTTGCAAGAGAATCAAAAACTGTATTAACATCGGCTACCCATGCTTAGAATTAAATGAATGAAAAAACATACTGACAGTATAGCAAAACTGTAGCTATTGCAGGTTTTCTCTGAACCCTGCTCATCACTTCTAACTTCCTGATGATGGGAATGAAGGAAAATCCTATAAAGTTCTCAGGATTTAGTTAAATGTGTTACATTTAGGATCCAGCACTACAGCTGGTGAACTTTCTTTACACTGGGAGGCTATGTAGCATTTGTTTCAAAACAAATACTCCATCTGGGTTGTGATTTAAAAAAACAAGCCCCAACAACAAATTCACCTGCCCAAAGGTTGCCTTTATTTCTATTCTGAACTAGCTACTATTCTAATTGATAGTGACAGAATCAACAACATACAAGATAAATAAAATTGGATGAACTGCTATTTACATGAAGACACCTTGGACAAATTTGGTTACCTCTTAGACTGTATGAGGAGTTTTCATTTTTGGATTGGGGGAGGAGGCGGCTATTTACTCTGAACTCTAAGGTAACTAAAGGCATAATTCTACAAGTGCTGAAGTTGCTATTCCTCAACTACCTAAGCCAGCCTAGTTGCAGACTGCTTCAGTCCCCTTCCTGCATTCCCCTCTGCTTTATTTTGCTCCCATCTGCTTCAGCGCTCATCAGACCCACAGCTCAGTTGGTTTAGTCCGGTAATCCAACAGAAAGCCACTTTATTGTCAGGTTGGTTTTCTGTTAACTTACTGTGTTCCATGGCAGCCTAAGCTGAGCTGAGTCTCTACGAGCTACTGCTACAATCTCACCTCTTCTGAAGCACACACGCACAACCATCTGAAATCGCTGTGCAAGGGCTTGTGTAGCTGCATGGTTGAATCAGACTGGGAAACTGAGCAGAGTTAAAATGAGAACAAGGAGGGTTAGTTTGAGCCACCTTGATTGCATTATCTGGTTCACCAGACAGCCACCCAAAAAAGGGACAGGAATAAACATGACTCACTTTTACTGAATCATAGAATACCGGGTTGGAAGGGACCTCAAGGATCATCTGGTCCAACTTTTCTTGGCAAAAGCACAGTCTAGACAAGACGGCCCAGCAGCCTGTCCAGCCAAATCTTGAAAGTGTCCAATGTTGGGGAATCCACCACTTCCCTGGGGAGATTATTCCAATGGCTGATTGTTCTCACTGTAAAAAATTTTCCTCTTGTGTCCAACCAGAATCTCCCTAGGAGCAACTTGTACCCATTTACCCCTAGTCTTTTCCATGTGACTCCTTGTAAAAAGAGAGTCTCCATCTCCTTCGTAGCCACCCTTTAAATACTGGAACATGGTGATAAGGTGACCCCTAAACCTTCTTTTCTCAAGGCTGTACAAACCCAGTTCTCTCACCCTTTCCTCATATGGCAGGCTTCCCAGTCCTTTGATCATCTTTGTGGCCCTTCTCTTGACCCTCTCTAGCCTTCGTGGATGAAAAAGTCCACATCTTTTTTTCTACAACAGGGACCAAAACTGAACACAGTATTCCAGGTGTGGCATGACAAGCAATTAGTAGAGTGGGATAATGACTTATTTATCTCTGCTGGTGATGCCCTTGTTGATGCAACCCAGCATCATGTGGGCTTTCTTTGCCGCAGCAGCACACTGTTCACTCATATTGAGCTTGTTGTCCACCAGGACGCTCAGGTCCCTTTCCACAGAGCTGCTCCCCAGCCAGGAAGATCCCGGCCTGTGCTGCACTCCTGGATTATGTTCTCCCAGGTGCAAGACCTTACATTTGTCCTTGTTGAACTTCTTAAGGTTCTTGTTAGCTCACTCTTCCAGCCTATCCAGGTCTTCCTGCAGGGTGGCTCTCCCTTCCGAAGTGTCCGCTTCCCCACTCAGTTTGGTATCATTGGCAGACATACTGGTAGGACCAATGTAATTCACTTTTTTCCCTCCCATTATAGCCTAAGCAAAATTTACCATTCTCACAAATCATGTCAGGCTATAGAATATAACAACCCTGAACAATAAGTTACTTGAGGACAATAACTTTTATGGGAGAAAAGACACTGGATACTACACATTCTGGAGGAGAAACCACTGCAATAGGAAAGATACTGGGCTTCTCCTACAAGGTTCTGACTCAATTCCAAAGAACAGCCAAGAGGAAATTCTTCAAGGAAACAGAGGCGGTAAACACCATGTTAATACCTAGTTATCAAAAGAAATACACAGATAAGAAAAAAAATCCTTACCTGGATAACTGAAACATGTATGGACTATCATTGGCTTCCTTAAAGAATGCCTAAGACTGAAGCATGGCACAAGACAGTATTCTACCTTCCACGTTGAGAAACTGATAATATTTACTCCCCCTAGTACAGGAAAACTGGATTAAAAGTGGAATTGGCAAGCATCTGTCTGTGACTGGAACTGTCTCTATCTGGGCTTCCTAGTATTTGCATGGTCACTGTAGCATGCACAGACTCAACAGTGCCAAGTTTTCCTTCAGCCAATATTGTATACTCAAAAGGTTTTGTAAGTGGGGGGTGAGGGGAGAAACCAGTAGATATCTGCTGAGTTCAGAAAGCCGTACAACACAAAAACATCATTAGTTACCTTAAAAGAAAATATATTTTAAGAATAGCATCTGATACAAAAACATACTTCCCAGGGCAGATTGCAGAAGCTCATTTCAAGTATTGGCACACTATTTTAACCAGGCCCAGTATAAAAGCTAACGTATACCACCAAACTCACTCGTGTCTGTGGCCTTATATATAGTTCACACGTCATTTTCAAGAAATGAAGCATAAAAAATTACATTTAAGAGTAAAAACTTGAGAGCATGCTAATTATCCAGCAAACACTGACTTATATTTACATGTATAAATACTGGATTCAGTATTTGATCAGTAGAGGTCTTATGAAGGGAGAAGTTTAATGCAGCAGCAAAAATGTTTTAGGTCTGATTATAATGAAAACCTGTGCAATGGAACAAAATGTTCTTTTTGTAAATAAGGGCATAATAAAAGACATTTTAAGAAATATCTAAACTCTGAAGAGACAGGTTAGAATCTAGAAAATAAGATAATACCACATTTGAAATCTTATTTTTATGGATTCTATCCAAGCTTCAGTGGAAACAAGTTTGGTAGGAAATGCTGCCAGTGACAGATGTAGAGCATTCTTCTAACACTTTCAGCTGCTGACTAATGAGTAGGTGTTTGATAGGGCAGTTGAAATGAAAAAGGGCTCATTAATCCAAGCCTATGATTTCATGTAAAGCTAGCTAAAGAAAAAAAAATTCACACACTCAACTGTGTGTATTTTTCTCTGTAACCTTTCTTTAGTAGTTATTCACTAACTATCATGTTTCTTAATCTTTAAAATGTTACAGAGTAATTCAGACTGGATAATTGCTAAATACTTCAGTATACTAATACTAATATTAGTAATAATAATTCTTAATCATTAACAATCATTAAATATTAAAATATTTACTCATTTGATAGATCATACTGTCTTGTATGAACACCAAACAATTGCCAGTTTTTGCTATAAGAAATTTATATGCTTACCACACATTTTAATAATTCTTCTAAACATTTAGAAGAAAATTAAATACAGGATAGTCTGTTTATGCAACACTATGATAATATTTTAAAGATCAAAGTTCAAAAACAAAGTTACTAAATTAACATGGCAAAGAAAGACTCCACAGTTCTTTCACATGATACAATACATACATCAGTATGGTTAGGTGTCAGTGAGTGCAGGAAAGAGCAAGCTTCTGCAGTATTTTCCTTTATGGACTTTTTGTTTCAATAAATTCAGTACAATATTGGGCTGCCAAAAATACTATAAAAGCATGAACGCAGCCAGGACCAGAAAGATAGCACTTAGCATACTGAGTTAGTCCAATGCAGTTCATGTACAAGGGAGAAGAGCATCATCTGTTTCACAAAACTGTTCATTGATGTTTTGCATGAGAATTAATTTGTTTTGCCTCAGTGTTTTGCCTTTTAAATGCATTACGTCTTAGGGCAAATTATCTTTTACAGTAGCATTATCTTGTTTAATCTACCATCTTACTTTGCATAAAATAATTCTAGCTAAACAGTGATGCTACCACCGTGCAGCTGGACAAAATTCACGCACACAAGAAGCATGATTAAACTGGAAAGGCCAAGGTACTGCACCTTTGTTCTTTACCTAATTTACAACTGGCAGGAGTAGGTTTCCGTGATGAAAGTGACATTAAACACCGAGATCTCCAGTCTCAACAGCTTATAAGAAAAGTGCTTGTCAAAACCCAAAAGTAGACCATTACCGCTATGATTCCCATAAATTAAATTATATTTGCATATATCCCATCAGTCTCTTTTGTATCACGAAAATAGACGTTGGTTTTAAATGAACAGGTAACACACTCTGCTTGAGTGTGAACTTACCCTGATATCAGTTTGTGGAAGTTACCAACATATATGGTTGAATTTCTCTGCCGCACAGTGAACAATACGTTATTTACTTTTTAATTTACCTTGATATCAATTTTGATTACTTCTCTGTACTCTACAGTTGAAAGAAACACACAACCACCTGCCATTTCTGAGCTCTTGACAAATTCTCACTTTTTCTTCCTTCCTCATGGTTACAACAGTTTTATCAACAAAAGTCCAATTGTTTTTTTAAGTATCAAAATCTTAAGCTGGAATCACCTCTTCTGCAATCTTGATTCATCACACTTTAATATTGTACAGATGATGAAAACAGAGCTATCTCCTAGACAGCGATTTATGACTTAAAAACATTAGGAAAGCTTTAATAACTCTTGCCTCCCTATCAGAGTCCTGTATCACAGGCAGACAAGTTGAGACACCACCCCAACATTCTCCTCTTGCAGAGAACAGACTCAGAATTTGGCATATCTAAAGTCTCTGCTTGGGGCGGGGGGGGGGGGGGGGGGGGGGGGGAAGAAACCACATACTCTGCATGAAATGTGTTCAGAAAAATGGCGCCCTTACGACCTGTTACACTCATTTCTTTTTTTCCTCTTTTTTTTTAAATAGCTACTACTGATAGCATGATTTCAACATTAAAAGTACTAAGTCAGAAACAGACATCTCCACCAGAAGGTCAAAACCAGAGCTGATCAACATGCATGGCAAGATCTTCAACAATGAAATACCAGAATCTGTTTAATCTTATCACAGGTAAGTTATTCTACATTAAGAAAACAGCACAGTATCTATACTTCTCAGCACCAAAAGTTAGTCTAGATGTCAAAGTCTGTCAACGTAGCTCATTTCTTCCTACCTCAATGTATACCTTTACAAGAATATTGTATTCACATTTTCGAGATCAAAAATCCAACTCCAAACAGTAATTCTGTAATTAAATGAGGAACTGTAAGTGAAAATAAAAGCTGAATTGCAATCTCCATCTTTAAGATTACATAAAACAATGTTTGCTTTTATCCAAAAAACAAAACACCCAACCTCAAACCCATGAGCAAAACCATGACACTGGCATCACAGGAGTCCTCTATAAGGCTATAAAAGGATTTCTATCCAGCTTTAAAAAACATACACAGAAATGCTACAGAAAAACATATTTTTGAATCATGCCCAAAATTACATATGCATGACTAACACATGTTCGTTGGGAAATTTTGCAACACTTCGGAATATTAAGGAGCACTGCCTTTTTTTATGTTTTCAAGTTTGTTATTCTAGGACTAACAGAGAACATTATCTTTTAACTAATATTACTTGCAGGTTAAAGTTAGGATTTGTGACACAATCATATTTGACAGTGTATAAAACCTTTTATCCCAGTCAGGGCATCTTAATATTGCATTTAAGACTTCTCACTGCAACATTCTCTTATCTATTGTAGGGATTCAGACCACATCCTTAAAAATGTCACAGCTTTGTACAACAGTTCGCTCTAAACGCTACACATTTACACAGTTTACTAAAATCAGCACATCTTTGCAAAATAATGTGTACAAGTGCGTTCACCTGTTTGTACTGTTAAAAATCCCTTGTAGCGTATAAACTAAATGTACATAATGGGCAAGGGAGCATCTTAGAAATACATAATTAGGAAGACTGTACTATGGGGGTGGGTGGGGGAACCCTGTCAACCTGTAATGGAAGCATCACTAAAATGATAAATTCTTATTAATATAAATTCTCATTTTTAATAACAAGTACATTTTGAATCATTAAACTTAAATTTTACTTTTTTGTACTAATAGTGTTGAGTAGAAGTGAAACACATTAACATTTAGGTTGCCAGTTAACCAGTTATGAAACGCCACACTGCTGGCTGGTTTTTTTGGTTCGTTTTTGATCTTGGTCAATTATTCAGTGAGTCCATCACAGCAGCAACCTCAGTCCTGCAGATGCCGACACTCGCACACTACTCGCATTTGGTAAGGGACAAATATATTCTCAGTAAAATCAGAGGAAAAATAGTTTGGTTTTTTTTTAATTTAAAAAAAAGAAAAAATCCAAACCAAACCAAAAGCAAACAGTTGCAAAAAACATTCCAGAGAAAATTCAGAAAACATTAAGTCTGAGCTCCTAATGGTTTAGACAGTAAGCTAAGCTTATAAAGTTAACAAATGTTTGTTTGGTAAAGTTTTCTTAACACGCATTTAAAAGAAGAAAAAAAGGCTGCTAGACCTGGAAGTAAATGCAATTACCTCATAAGAAAAAAGAAGAAAAAAGATACTCTTCCCTTCCCTCAGCATTAAACCCAGGTCATTTTTTTGTTTAAAATTCTAGAGATTTGATCTGTATGATGGTCTTTGGATACTAACTCCATGAGAGATGAAGTGAAAATGTATTATTGCAGCCATCAAGCGCGCAAGCAACAAGCATGCAATTCCTGACATATCAAGACACTCTCAAAAGTTTCCTCTCAAAACCGAACACACATAGCTAAATGAGTAGCACATATACATGATATATTCAAGCTCTAGAGCTTTTTCCAGTATATAATGTATTTGGATGCCAGAAGTTCATAGAGGTAGCCTAGAATCAAGAACTAAAGTGAAAATGACCCATCAACATCACCAGAAATAAATATCAGCACACAGCAAACTAAATCACAGACACTGTGGAATTATTTGCTAATTAACCATGAAAAAATTATCCACAATGTATGAATGAATTAAAGTTTCTTGCATAAAGTTGAAGTGAGCAGTTGCAAAGAACACAAACTACTTCAGCATGTCAGTGGTCAGCTACATACCAGCTCAGACACTTTTTAATATATTTATTAAATGCTCATATTGAACACTTATGCTGTTTATCTGTTACAGAAGACATTCTTAAATTTGTAAACAATTTCAATATATCCTAAGTTAGAAACTGTTTTCTTAAGAAGGCTGAAAGACCCTTTGCCATTTATATTTGATATAACCAAAGCATTAATCTGCAAGTTTTCAAATCATAATAAAACAAAATGCACCTTTAAGGCCAATAAGTCATTTTTTCCCAATAAACAGCTGAAAACAAAAACCAATTTTCTGTAACTGAAGTACCTGTACTACAAATGTTAGCTAACAAGGAGAAGTGGTTAAGCAGAAATTAACGTAACACAAGTTTGTTGGCATAGAATTTTTCTTTTTTGGTGAAAATAGGCAAGATCTTTTCAAGACATTTAACAGTTCTGAAGGCACTTCTCCAGAGATACTTCTGGGTTATCTGTAGGCAGACAAGCTACCTATTCTACCTGAACTAAATCAGGTTGCATTACACTGTGCTGCATGGAGCTTCACCAGCTTGCAGCTTTGATAATATATGGATCTTGACGCTCCACAAACCAATTGCATCACAGACTTTTGTTTTTCTATGTTCATCTCTGTCCTCAGAGCCTCCTGAGTCATAATTTATTTCCTTTGCTTTTTGCATTATCTGAGCTATCCTGCTCCTGCATTTCATGAATAAACTGAGGGTGTACAATGTTAATCACGAGCTGCTCCAAAGAATACGAATCATACCACACTAATACCAGTCACCAGGGCAAATAGGCTGGTATTTCCGGAAGCATATCATCAGCACTTTTGTGCAATGCCCAAGAGAAAGTTTGCAGCATGCCTGAAGACCAAAAATTGAGACTATTTCAGATTAAAAGGCAAAGTATTTCCTAAATAAGAAACCTTGATGAAAATCCACTTTGGCAGCTCCTCCTTTCCCTTCCCACTATTAAGTGATCCGCTGACCTTAACTCCAGCCCTACGGCACAGAAGCAAGGTGGTTATCTCGGCAATACTGTAGGCCATTTAGAGCTTACCATTACGAGCTTTCATAGATCTAATACAGATCTTCAAGTATGCAAAGACAACCCCATTCTATATGCTGTGTTTAAAAACACAGTCTCATGTAAAGTACATCACAACCGCACAGTAGTCAACCCAACATTTATGAAGAAAATACACATCTCTGTCTACTACAGATAGAAGAAAGGTTTCCTAGGTACTGTAGCCACAGAAATATAGCCACCCATTAAAAATAACTCCAGTTTGAAAGCTGGAAGCTGGTTAAACACAGCTAACCTGAAGGAACACTATGTTCTTCCCATCATTTCATTAAAGTCAAACCCACCTTAATCATTAGAGTCCTTTAAATTACAGCCTGCCAGTTCACTTTAACTCCTGTCCAGACACAGACATTAAACAACACACTTACAGCTGTCCAAAAAGAAAGTTTCCCAGCTTCACTTGACTCCCTGAACACACATCAAGTCATGTATCTATGTACACATCAGGAGAACAGGGTGGCCGGCCAACAGCATTCTCAGGAACTAAGTCACAAGTGAGCACAGCAACTACACAGAGACCTGCTATGATCCCTGAGACTGGACAGAGCTTTATTAGTAAAGGTAGTAATTACTACCCATCACTAGATCAGCAATTGCACCAGTGTTTTATAACAAAGTTTGACCTTCAGCAGCCTGGGGACACATATACAGCATCAGACATCCACCAGAGATAAGCTCAAGACCTTTTCTTTCTTTCCACTTGAGAGTGCAGGGGAAACGATTGCAGACTGAAAGGCAAATATAATGCATACGCACAACACCACTTCTACTGTTTCTTCACATCTAAGTATGTTGTGTCAAGAGTGGTAGAACACTCTCAGAACATACCTCATACAGGGTTTAAGACTTACTTTCCCCCTGCCCCCAATGTCCAAGCAGGCACTCCTCTACCCTTCACTGGCCTACTAGTTTAAACCGCAACAGAGCCAAGGTGGAAACAGATCTAAAACCTTCACCCCACCCTGCTGTAAGATGGATTACTTTCCCCCTCTCCCACCTGCACTCGTTTTTCTCATTTCCAGCTCACTGTCCACTCTGCTTCTAACTGAATGCTCAGTTCTAGTCTCCCTGAGCTGACAGTCCCAGGCACTACCAGAAACATACTATTTAAAACAGCACAAAATGGAGGTTCTAGACCAAGTAACAAATGTTTTTTCTTTGTGGCTGAATCTTTGAACAAAAGGTTAAGCCAGTCAATGAGGCTGTATACATAACTTTTTATTAAAAAAATAAATCACTACTTTAATTCAGTGTCATTTGCTTATGTCACACCCTGGATGTGACAGCCTGTGCATGAACCTACAACATCAGTTTAAAAGATAGGACACACTATTCATAATGTGTGGTGCTAAATATTCTTATTTACAAATTTAATAAAATAGATTGAAATTCACTAAATTAAATAAACAGCAGTTAAGTCTTGAAAAATTTTAAGCAGCATCTTGTATATAGACTGCTATACTAACATGATGGACAATATTTCATATTCTTTTTGTGAAAACAGTATCTGTGTGAAGAGAAAAATGTTGCAGTCTGACTTGATCTGTAGGAAAAGCAGTATAATTCACACAGGCTGAGAGGCTGGGTTTCTTATTTTCAAGAAGCACTGATGCATTATATCAAGAAAACAACAACCGGAAGAAAAAAAGTCTTATCCCTTGACATTTTCACATTGCTTACAACAGTACTACTCAACGTTTCAGCAATCTATTAGGCTTTTACTGCCAACTTTGAACACTGGAAAGCAGTATGCATCGCACTTCAAAACAGCTTTTTTTTTTTTTTTTTAAATAAACCTTTAGAGCAAATCAGTTGCTCATAAGCAATAGATCAGTACATCTGACCACACCTGGAAAATTCTACCCTAACACTACTACAAGCTACCATAAGCACACTACGCAAACATGTATCTACACAACCGACAGCTAAAATAAAGATGATAAAAGCCATATTAGTAAGAGAAGATTCATCAATCGTCATCATCTTTTCATCACAGATGGCAGTAAATATAATTCTAAAAGTTCACAAAGCTTTAAACTTGGCAAAGGAAAAATTCATATTCACTAAAAAGACACCACTATGCTTGACCCTTGCTCAGGAAAACCAGGCCAATAAATAGCAATAGACCAAGTCTTCTCACAATGCCAAGAGATATTTTAGTACAAATGAAGTAGGGTTTGAGCATGCTGCACTGAGGACAAGTGACTTGGTATTTTGCATAGAGAGCCCAAATATTCTGCTTTTATGTAAGAGGAGTGAATATACTTTCACATAGACATTTCTGGGTTGAAGAAACTTAGATATTTCCTGTACAACACACTGGAAGTCCTCATATAAGGAATGACATAAAAAGAAAAAAAATCCAGTGTGTTTGAGCATGTGAATATGTGCAAGTTTGCACATGTGTATACTTGATATATAATGTAGTATAAGAAGTATGATAGTTGAGAGGCTTCTCTGTCTCATGCCCAAGATCCCCGACAAGGGTTACTCTAATTTAGAAAGACGTACCTTTTAAAGCTGGCAGTTTTTGAAGCTCCCTGTTATTGCTAACATTAAACCTTGAAGAACTCTGACGCTTTTCCTTCTTCAGTACTGTCTGTGGTGCTGGTACTTTGATTTTAGATAGTTGTGCTGGGGGAGGAGCGCTGTTTGATTTTTTGTTTGACACCTGTTTAAAAAGAAATGAAAGCAGTTAATTGCAGCTGAACTTAGAGAGAAAATCTTCTAAAAAACTATTTTTGTTACAGAAACAAATTAAGCAAAATAAGCTTTTAATCAAATTGCTCTATTCATCATCCTCTGAATGTAGAGGATTCTTCTGTTCCCTCTTTTCAGTGTTCATTTCTGTACCATAAGCCTTCATATAGATGGGAACAGATCACCTTGTTACATGCAGTAGCCCATTTATTTGAAGTTACCAGCCAATTGAAAAGAAATTTTCCAATAGTGTAGTTCCTCAGCTACTCTCACCTTTTCCCTGAGAAGTCCATACCTCCAAGGTATTTGGCTGTCTAACTTCAGCTTCAAAGGGATCACAGGACATTGTCTATGTACAGCAGGTGAACCTTTCACTGCCTATTTGTACTGTGCCTCGCTGCCAGAGTCCTAAGCTTGGCTTAGGACATTCAGGCTTTAATATAAAGTTAAAGGAGTGAGTCTTATTATTGTAGTAGGTTCAGCAGCTTCCAAAACATACATGAAGATTTGTAGCAGTTTACTGCCTACTCAGAGCAAGTTGCTTTTACTATAATCATCCTCATCAGATTGTCACTGTACCTCTGTATGAAGTAAATAACATAAAACCAGAAAAATGGTTCCCACCTATAGGTTTCCAGTTTGCTGTTATTTCCCAGACTACACTTGACAGTCTCTCTCAAGCTGAATAAAATGCATCATTAACAAAAGCCTGTCAGAACTTGTGATGCTGCCTTTCTCATTTGTTTTTTGAAGTAGGAAAAGCAGGTTTAAAGTAGGTAATAGTTAACTTTTTACATATGAATAATTTCATGATGTTCTTTACAAGAATGATAAAACATCTAGGAGTGACCTGCACCAAGAATACAGAAACAGCTAAGCAGGAAATCTTACTACAAGTGTTGTAATTCATTTTACAGGACCTTAATTTGCTGTAGAAGCCTTTCAAATTTGCAAACTATTTTACACTGAAGCACACACATCTGAAAATATACCTTGGCACTTTGCTCTTACAGGAAAGACCATATTCTCCTTTTCAGGAAGCACCCATGTGATAAGAAATAGGAAAAAAATCAGATGGGAATGGGATTCGGGGTGGAAAGCAAGCAGTAACGCTGCTACTTTGGCAGTCTGAATGGATTTAATTAGCGTTTTGTTAAGTATAGTAGATATATATGAAAACAGTGTTTCATTCCTGCATGAAATAACATCAATGGCATTTTCATAAGGATATGGCCAAAACAACAGAAACCAACAGAAACTGCTTTTCTTCATGCTCTAAAAAGGATTTCCAGAATAGCTTATTCATCAGCAATTTCCATATGGGCTGGGAGCACATGCATTCAGCGCACATGGAAATGTTACCATACATAAATTTATCTACCTTTAGAATCTCTAAGACAGTAATTTTATTCAAATTTTGTTCTAGTAGCATAACTGGGAGAGAAATCTATATACTTCAAGAATACATTAACAATTGTGTTATATACACACAGTACTTAATATATCGAAGATGTGACCGAAAGCTACATTTAGTTTTCACTGAAAACATTTAAGATGACCATTTTGTGAATTTAGTATTATAACAGCAAAAACCCTTACAGCCTTATAGAACAGATAAGGGGAGACAATACACTGAACACCAGAAGTCTTAGGTTACCAAAAATACTCTAGAACTTGTTTCAGTAAAAAATGGCGTACACTGGCAAGTTAAAAGCATTTATGTACAAGTAATACCTGTTACATTGCATTTTTCAGACTATTTCACTTTTTTAATCCCAAACACTAAATGCTTAAAAACCTTTTTGCTGAAATACAAGTGATCTGCAAGGTAAATTCTATCTGTTAATTCAAGTTAAAAAAAAAAGCATTCCAAATGAAATTAAGAATAGACTAAGCAGAAAGAAAAACAGCACTAAAAATTAGGAAGCAATGACTTACCATGTAT
Organism: Pelecanus crispus; assembly: GCF_030463565.1. Lineage (NCBI taxonomy): Eukaryota > Metazoa > Chordata > Aves > Pelecaniformes > Pelecanidae > Pelecanus > Pelecanus crispus. The sequence goes on along the minus strand of NC_134648.1, from coordinate 61,399,577 downwards.
TAAACAATAAAAGCTAATTAAGATGCATTATAAACACTATTAAGCACAGCATTAAAAGTATAGAATCCTGTGCAGTGACCCTAATGGTGCTTTTCTGAACTGGCTATCTTCCACTGCCACCTGTTTTTTGTTCATTACCTGGAACAGGAAAAGCCGCTTTCCTGCTTCCTCTATTCGCAAACAAATTCTCAATTTTGAATTAACAAGTGCTCACATGTGCCTGCACACATGCGCACACTACGGTATGCTAAGGTAAGACACACCTCAGGGAACCAAGTATTCTAAATTGCAGATAAATTCTAAAATTAGCCAACAGTAGTTATTTAAGGGGATGGGTAACATTTCTAATTAGAAATGTTGAAAGAACGCGTTTTCTGTTGCTATGGCAACCTCCCATCTAGCAGCGATGACTCCAGTGTAATTCTAGCCCTGAATCACCGGCCAATTTATCCAACAGATTTCCTCCTCCTTTCTACCATCAACCATGATCGTCCCTGCTTTTCAGCCCTGCTCCAGTCATTCAGACAACATCTACCAGAAAGCTACCAAAACAGTTTCCAGTTCATTATTTGAATACTACACTACACAGCTGTACCCCATGACCTCTGCAAGCGGCACTTACGGCACTACCACAAGAGAACTGGCCTCCAGAGCTTGCAGATAACCAGCCCTTGGACAGAAGGGCACCTGGAGAAAGCGAGTTAACGTCAACTTAAGCCACACAGCTCAATCTTAATCACCCCTCCAAAAAGAAAACAAATTCAGACTAACAATTCCGTGTATTCATTTGCTAAAGATTTCAAGGTAACATACTTAACTTTTTATGAAGGTACAGTGCTCATTAGTTCAGATGGAAGAGCCAACCAAACTCAGCTTCTTCCTCCCAGTAACAAACCAAACTACTTCAGAAACCACAACTCATGAGAATAACTGATGGATATTCTGCTAACTCAGTGAACAATTCAACTTATTCGACACCAGAACAGTCAAACTACATATATATTTTTATCAGTTCTCTTCCTGTGACTAGAATGGGAAATACTCATTCTTCCCCTTGTTCTGGCAAACAGCTCCCTCCTACCCAAATGTTTATATACTCATAGACACATTAAATTGCAAAAATGCTGATAAACCCCTAAAAATGTGTACAAATTAGTCTGAAAAAATGTCAGATCAAGAATGTGTTTCTTCAGATCGTAATTAAAACACAACCCTCGGGTTTTCTGATCAATTTAATTTTTAAAAGCTAGAGCTTTATATACTTTTATGAACATTAAGCAATCAGGACCAGTGTGATTCTGACTTAACTTCCACTTTTAACAACTGAAAAAATAAGAGTTTATGTCCCTCAGTTCCCTTAAAATGAATTCAAGAGAGTGAAAAGCAGGGAGGAGAGAAGGAGGTTTCTTGCCAGTAGCAACAGTTCAAGATAGGTAGTCCTTCCTGCATCAAGCAGGATGTGGTACATTCTTTGTCTTAACAAAGTTTTGAGCAAAGCTGGATCCTTCATCCCCACAACACGTACACAGGCAAGTATAGATCAGAGCACAACACTAAGTCTGTGACCAGGGAAAGAAAGATATGAGTAGAACAACCACATCTACAGTTACAGCCAATTTTTCTTCTTAAATTAAATCGATCGTCAAACAGCCCACATGTCAACTTTTACTTTTGGTCAGCCATCTAAGACATGACAGAGAAAGAGTGTTCTGGGATCTGGAAGCAGGGTCTACCCTGCATCCATGTCTGTCAACAAGGCTTTCAGAAGACCCTATTCCTCCCTTCCTGACAGTCCCCCCAAAAAAACTGGTATTCAGGCTGCCTTGACCAAACACAGGCAACCAGAAGAAATCTGTCTGACCTTACCTTTCAAAGCACACTCACTAATAACTGAATTACACCAAAGCACATGAAGTCGTCTGCTCCACAAAATCAAGAGGGCTTCCAAGTCAAGCCTAGAGTGGGGTCAACTCTATAATGATGCAGCAAGCTTTCATACTGCTTTCTAAGACAAACTGGTCAGAGCAGGGTAAGGATTTGAAGATGATAATAAAGTCACCTGGATGCATCTGTCATTCAAGATGAAAAACACTGGATGGCTTACTAGTGACAAAAGTCAGATCACCTCCTAAGCACAAGGCAAGAGAGATTCTCTCTCTCTCTCTGCCTGAGGAAGACATGGTGCTAGGCAGTATTCTATACAGTGTTTCTTGACACAGACCACTAACACTAATCTGCAAATTTCTTCCCTCTAATGAGTATCACCACTGAATTTGAGTTTGTATCAGTGTGTACACCATCCCAGGATGGCAGCAGCAAGCCACGTACCAGCAAGAACTGTGATAAAAACTCTGGATGAGATCTGGATAGGTGAACTTTGTACCAATTAACACATAATTAAGACTCCCTGCAAAACACAGGTACACAAAGCAAAAAGCACAGAACACTTTTTATTAGAATTATTCTGAATCTGAGAACACAGGGAGAATGCTTGTATTAATGCAGAATTAATCCCTTCCTCTTTTCCTTTTGGTACAGTAAGTAGCCTCCATGGATTTATTTTTCATTAAGATAAACAGAGGTCTGATCTACAGCACCCAGAAGAGCTCATTTCTTGCCAAGGCAGCCTCAGAAGGGTCCTATGAAAGCATTCTGGATTATATCTAAAATATACTTACAATAAAGCTGCAATACAATTTACTGAAACTAAATAAAGAACATGAGAAAACATGAAAGGGACATTTACAACTTTATTTTTAAAACTGTATGAGGGCCCAGTATGTAATCAAAATAATTTGGTTATGTATTGGGCCTCAACCTCTTAGCCAATGTAATTAGGCTGAGAAGTTGAACTTAGTCTCTTTATATGAGATCTGAAATCAAAGATCAAGGAGTCAAAACGGGTGGAGAGCAGTTAAGAGCCTTCCATGCAGTTTCTTCCCCTCTGCAGTAACTTCAAAGTAGTGTGAAAATCTCTGAACACTCCAGGAATCTTGAACTGTGCGACAGAGCTCTCTCCTTTGTGGATCTTCATTTACTACTCTGTCTTGGGGGTGCGAACAAGGACAGATCGTATCTGGCATATGGCCCAGTAGCCATCAACCTGATAAATATATCCACAGCATACCTGCAGAGGTGGGCTGGTGGTGTTAGATTAGCAGTTGGGACCAAGGCAAATTGTTCAAGACAGCACGCTACCAGGAGAGCAGTATTTGTCAGCTGATTTCAGTGCTGTGTTGTTAACACCACCAGTTCAACATGCCTTCCAATAGGACAACATCAGAATAAACTCTTGTTATTATGGTATAAAAGATATGTCTTGACAGAACTATCCAGACAGTCTGCAATAATTCTAGTTCATGCAAGTAGTGCCCAATCGCAGGAGTTTGTTATGGAGCAACTGGCTACGTTCTTTAACATCAGTATTTTCAATCGACAGAGACTCAGTGCAAACTGTACAGAGCTTGATATGAATTCTTAATCATCCGGACACAGAAAAAGGTGCATTGATCCATAAATAACCCTATTAAAAAAAGCAGGGAAACAATATGCTTGTTGGGTACCATTTTGGATGGCATACAGTTCTGAGGTTCTCACTTTGCTGAAGATTCTTGCTACTATGCCATTATTGTTCACTAGTTTCACCACCACAAGATTTTTTGGACAGACAACTTATGGAGGAGCCTCTGGAGATGCAGCTTATGGTGCTGAAGGCTTTGGTTGGTTTCACAAAGACTGCAATTTAGATTTCTATTGTTTTTCCACAACAAAATAATTTGCCAGAATGATACCTGTATTGGCCTGCTAGAGTGATCTTTGCAGCTGCCTTTCTACCAAATATGTTTATTATCATTAAAGATTCTCTCAGTGGTTAAGATACAGTGGATAGTACAGTGGTAGCCTCAGCATAACTTATTATGTTTTTATTCAGTAAGCTAGCAAGAGCTGCATCCTAAAGCTTTGAGGATCCATGTTATTACAACAATAAACGAAAAGATTAACTTTTCAGCTGGGTGATGATGACAAAGTTTACATATTTTAGCACACTAATCAGCACTCACTGATTTACATTGTCATATTTGTCTAGCAACTGCGATTTTGCATTTACATATAGCAATGCTACTGCTGGCTATTCTTGATGTCTAATTATGGAGTTCCATTAGTGTTTTTGTCAGAATTGAGTTGAATTGCATCGGTGACTGGGAAGTTCCCTACGAGCAGCGAGGTCATCTGGCCCTCCTCACTGTGGAGGGGTGCCCACGGCAAGTTTGACAGTCACAGACCATTTTAGAAGACTGATCTACAATTTGGTGAAGCTCTTCCGCCTTTCTTGATGACATTTATTTTTCACGACACAAAGTATTGCTTGTATTTCCTGTTAGCTGCTTACACACAAGGCTCAAATTTTATCTTCTAAAGAATTGTATCATCACAGCTTTGTGCAACACACTTTACTTGCAACACATCAAACCAATCCTGACAATTGCCAAAGATGTCTCAGCTTGGTGTGCTGCATCCTTGACATTCTTGCACTGTATTTTTACATTCATAGTTAAACATCAGTAGCATAAGGCTTGGTTTCTATTTGCTCCTTATAAACTTAATTCTGTTTTAACTAGTTTATTCCAGGAACAAACTGACATTTGATTCCTTTCAGTCAGAGCTCAGATGTGCAGCCTGAGGTTGTAGAATATTGGCAAAAATGATAGGGTGCCCAGGCTCAGACTGTAAGCAGATTCACACTGTTTTGCATTTGCTGAAACACCACCATCAGTGAGCACCTGGTACTTCACAAACATAGGCAGCAAAGCACCATTTGTTTCTTAATGCATGTTCTATAGTGGAACTTCAAAGAAACAAATGCCCCCAAAAAAGTAGAATTTGTTACCTGCAACCGTCAGTTAGCTAATTGAATATGATTAAAACCAGATAATGGCATAAACATTATTTCAAAACATTTATATAAATACAGATACAAAGAATCTGAGTAAATCATGGCCTGGCTTAAATTACTTCAGTTCTTGATTTTCAATTGTAATTTCTCTGACCAGCCTGAATACCGTTGTACTTCTTTTTATATACACACACATATATGTAAGGTTCCCACATTTGAAGGAAAACACACACACACAAACACATCTCATTTGCTTTAAGCCCCAACTCCTATACTGTAAGTTTTAATTATATAAAGCTATTGATGAGCTAAGGCTACTGTATATGTGGCTTTACCAATGATGTCTGTATTCTTGTTCTCCCTGATCCATTCATAGTAGTCTCTCACTTCACATACTCATATGGAAATCTTTTTTGCTTCACTCCCTGCCCCTCAATTTGTATTAGATGCTATATAAGAGTTACAGTCCATGACAAGGTTCCTGGGTATTTCAGTAATATAACAACAGCCTTGACCACTTCTAAAGAACTGTTACACCAAATCATTGCACCTCTCACCACGCTTTTATTTTACATGTCACTAGAAAAGTTTACTTTTCAGTACTTCAGACTGCTAAACTGAGCAGTGATGAGAAAGTGTATTAAATTATAGTCACTATAAAGGTGTAGCAAATGATAATATTTGGCAGTCATCTTTCAAGACTTATATTCAGGATCAGGGAAGGATTATGTTCCTAGAATGTCTTGGTTTTTTTTAAATAAATTGGCCCCAAAAGCCTGGTGGGGGTGGGGAGGGGGCAGCAGGACAACGGACAGACAAAACACAAAAAACCAAAGCTTACCATCCCACTTCTAGATTTACAAATTTACTCTGGCTTCAGATGAAATTGAGGGGAAAAAAACCAAACAAGATTTAATGTTTGTAAAGTTGGTGAACATATGGATGGATTCAACAGCTACCTAGTTTTTCTTACTATTTGTATTCTCTATGGAAAAACTGTATTAATAATTCTGTATTATACACATACATTAATGAACACCTGAGTCCTTTCAAAGTTTAAGGAGCAGTAGGCCTTAACAGTTAGGAAAAAAGATTAAGAGAAACAATTTGAAACAAAGAATGAAAAGGATTTCTTCAGTTTACAAACTGCCAATACCCATTTTTGAAAACCACTTTACTCCTTTTGATTAGAAGAGCCTTCACCTTCACTGCTGTGTTTCTATTCAGGAAGGATTCAGAGAGTTTAAAAGCATGATTAGGAAGTGGAGGATAGCAAGTACTAAAACAAACCACAAACCAAAGACCTCACACATCATATGTTACACAAATAGTCGTCAGTCTTGTGTAAGAACTAGAAGGGCATAGGATCCTGTTTTCAGAAGCATCTCCTTTTAGGTAACAAAATACTTGTACACAGCACTGTTTGGTACACTTCTTTAATCAATTCAATTGGTTTTAAAAGCATAATATTAAAGTTACATAACAAACACTGTTAAGGCAACCTCTTTCACTAATCAGTATTAAGGTTTGCTTTGGATGTAGAAGGAAATTCCAATTCCCAAAACCAAAAAGGCAAGATGTCAATAAAAACTGGAAATAGGAAACTACAGACATTAAAACCAAACAAAAAAACTGCATAGCTGTTTTAAGAGTAACACATGGTGCCTCCTTCTAGTCAGCAAATAGCACCTCATTTAATACTAAGGTTGTAATCACTTGCTACACTTAAGTATTTTTCAATGGTTATATCAATGCATTAAAAAAAACCAAACCAACCCTCTCTAGGAAAGAAAATCAGAACTGCAAGCCATGAACAAAAGTTAGTTTTCAAAGTAATTTTTTAAAAGAAGTTGGCATACCAGTTTAAAGACAAACAAAAAAACCTCCAAAGCCCACAGACTTCATTTACATAGCTGATACAAGAAAAAATCCATCCTGAATTTATATGCAGTTTTGGTTTAAAGTCCTATTTTTCTAATGTTAGAAGTAAAATCCCAAACCAATAGCCCTAGAAAGCTTCAGAAAACAGGTCTAGCACTGTCCATTTATAGCCATTCTGCAATTCAAACTTGAGAGGACTAGTTGTTCAAAATTTCAAATTCATTTCATAATATGAGTATCTGTCTTCTTCCAAATAAAAGAAGACCAATTTCCAAATCAGTTTTATCTACTGCATGGGACTGACTCATGAAAACACTGGCTACTCCACCTATCCGTCCAGCTGGGACATAGTACTGAATACATACTGAAGAAACAGCTAGGGTACAGCTAGGTTTGTTATGTGCTGTATACACCAGAAAAACACAGCTTATTGATTTGGCCCACTGAAAACTTGGGGGTTTGGGGATGCTTTATTACAGGCTATCAGCCATTCCTGATCGAGATGGCTATATAAACTGGCATCAAACTGAGGGTATGGTAGGGAGTACTACCCAAACCCTTAAACCACTGTTTTATGTTATAAATATATTAATACTTCACTTCAGGCATTAAAAGAGATAAATCCGATCTATGCTAAAGATATCTCTTTGTAAAAGACATCTGCTTCTATGAATAACAACAAATAGAGAAGAATCTTATACCTCAAATATGCTGAACTCAACAAATCCAAAAATGCTGTGCCACAGAGTGACAGAGATTGCCCATCTAACAATAATAATGGAAAAGACCTTAAATGACAGCTGCTTTATATAAGTGACAATAAATATATATACACTGAATCACATGCAAGTACAAATTAGCATACTAAGTTAAAACAGGATAATCTCAGCTGATTGAAAAGTTCTGTAGCAAGAAGATATTTCCAGAAATTATCTAGGAGCAGTCCTAGTCCTAATACATGTGAACAAGCTGGGGGGAAACAACCCCAGAACTTTTGGAAAGGTATTCTCCCCTTCCCTCCCCTGCAAACCTCAAGCTCCTCTGCTGTAGTCCCTAATGAGTTGCCTATTAAGTACTTAACTGTGCTAAGACTTTAAAATATAACTTTAAAAATTCTGAAGTTGAAAAATCTAGTCACAAGCTAGACACTGTGTAAGTCTCCATACAGTGTCTTCAAGGTCAGATCAGGTACGTTTGTTTCTCAGGGTTACTAATAACTGGTACAGCACCTTAAATAGCATTGCAATGAAAACCACAACCAGGAAACGTGAGAAAAATAAGCAACAGTATATAGAAAATATGCAGTCAACTTTCTAAATAACTTGCTGCTACTGATCACAGGAACCTGTTGACACAAAAAATGCTGGACTTACTGCTTTTGTCTATTCCTAGTTTTCCTTTTAACATTAGGATACTTCTACATATGATCCCTAAGAAACCCACACAGAACCATCAACGCCACTTCTACTCCCCATCCCTTTTTTAATTTATTATTTTTAAGGAAAGTGGCAATCATATGTGCACATGTAAGCAGCAAAAGAAGTAATGAGAACATGGATAGTCTTTCCCCCACTGTGTGGTGGCTAATATAGGAAAGGTGATCACAGAGAACTGGATAGCCACCTCTCAAGGTTCTTTCAGAGAGATGAAAATCCTTACTTTTGCTGAAGGTATTTTAAAGATGGCCCATTAGAGAGAGATTTCTGTAATTCTGTTACCATTCGCAAAAAATACTACCATTATGCTGAAAAGCTTAAGAAATTAACTTTTAAATAAAAGAGGCTTCATAAAGCAGAGAAGAAAAACCTCTGAAAACAAAGCCTGACAAAATTGCTGCACTGGAAGCTATTACCAGTGTTTAATAAATCTACCAAAAAGTGATGGCTGCAAGACACTGGCAGGACAGAAGCATGGATCAGTACTTAAAGCTTTTTTTAATTTTTTTTTTTAAATTGGTTTCAACAGTGATTATAGTCTGACATTAACAACACATGCTGTCAATAAATCAAGCAATTTCTTGCATGGCATGAAAACTGGCCAATGCAGTTTGTATTTTATTACATTTTGATTTGTTTGTATTCAATAAAAACACCTTTAAAGTAGAAAGAACCAACCAGGGCAGCGCATGGAAACAGTGAGATAATGCACACAAACACACACTCCTCAAACCACATTAGTCTTCCGTCCGCTGTTCTGCATGGCAGAAGAACTTGAAGAAAGAATTATGATTTCTGTTCTTGTTTGTTGAAAGTCACCAAGCCAATACTTTCTTAAACAACAAAAGTAGTCTTTCCCATCTACAGACTACTCAGCACCTAGATTCAAAATGAATACAGTTTTAAATTTGGAAGTTTCATGCCTTCCTAAACCAGTCCAGCTAGACCTAGAAGAAGCTATCGCTCCCAGTCACCTACTACTGCCTTGGATGAAAGGTTACCAGCTACTTCTGACCCTTCCATCCCCCGGGTGAACCACAACAGTGAATTGTCCAAGTGCTCCTAGACCACTGCAGTGATTGGTGAAAAGTGCAAGTTTTAGCACATACATTCCCACAGGCAAAGACAGACAGCAATAAGAGTCTATAGGGTTAAAATTTTAACTTCCTTCCCCTATGGTTGTATTTGAAAACTACTGTTAAAGTACTGTACAAAACAGTGGAATTTTTAGAAGTGTTAGGTTTTTGCTAGAGATAGACGACAGTAATGTTTCTCAACAATCATTAACTATTACCAAGCCACCTCTTTCTAAAGAAATTGGACTGACCATAGCTACTACTGCCTTAACTCAAAAGGAGACTTTCACGCCCCTGTGACAAAACAGAACTCTACAACAAAGCTTATCTGTGAGGCAAGTTAACTTCTGCAAAGGCCAGTTAGGTCACAGGGAATACATCCACAAGTTACTAAGTGTTGGCATAGCAAAGCCCCACACCTGGGCATTTTTTCTTTTTGTTATTATTATATCCTGGACTAATTACTGAAGTAAGAGGTTATACTTAAAGGAATCGATTCAGTTCTTCTGGAAACTATTTAGTCTAATTCATTAATGTTTGCTAACAGGTTACAAACTGAAGTTAGATGGGAGCTTAATCGTATTAGCTCTTTTCTTGAGTGTTCAAAAAGCAAACAATATGGGAAACTGGAATAATTGCATTAGGGTACAGAACAACAAGGTGCCCTCACCTCATACATACTGTGCATTTCTGGTACCTCCTTCTCAAAAAGGAGAACAGCACACGTGAACAGAGAAGGACAATCAAAGTAATGGAAGTCCTTCCAGCTAGGGGAGATTAAGCAGGGCTTGGGGGGGGGGCCACCTACAATTTTTTTTTTTTTTTTAAACAGAATCTACAGGATTCTTTGAGATTTAAATGAAGAGGACTTCAGTAGGTGACCCATGTGCTGCAGCTACTATTTAGTATTTCTGCAAGTACTACATGCTTATGGGCTATTGCTGAAATTTTCAAACCAAGACAAGCATCAGCTTAAGTCACTTTCACCCCCTTTTATGGGGTGGGCATCCTGAGCTGGCATACCAGGAATCATTTCAATCCCTCTTCAAACTTGCTGTACAGATTCACTCAACTGAAATCTTATTTCCCTGACTGCAAGACAGGAAAAACACTTGTTCATTTTTGTAAATATTAAGATCTGTTGTACTTTTTTATCTATGGAAGACCAAGGCATCATGAATTTAGTTAAGTGCTATAAAAGTGCCTATAAATAAAGCATTTGTGGGATGCTGCTGCTTGTGTTGTCCCTGTTCTTTGAATAGCAGACAGTTTCTAGTCTTTACAATCTGTCGTTTGCATTAAATGCATATGCATTAAATGCATTTTGAGGAAAAAAATTAACCAGCATATTTCCAAATCTACTCATAATCTAGAAGATTTTTAAAAAGCCATGTTAAAACACATGTACAAGGAAATTGAAGACAGCCTTCTTTAAAGAAATAAACCAAACAAACCCTAAAAATGTATTAACAGTGTGTTCCAGAATATTTCTATGTTTACTAATCTTCACGATGTTAACAAATAGCCTCTTTTCTGCTCATATAAGCACCAGCTAACATGCATCATGATTACAGCCAGTCACATTAGAATGCAAAGTCTACATTACTATTTGTGAGCAATTATTCTATTAATTAAGTTAATGAGTCAAGCACTGAGGTGTTCAAAATTGTATGGAGACTAAATAATGCCCACTGGGAATGGCAATTGCAGTATATGGGCCAGTCACATTCCCAGTCCCTTTCCCATTCTGTCCCTACTCACATATGATCAAGTTGTCACAGATAACAAGTAAACTGTACTTTTCATTGGGAATTCTACCTGGAAGGACAACTGAAAAAGAAAAATGCATGAACACTACAAGATATTCTCCCACTGAGATTCATCTCTCACATTTTAAGTTAAAAAAAAGCTAGATCTCCAAACACAGGAAGAAATTACAAAGAAAACCACATATACATTTTCAGTTAACATTTAAAGCTCTCCACTAATTAACTATGGGAGCTTTACACTTATCCTGAAGTACAAACAAGGAATAAGAAAATCAGTTTTGGTCTCAGGAGCTTGTCATTCAAGAAGCTTGAGAAAATGACTGGTCAAATGCACAGCAATGATGCTGATAATGACGAGCCTTACAATTACACAGGAACTAAAATTACAGCCAAGAAGTAATACTCTTTTTAACATCACAGCAGTATACTGTGAAGACAGAACATATCACAACAAAGTACATCTATTTACACCATTATAAACATCTACAGTGATACATTTCTTATCTCATTCTAAGAGCTTTCCTAGCAGCAAGGATCCCTCCTAGTAGCTAGGTGCCCTGCACCAAAACTCAATCACTTTCTTACCTGAATTTGCCAAAATATTGAAGTTTACAAGCTTTAATAATCTTAATTTGACAGTAGCATGCAACATTCTGCACAACAAACATATGAAAACTCATTGAAGTGCATTCAGAAAGAGTATACTAAATATTCCCACCCGCCTACCTCCAACAGTCATTTCAGGGAGGGAAAAAGAGTAAAGCTGGATGAGTATTTTGTTCTCAAACATTATCTTTTAGTATCAAGACATGTAGTTTAGAGGCTGAAATACATAAACTTTTCAGTGTAGCATTTTACATTCAGGCTGGTATGAACATTTTAAAGGAAATGTCAGAATCCACCTGAGCAGTGGATTTCCAAATTTATTAATTCTGAGTTTCTGGATTACTGTGGGAAAGGGAGTGAATCATGATTTAATCAACCCCTTTCAAGTCACTGCACCTTGCTGGTGGGCACAAGAGAGCACAATACAGAAGTGGGAAAAAAGAAAAAATCAGCATCAACAACAGAATAATCAGTCAAAAATGGAGCACTCCATTTATATACCTATAAAAAGAAATTACACAACAAAACAACTGGCAGCCTTTGATTAAGCCTAAAGTCTTCTGACAATATAACAGACTACTGACACTTAATTGACATGCCAAAATCAACAGTTTGAGAGAAGAGCGCTCTGGGAATTATAACGAACAATAAAAACAGTAATGAGCAATTAGAAGACAAGCTCAAAAGCTCACAATAAGTCTAGAAAATAAGATAGATGTATGCCTCATAATCAAAAAGGAAATAGATTAATATTTAAGACCGTAGCAAGCAAGTAAGTATTTATTTAGTCTAAATAAAATTAACTTCCTCAAAAGCATCTTCTCTTAAGTCTTAAAAACACTTCTTGTCAAATACCAGGGCAGTAGTTCCACAACCACCTCTCATGTCAAAATTACAACAACCTAGAAAAACTTAAAACACTCTTCAAAAGTCATGAAAGTCATGACAAATTTGCCTGGAAAAAGACTACTATTTTAGTAATATTTACCTCGTGTTCCTGGTTATCTTGTCCATCCTTGCCACTTTTTCCACTCTTGGCTGATTTTGGAGGTTCCTGAAAAAAAGAAGTTTGCAGTCTCAGTTACTTTGAAAAGGAGATCTAGATAGATTTTCAAGTTGAGAAACTAGGCTTTTTTTTTTTTTTTAGACACTCACTAAATATTAAAATTGACATGACAAAAATTATACTGTTTTATTGGAAGATCTTAATACTGAACTATCAGTCTCAACGAAGCTGCTTTAAACATTTTTCATCTGCAGAAAGGTTTTTGAATTTTATTTATGCCTCAAAATCCACCCATAAAATATATAAGCATAAGCTTTCATATAGGTAAACAGGCAGGGACAAAAAAAATACAAGTGATTTGAACCATGTCTAAGAACTTACCCTTGCTGTCTTTGGTTTTTAGCTTCAGGAATATTTATGTTTAGTTTAGCTTTGAAACTCGCATCAGTGCAGTACACATTTTGTACTCGATTATTTTGCCTGTTCTAGGGGCTAGAAAGTCTAGTATTAGAAGTAGGCTCACAACTCAAATTTTTTCCTCCCAGCATCGTACTTAACTTGCAACCTTCATCCATACCATATCTTTGACATTTGTTATTCTCAGAAAAGTAAAATAAAGTCCGAATGTTTTTAATATCAAAGGTGGCAAGGATATTGGAAAAAGTTAAAACAAACCCCCACAAACCACAACACCCAACATCCCTGTATCTAATTTTAAAACTATGTTGAAATAAAAGACACACAGAAGTCAACCAAATAGAAAAGGTCTAGAGGGACAGCAGCTGGATGAGGCAGACTGTATATGTATACTTCACTGTTTCTGACTTCCACTCATATGGCTAATTGCCTATCACACAAAATAAAATGCAACCCAGTTAACTTCCTGTTGGATTTATAAGCTTTCTGCGAACATTGCTTCTGCAAGCCCCTTTCGCGGCTGCCAGACAAGTCACTCCTGGGAGCACCGGGGGAAACTGAGGCAAAGCGGGGCCGAAGCTAGACCCGCTCCCAGGGTCAGGAGGAGGAGGCGAAAAGCTTCCGAGTGGCGAGCGATGCTCCTTAAGTGCCCATGGTGATCCCCCAAGCACAACTTCGGCTGCAGCCAGAGCCACGCAGCAGCGAAACTTCCCGGGACGCGGACCGGGCAAGCAGCTGTGGGGACAGGACCCCCCCAGCCCTGCCGCCACGGAGAACCCCCCTTCCCGCCCCACAACGCGCCCGGGCCGGCCCCGAAGCAAGACACCCCCTCCCAGCTCACCCTTCCGCCAGGCACGGCTGAGGACACGTTTCCCATCCCCTCCCTCCAGCACTCCCCCGCACGCCAAAGCCGCGGCCTCCCTCCACCGACTCCCTCCCCCCGGCTGCCCCCAACTCCGCGCCCGCCCGCCGCGGGCTCCGCGGCCCCGCTTCAGGGGGGCTGAGCCCCGGGGCCCGGCGAGACGATGCAGGGACGCCCCCCTCCCCCGGCCGCCACGGCACCCCCCGGAGTAGGCCCCACGGGAGCTGCCCCCTCCCCAGTACCCGGCGCCCGGGGGAAGGCAGGGGGCCGGCGTACAGCGGCGAGGGGAGGGGGCTGCCCCTCGCCCGGCTCTCCGCAGCAGCGGGGAGCGCCCCGCCGGCCCCCTCGGCGCCGGGCTCCGCTCGCCGCCGCCCCCGGCACCCCGCCGCGCTCTGCCCCAGGCCCCTCCTCCCCGCGGGGCCTGCGCCCCACAGCCTCCCCGCGGGGCCCGGGCCCACCCACGACCCCACCGACTCACTTTCTCCTTCTTGTTTTTATTCGGCATGGCCGCCCCACGCGCCGCGGCCGGAGAGGCGCAGCCCCCGGCGGCCCCGCTCCGCGCTGCGCCCGCCCCGCGCTGCCGCCACCGCCGCCGCTCCCCCCGTCCTCGGCACGGCGGCGCCGCGGCCCTGGCCCTCCTCCGCCCCCCGCCCGCGGGGAGCGCCCCGCTGCCTCCCCATTGGCTGGCCCCGTCACGTGAGCCGCAGCGCCCGCAGCGTCACCTCGTAGGCGGGGCCTGCGGCGGCGCCCCGCCCCTCACCCCTCCCGTCACCGCCGAAGGGCGGCGGGGCCGGCGCCGCGGCTCCGCTTGCTCCGCCCGCGCTGCGGGGCGGGCCCCGGGGCTGCCGCACGCCTCGGGGCGGGCCCCGCGGCTGGGGCTGGGCCGCCCCCGCGTCCCAATCCCGCCGCCTCTCTGAGGGGAAGCGGCGGGGCCGGCTGGGGCGTGCTCAGCGCCCCGGGCCTCCGGCAGATCTCCCGCAGCCGGTGGCGCCCCGTGGGAGGTGAGGCCCCTCCAGCCCCCCGAGCCCGAGCTGCCCACCGGAGCCCGCTCTTGCGGGAGGGGTCTGGGCTCCGCCGCTGTGGATGCAGGGGAGGGCGGGACCGCCGGGCGGGGTCCGGGAGCCCGTCACTGGAGAGCGGCACATGTTTAAGGAAGAGAAAAAAAAAAAACAACAACAAAAAACCCCACCGCACAATATAGGGCGTATCTGAAGCATGCTGGCCCTCTCATACAAATCCAGTGTGGTCATCATCAGTTTGAGGACTTCAATATATGCTTGCAGTATATGGGTAAGGAAAAGGTGAGCTTTGCATAGTTGCAGCCTGATTTTATAACACTATCTTTATCCCTTGTTTGTTTTTAAAAGCCTGGGCGCAGATGTGTTTGTTTTCACGATGCCCACCTGTACCAGAGATCGTTTTTTTCAAACAAATCGCTCTTTAATCTCTCAAAGCCCGAATGCAAAAATCAGAACAATCTTCTGAGATGAAAGAAGAAAGGTGTGTATCCTTCATCTGGAAAATTCACAAACTGTGTTTATCGTATGGACAGATTAAGCCTCAAATTACCATTAGCTGAGGAAAAAGCAGAGGGAATATTGATACTCATAATAATGCCAAGACATAAACCTTGTAAAATTTAGGTTGGGCATGCTTCTTAAATGCTAATTGTGCTGTGCTACTGAAGAATAGAAAAATTGCAGCCTAATAAATACCAGCATAAAAGTGAAACTGATCTCCTTCCTTACCCAGCCTGTGAGTATCAAAGCCAGCATGAGCCAGCAGCTGTGCTCTCATTTTTAGGAAATGGGATTTCTAATAACCACTTGTGTCTGATGTGATGATATCTAGCATCAGCTTGCATCCGTTGGAACACTTTGCTTTTGCTGTGGTGAAAGGACAAAGAAACTTTCTCTTTTCCAGGCACTGCAAAGAAGTCTACTGACGATGGAGAGCTGCTTCCTGTTGCTTCAGACCCCTTCCTTTACTGCTTCTTTAGTGTTAGAAAACAAATTATGTCTGCCTCTTATCCTTTCCCTAATCTTCTCTGGTGTGAGGATTTAGAAATGAGGTGCAGTTATCACTATTGTCCTTCTGTTAAGAGCCAGTCATGATAAGCATGATAAATGACACTTCTGACCAACAGAACAACATGCATTTTGAACATCGTACGAGACAGTAAGGGAAAGAAATCTGCCTCCATCTGTAGTTTGGAGTTGGATCAGTGTATGAAAGGGTTTCTACATCTGAGGATAAACTTGAGAGCTTCCAGTTCTTTGTTAGGTTTCAGTTTCACAGAAGCTTAAACTACTCTTAATTCCCAGCTGTTCCGTGCCTATCTCCCTCCTCTGCACTGAACTGGTACTGTGCAGCTCCTTAAACCATTTCATAGAATTGATCAGGTTGAAAACACTCCCCCCAAAGTGATGTGTTGTTTGGGGTTTTTTTTGCCTTGAACTGGCACACCACTACCTGCTTCTGTAAACACTAGCACTGGCCGAAGGAAGGGGGTGGAAATATGTGGCGGGGGCGGGATGTGACCTCAACAGTCTAGATTTAGATCAGCTTAAGCAGCTTAATGAGTTTCTCATTGGCTCTTGGCCTCCTTTGTGCTTGCTAGTGTTCATAGTTTTTCCAAATAATGGAAAAACTCTGTCAGTATCGTTGTTACCCAAGTACTTCTGAATAGCAGCAGCGTGTCTGTCCTTATTTTGCTGCTAGTTGGGAAACCTTGAATCAATACATTAGACTGAATACAGGTTCAAAAGATGGCACTGACTCAGTTAACATTTAGGAGGTTTTCTTTGTGACCACAGATGTAGAAACTCTTGTGAAAACTTGACTCCCCCTCACCTCATTTGCTGGGGAAAGAGTCTCATTCACCAGTAACAGACAGCAATTGTGTTTTTCAAGGCCTTCTGTATTATATGAAATAATCAGTGGGTGGAGGTGGTTTACAAGAAAAATAATTCTATCTGTATGCTCCAGTGTCTTCATAAAATATGAGAATAAGACAAGTGACTTACGTTTTCATGCAGTGCTAAGATGAAATCTTACTTTTACTACGGTGTTAACATCACTGTGGGCCTAATTATTCTGCTACAGAGTGCGATTAACTATGTAACTAAGATGATGTAATATGAGTGTGAATATGATTATATTAGTATTTGCATTAACTTCTGAACATGTTTCATGCAAAGTAGATGTTTTCAAAAACCAGAACAGATTCAGACTGATTAGGTTATCTCTGTAATTAAAGTAGCAAAAACTAATGCATGTAGCATAGCTACCAATTTGCATTTTTTTACTGTATTGATTAAATTGTCTAACCTTGCAAAAGTTAAATCACCAAATAATTTCAAGTCTTGTGTAAAACACCTGGATAATATTTAATAGCTTGAAACTGGGCCAAGTGTCCAGCGTGCCAATGAAAGGGGAGTATTTACACAGTCCTTTCCAACTGTATGGGATATTCTTTTTTTTTTTTTTTTTCAACAGCAGTTGAGCAGTCATGCTCTGGCCTGAGTTTATTGAACAGTTCACTGTCACTGTGATAGGGATAACATCTTCCATCCCCAGCTGTATGATTTTACTGCTTTCTATGCACACACTCTCATTTAATTGGGTGGTATGCCAGTTCAACTTGCTAAAATGGCAGAAAACTAACTGAGCAGGGAAGACGGGAGACAATGAGACCTTTTGCCAGCAAGCTGTTAATTTGGCTCAGCTGAAACTATGCAACTGCACTTGTGGACAAGGTTTGAGAAGCCAGTGAACTGTCATCGTTATACATAATTGTCAAACACTGGCAGGCTGTTTCTCAAAACACTTCTCTATTGACTGAAGCAGATCTCTTCTGTTTGCTGGCACGCTGTGTCAAATATATAGAGAGAACTGAAAACTGAAGCACCACTGGCAGTAAAGAGGCTGGAATAGATGGGTTGAAATTTAAACAATTCTTCCCTGCTTGTGCAGGCCAAACTACTAGTTAAGGTAACTTACCTGTCAGGAGTAGTGAAACTGCCAGATTATGTCTGAAGGAACTAACTGAGGGAATAAACTACTTCATCAGAACCTGGAATAGACTCTTCTTCTATGTAACCAAGCATCAAAAGCTGCAAAGCCAGTATATTCAACTTCACAAAAAAGCTTAAACATTTTTCAGAAACCTTCTCCACTAGTGTGGATTTCTTCTGCCTACCCTGAATTACATTAAATAATTCTTGGGCTGTTCTCAATCTAAATTGTAAGGCTTTAATTCTCCTCAATTCTTTTAATATCCATTAGAGTTGGATGCCCTGCTCTCATGATCTGCAGTGTTGTAAAGGTTACAAAATAATTTATTCAAAGCTGTATAAAAGTCAGACTCTTCTGAGGTAATGAGTAGCAGGTCAAATTTTAGAAATTCATGCATGTAAACAACATGATATTTCAGCCCTGTGTGTGACCACATAGTTACAAATGGCAATTTTTGGTATCGCTTAACACAGAACCAGCAGTGCACATTCAGAACCATAATTAATCATATGTACATGTAGTAGTGTCAGTATTGGATACCTTCTAGCTGTAACTTTACTCCATATTTTTGTAAAATTTGGACTGGAAAAAATGAAAAAAATGCTCATGTATGATTAATGACACTATCTAAATCAATTTCAGCTTTAAGAATTTTCAATGACTATGTGGAAGTATTCCATTGAAATATAGATTTCTTTGAGTTTTGTCTGGTTTTAAACCTTTTCATTCTCTTTCTTGCCTCTCGAGTTTAAAAAAATTGTTAAGATTTCATTGTGAATGTAGTGAATAACATTGTCAGTTGTTTAGGCAATTTAGCATTATAGAAAATGTTTGCTAGGAGATTTTTCACTTTTGTTAAAAATTGAGGACTCTCTTTCCTTCAGGTAAGGAGTGAAAGCTAATGCTAAGCCCACTTTTCACTAAGCTCCCAGAGGCTTATTCGCAAAACCAGAAGTCAGCTTGTTTATGACTATTCTATCAGGGAGCAGCAAGAGTGGGGCTGCTCCATGAGAGAGAAAGAGCTGGGAGCAGAGAAGGAGCTGGGAGCAGAGCGTGGCTACAGCAAAGGCACGCCTCACTGACCAGGGTACCATCCCAGTGGGGTCAGGATGGCAATAGTCACTAGTCTGAGACAAGGCAAGGTAACAAGTCAGGGGTCCATCCAAGAAGTCCACTCAGGAACAACAGGAGACAGGGCCAAAGACCAGAATGGAGACAAGGCTACCTACAATGCAAGTCTAAGTTTACAGGAGACGAGCCTCAAGAGAGGACTACTTGTAACGTAGGTCTAAGGTTCATCCAGGAGACCGGGGCCAGAGACAAGACTACCTACAGTGTACGCCTGAGGTCCATCTAGGAAGCTCAGTCAATAAGTCATGCTGGAAGGAGACAGGGCTAGATACAGATACAACTATGACAAAGCAGGCCAGGTTTGGGTGCCCAGGCCAGAGCTTAAATGGCGCTCCTGGACCAGCTGGAAATGTCACATAAAGCTGGTAACTGGCCTGGTATTAGATGTTTTCAGTAGCTATTGTACATATTCATTAACACATTGATTCTGGATTTCTGTTTGGGCCAACTTAATTTTAAAATGAACATGAAAAACATGTATAACGAACATGGAGAACTCGGGCATTATGTTACTGATCAGTACTGATGTACTGATTTTGGCTGGGATAGAGTTACATGTCTTTATAGTAGCTTCTATGGGGCTACCTATGTTTTGGATTTGTAATGAAAACAGTGTTAATCACATAAGGATGTTTTAGTTATGGCTGAGGTTACACAACCTCAAGGCTTTTTCTGCTCCTCACACTGCCCCACCAGTGAGTAGGCTGGGGGTGCACAAGGAGTTGGGAGGCGACACAGCCGGGACAGCTGACCCCAGCTGACCAAAGGGATATTCCATACCATATGACATCATGCTCAGCATATAAAACTGGATGGAGGGGTGGGGAGGTTGGCCAGGGCTGCCATTGCTTGGGGACTGGCTGGGCATCGCTTGGCTGGTGGCAAGCAATTGCTTGGGGTTTTTTTTTGCATCACTTGTTTTTCTTCTCCCCCCCCTTTGTTTTTTTTTCTTTTTTTAAAATTATTATTAAACTGTCTCAACCTATGAAATTTCACACTTTTACCCTGTCAATTCTCTCCTCCATCCCACTGGGGGGTAAGTGAGCAAGTGGCTGCATGGTGCTTAGCTATCTACTGGGGTTAAACCACGACAGGCATCATTACTGAGAGTCAATAATATTCTGGACAAATAATATGTAACAAAAACATCTAATAATATCTAATGATAGTTTGTGGCCACAGTTTGCACAGTGGTTATTAAGTGTTAAAATGACCTACAGGTGGGAATTCAGATGATGGTCAAAGTAATAGACAGGCTATTAAGCTGGATGAACAATTTGTCTTACACAGAATGCCCATTCCTATTAAGAGTGCACTTGTGTGCTGGTACCCAAATTCCATAGAGATGGGAATTACAAAACCAGTAGCATTAAACACTTTGTACAAATCACTTGATGTTCTTCTGCCTCAGTGAAGCAAATAAAAAGATCATAAAAGCAAGACTTTGCTGCATGTCATGTAGTTGAATCTTTCCAGGAAAATAAAGGAAGAGGTGCAACTCTGCTGGTAACACAGATGAAATTAGGATGTCTGCTTTCATGTTTCTGCTATTTTTTGTGGTTTTATTTTTTGTATTTGTAGTGAGTTGAGAGATACTTTAAAATATAATAATCTGTTTAAAATTACTGGATGTGCCTAGCATTCAGAGGGTATAAGGGATGAGTTTGTTTTTGATAGTTCATCTCTTTTTCATATCCAAATTGAGTATTATTATGGTATATTTTGGGGCAATTTTTAGCAGTCTTTGTTGATTCCAGGTTTTTGCTGCATTAAGTGCAATGTTCCTACTCACGTACTACCATTCCCTCTTCCCACATGCTATCAAAGGAAAGATTAATTTTGTATCAGATGAGTGAGCCTAGTAACATAAAGGTGACTGCAGCTAAGACTCCTACTTTTTCATTTTTATCATATTTAAGTTGGCATTTTTAGAATGAAGAGATCCAATTAATTGTACCTCCTGTTGATGCCATACAAGATTTTCTCTTTCAACACTTCATACTTTTTTCTGCCTTTTTTAGGATTTGTCATAGCTAATACAGCTACGTATTTTTATCTCTGAGGGAAGAGTTGAAAGACATACTCAGAAGACATACTCAGGACTTAACCCTGCACGTACCGTAAGTTTGTAGATGCGTGAGGGTCTGCTTCCGAGCATGCTCACAAGTGTCCAGCTTCTCAGACGATGCCTATGCTGGATTTGTGATCTGCTTCAGGAGCAATCCGTGCTTCCTGCTCCGAACGCGAGGAGTAGCTTCCACCAGCACAGCTTTTGGCCTGCTACCCCGAGGGCAGGCAGGCTGCCCGCAGCTGCACCCTGCAGCGTCTGGAGGGATCCTGCGCAGGCCACAGGCCTCTGCAGGCCTTTCCACAGCCTTTTTGCGTTCACAGCACAAATATCGCTCCTCTGCTGTGCCCGCATCCTGTGATCCTGCCAGTTCTTACTGTGTGCCCTAAGACGGACGAAGTGCGTTGCCTGGGCCTACACTGAAATCTCTCCACCGAGCCGCCCTAGCACACTTGGTGGCCAGGCTGAGGCCTGCGCTCGCTTCCCCGTTGTTCAGGGCCTGCGGTAGCCTGGGGTCCGCTGCCCCGCCGACCGCCTCCCTGCGCCTGGACGCCTGTCTTTGCATATCAGACATGCGAACACTTTTAAAAGGTGATTTAATAATTAACTCCCTTTTTTGTTTGCCCAATATACGGAGAGAAATGCTTGCAGCATACCGCATATCTGCTACTACAGCGTGTTACCGGCGAGGCGTTACGGGGGCATGCCGGGCAAGAGGCTTGCGAGGATGATGTTGGGGGATTGGACCAAGTGGAGGGAGACTTCGTACTCAAACCATTTCCTAGATCTATCTCGCTGCTGAATAGCTTCTAGGCTTTGTCTGGGAAGAAGCTTTGCTATTTTGCTTCAAAGGGTGTTCCGGGAATAATCGAGCGTGCGTACGGAGTGAATGCTAATGAAGAGGACTGCGGAGCAAAACGGGTGATGATTCAAAGTGATAGTATAGGTGCACTCAAAATCTCCTTATGCGTTATGTTATGGCCCGTAATTCAGCTGTAGTTCTACGGGGTGGCAAAACTCCCAAGTCCATCATTCTAGATTCAGTTTTTCAACGTAAGAGTTGTAAGCACTTGTCAACTTCGGCAAACCAGAACATTTTCACTTAGTCACATTTTAGAAGGTGTCGGCTCCATTTTTACTGAGGGTTTGAAAACAGCAGATACCCTGAAAGAATTTAGACTGGGCAATTAAACATTGGCAAAGTTTATAAGCATTTCAAACTAGAACCTTATAATAGGAAGTGTTAGGCAAACTTAACTACAGATTTCTCTTCCATTTGTATTTATGTCATGCTGTGTACTGACTGTCTGGTATGCCTGTTATAGACTGTGCCCCAGAGTTAACTTTGTCTGCATCTTGCGTTCAGTATTTATTTAAAAAATTCTGCATAGGTATGAGTTGTATTTAAATTTATATCATCATTTCTTAGGCATGTTAGGATTTCTTTTGAACACCAGGCAGGTGAATAAAAGTACTGAGAGACAATAACATGGGAAGACGATTACTAAGAAGTTAAAAAAAAAAGACCTTTGACACAGATTTTTTTGCCTGCATGCCTTCCACAGAAGCATGACACATAATCTTTATACTTGATGCATTCCCTTTGCAAAGAGGTTTGCTTTTTTCTTGACTTTATGCTCTTCTTTTGCTGTCCACAGTTTTTTCCTGTCCATGAAAATGGCATTTATTGATGTTAGCAGAGCTGATTAATCACAGCTGTTCTTACAGATTTTAATTTCCACAAAACAGCTCATGTCTCCAGCATGCTGCATGTCTCTGCTTTTGCTTTTATTGCTATCCTACATGCTTCTTTCCAACTTGATCAGAAGACTCTCTGTTCATAACGTTTCTTGGCTGTTTAGAGCAGTGTTCCATATACATGTAACATTGATTCAAGAATGAATTGTGAGAGCTGTTTTTCCCGTCCTTTCACAGGGGCTGCCAATATAGTTTTATGGGCAGCCCTTTGCCTATCTTGTGTTTTTTAGTTTATAGAATAAATGCCCAAATTACTTCATGGACTCCTTTATTTTTGTTCCAGAGAAAGAATTAGCAGGCATTTGAACTAAAGTTAACTGCTTTTCAATATAAATTGAAATGGAAAATCCCTGTTATTAGCATAGAAAAGAAGCAGATTGGCAACTGCCTGTCCATAATTCCCATGGCACTTTACATTTAAAGCTTCTTTCATATGTGCGAAGAGGGTAATAGTAATAAGGCAAATGAAGTGTGTAAATAAATCAGATAAGGTATGTAAGGTATATGTAAGATATATAAATAAAGGATCCTTTACATACATTTATGTAGAAATCCTACTCCTCACCCCAAGTTAATTGGATTTTTGCAACTTACTTTACCAAGTCAGATTTGAATTTTAGTTCTGCTAAATATGTTAAGGCATTTTAATATTTATCTAAAATGTTAGAAACTAGATAAACTAATAGCTAATCTTTTAAGATTTTTTTTTTTTTTTTTTTTTAAATTTACTTGTATTATGGAACCAACCAGAGGTTTTAACTCAAGACTGAAGTATTATGGCACTGTATACGAAATGCTAGTAAGGAAATGTCCTTTTCACAGAAAGGTCTGGTTTTGCTAAGTACTTCCCTAACGGTATGCTTCATAAATAGTATTATTCAATTAAATGCTAAATTAGCTATATGCATAAGTTGTGGGCTTGAAGCCAGAATGAGAGGAAAATGATCAAAAGCTGTACAATTAAAAAAAAAAAATTACTATGTATACATTACTTACGAGATGCAAATCACTGAGATGTGTGACTTCAAGCTTTGACTGTGAATTTCCAGGCTGCTTAGCTGTATAGGTGCTGTGTCATTTGGTCTGAAGAGGTGAAGTTCATCATTTATGATATTGACCATTGCATTCCTGTTCATGCTGTTGGCTGCAGATGTTGGTATACTATACCCAACTAGCCCAACAGGCTGTTGTAGGCTTGAGTGAACCTTGAATATATATAGTACAGCAGGTATATTCAAGAGCCTCTTAGCCAACTTGTTGATTATTCTGTAAATGTTACAGAGGAAGTGGATTTCTGGGAGGTGGTAAGTTCAGTTGCTTTGTGTTTAAAAGGTCTTTTTATGGTCTAACATTAATTGCTACTGGTAAACACTGATGGCTAACAAAAATGTCTTAGAAAAAGTCCAGGGAATACTCTGTGAGCTCAGCAAAGGACTGGGATTTGGAAGATCTGGATTCTATTCTTAATTTGACCACTGATCTGCAGTGTGATTTTGGCAAGTTAATCTCTCTGTTTCTTTCTCACATCTTTTATCTCTCCTCTTTACTGCAATTTGTCTCTACAGTGTCTCGAATAAGGGGGGAGGCAATCTTGACTGTGATTCGAATAATGGTGGTAACAAATAATATTAACTACAAAGTAAGTTTCAATCATTCTATTGAAGTATGATTGTAATGGGTTTGTATAGGTATGCGGTGATACAGATTTAAATTACGTGTTCAGCCATCTTCAACCTGAAGGATTGAATCCTGTCAGAGAGCTGCCTTTAGTGCCCATCTTCATCTTCTGTGCTAAGCTGAGAGAAGTTAGACTTGAAGGTAATGTCCATGGATGTCAAGGAGGTAATATAGTTGTATTTGTAACAATTCTTATTCAACAACTCTATGACCTACAGCTAAATGTCTGCAGCTCTTTTACACGTATAATTCCCTTTCATGCCTGATACATTTTCAAAACCACTCTGATTAAAAACACTTTCGTATGATACTGACCTTATGTTTGAAAACGAGTGATTAATAGTTTCTCAGATGGCTGTTGCTAGGCTTACTCCAAATATACCCTGATGGTATTTTTCTTTTCAAAGGAAAAGTGCTTCAATGTTATGACCAATTCTGCTGTCAGGTTCCAGGTGATATAGACAGCCTTTGGGTCTTGTTTGAAACCCTACCAATTTCAGTTGGGTTCCATGAAAACATAAGTGTGGTTCTGTTCGGTAAACATGAAAAAACCCTATAATAAATTAAAAGCTCATGGAGACCACTGAACATGGTAAGCTTTATTGAGAACAGTAGCTGCCAGCCTTCTCTGGGCTTCCTTCAAAAGGGAGTTGCAATAACTTGGTTTTTATGAATTTATTAATGCTTTTTTGACAAGACAGTTATTTTGCATCCATACCGTATGTTTGTATCACTACTGGTGTCACTACTGAAAATTCTTGTGCCTTGAGTGTACAAAAGAAGAACACATCATGTCCTTCATGCCAGGTTTTGTGAAAGCAATAGTCTGTCTCATTACATTAGCTTTTTCTGTTCATCTCAGGTTGATTTTCTTCTCTTTGGTTTTTTGTTTAGAAGTTAATTTAGTCATGGAAAAATACCTGATAAACACTAATGGAAACTGACCACTGAACAAGTGTAATATGTGCTAAGTCCATTGTCCCACCTGCACTTGGGTTGCACGCTTGTTTAGAAAGGCTGAATCTTTAGACCTAAAAGGATAATCAAGTCTTCTGGCTACTCAACCCTGAGTTTGAAAACAGCATGCCAGCTTTGTTAACCAGATTGTACAGGAAAAGCTAGACTAAGACTGGTTATTACATATTGGCTACTGAATACCTGTCAAATAGTAACTTTCAGTTACAGTCAGCATGAGGCAGATCTGAAGCAGTTACTTTGAGGTGAAAAGCTGTGTATCCCATTACCAGTCACTTGAGCCGTTCAGTGTCCATCTGCTGATTTGAGAAGAAAACATGATTAATAATGTATTGGCAGATTGTGCTGTAGCTTTTATGTTGCTATTAGTTCTTCCAGCATGAGCTATCTCAGCATTATTTAGCTTCTGAGCTCTAACATCTCCTTAGTAGCCATGGCAAGTTGCTTGGTATTTTCTGTTTTAGGGGATAAAAGGAATTAAACCATATGATGTGACATTAAAATTGATCCATGAGTATGAGGTTGCTTAGTTTTTGCACAAGAATCTATACTACGTTAGTAAATTTTATCACTGCTTCAAAATGCTTTTGCAAAAGAGGGAGTCTGAGCAAAAAAGAATAACTTGTATCATAGTTTATTACAGCTAACACAACTATACTAGTTTAGTACTTGATAACATAAATCACTTAATGGTATGAAGTGAGTAAGGTAATGTTTTGGACTCAGGGAGCTGAATGCTGGTATAAACTGGTGCAGCTCCATCAAAGTCTGTGGAAATGTCAATGCCACAAAAATGGCCAAAAATATCTAGAGAATTTTGTTTGGTTTAGACAGTGTTTTAACATTTTTAATTAACAGTTCCACCAGCCACAATAAAATTACTGCATTAGAACTTAAGCCAGTCAAACCCATAATTTATAGTCTTATCATTTGGGGGAGTTGTTTTGTTTTTAAATTGCTGAACAATATGATCTGAAAAGTTGTCAGAATTAAAGCCTGCAGCCAAGGCAAGACAGTATTAGCTGTTAAGTTTTTAATGTCTTTGAATGTCTTGCTCTTTTGAAGTATTGATCTTTTTTTAACATAGAATGGACAGTTTGTATACACTGGGAAAGTAGTTGTGTGCCTGGGAGAAAATGGCATGCAGGTGTAGTCCTTGATCCAAGACATTTGCAAAACAAACGTTCTTTTTAATCTACCATTTTTTTGTTTTGTTTTGTTTTGTTTTTTAATATCAGGTAGAATCACTAGCCAAAACACCCAAAGGCTTGGCTGTTTATCCCTGGTACAGCTCTTTGCAGTTTTCATGCCTTTGTGGCTTCAAGATTGTATTACTGCAGTCCACAGGGACCGAGGAGCTATAGCTATGGCAACCAGTGCCTGATAGGTAACTGACAGCATGAATTACAGAATCTCTAAGGATTTGCTGCAGACTGATCTCCCTGCTGGTCTCACTGCTCATTTTTTTGACCTTCACGACCCGAATCAAGGCCTTTTCTGTTGTAGTATTCATCCTTCTGTAAGAAACTCTAAAGAGTTTGTATAGATAAACAGGTACAGATGGATCCTAAACTGGCTCAGGAGGGGATTCTTTTGCAGTCATGCTTATTCTAATTCTTCAGGTGAGACAAACTGTGTCTTATTTTTGCCAGTATCAGTATTGCTACATCTACGGTAGCACTTTTACCAACACACCTCATTCAGAAGGGTATTTTTCACAACCCTGGCTAACAGTGGTGTAAGTAAATCCTGAAGTCCAACTCAACCTTAGATATAGCCTTTGTATTAAAGAAGAGGTGGGGAATAAGGTGGGATATTAAATGTTCTTGTTTTCATTCTTTAGGTTATACAAAGAGTGTCTGAATTAGGAAAGCCAATTGCAGCCCTGACATTAAAAATCCAGGTCCTCCATAGTCGCTGGCAATTGGAGTACAAGTTTCGTAGCAGTATCACAAAAGCCAAGAGGTTGAAGGGTGACATATAGGAGAAAATAATTTTGGTTCTTAATTTTCTTAATACCTCTGCAACTTGCTGATTAAATTTTAAGAAAAATTCAACTCATACCCCTGGTTAACGTGTGAGTGGTCATGCTCCAGAGCCTGAAATTCAGTTTCAGGTCTCCTTACACAAGCAAAAGCAAAAAAAAAAAAAAAAAAGGCTTAAATGCTGGTTAAAAATATTTTGTAGATCAGAGTTTAATATCTCTGTTGACAATGTATATGGCCTTCTCTTTATATAAGCTGTTGGCTATTTCTGTAAAGATCATCTGCCAGCAGTTATCTATTCACAGTTGCTTACTAATGTACATTTAAAAACAAAACTGATGGTGCCTGGACACCTTTGCCTTAAGCCAAGTTTCTTGTTAGTGCACATATAATAATATTATGTAATAATAATAACAGTGACTGTATTGAGCAATCCAGGACATATGTTCTGACATTGCAACAGCTATCTAATTGCATATAAAGGTTTCAGAGAAAATGAAATTAATTTGTAAGAAAATGAGAACTACAACTTAAAACAAGTTTCAGCAGTCAGGGGAAAAAAATGTATCTGAATGAAGCACTTCATAGTGTAGAAGATCTGATAGATTTTATGGATTTCTTTGGAGTGCGGAGATCCACATGAAGAATTTTATTGCTTAAATATCATCAGCAATCAGTAGACTGTAATGCTTGCATACTATCATACACTGCTACAAAAGTGTACTAAAATGGGAGTAAAATAAAATTACAAAAACAACCACAGTAAGGTGATTTTATCTCTACAAACGTTAAGGCAGTTCACAAGGAAAAATCCCTGTAAAATGTTATTGAAGTTTGCTGGATTCAGAATTACTCAGATTCATTTCATTTTCAATTAAGATGACCTAATGAAATTTAATGAAGTTATAATCCTAACTGAATTTAAATCACTCTACTTGGAAGACTCAGTTGTGGAGTGGCAAAGCTGAAGAATTTGGTTTTCTGTTTTTAGTAACTACTAGTACTAGTTACTTTTTCTAATGGCTGCTTTCAGTACTGAGAACAAACTTTCAGAAATTGTTAGGAGAGCTCCCCAAGATTCAGTGTTGCCTGATGTTCTTGAGAAATTGATAGCTAAGAAGAGATAAGAGAATATTTACATGGTGATTTTTACACAAGAGCATAGAGAAAGTGTGCTAAGTGTATGTGTTTATAAATTTAAAAAAAAAAAATCCAAGAAAGGTGGCAGATTTTTTCTTAATTATTAGTAACTTTTGTATATACCTAGTTCAGATCCCTTTTCCTAAAGATGTAATATTATTATTACTAATGAGTGGACCAGTCTGATGCAATACCATTTTCCCAGTTTATATTGATTTTAGTAAGATTGTAAATGAGTAGAGATTTTTGTCTAACAACAGTTTAGGATCATAAAAGAATTATAAATACGTAGGAAAGGTAGAATATGCATGAAGAGGTAATCCAGGATAACCTATTGCTCTTGTCATTTTTTTCCCCCTAAATAACTATGACAAGCACATTTAAATTTACTGAAAAACCTTTGGTAAAGAAGGTTTTACAGCCTTCTTAGTGGGTCTGTTGCTTGGCTTCCCATCCATTACTGAATTATTGTAATATTTCTAATTCTTCTCAATGTGAGATTTAATTAATATTTCCTGTGCTTCTTCCAGTCCTCCTTCTAGTGGATACATTGAGCAGTAGACGATCATCTTTTTATAACGTACCTTTCATGTATCAAGAGAATTACCAAGTCCTGCACTCTTTCAGATCCTTTACCTCTCTCGTAGGTCTCATTTTCTAAGCCACTTTTACTATTAGTTTTCTTCTCGGGATGGAGCTTTTCTATAAGTACTAGCAATTGCTAAACCTATTGACTTTTTAAACTAAATAATACAAAATAACTGAGTAAATATGCATATTAATGTAAGTATTGTCATATTAGTAATATAAATATAACGTAATATATTGTGAACACTTAATAGACATTAAGGAAAAATGCTCTCTAGTTCTGAACAGTATAATGTTCGGTATGTCAGGCATAGGTCTAAATGAGTTGACTGTGTTCCACTGTAGATTTCAGTTGCTGAAAACACGTGTCTAAAATATGTTCTGGCCTTCTGTTGAAGAATGTCCACATCATCACCAGACTAAATTTAGATTTTAATTTTTTTCCAGAAATTAGAATTCTTATTCTGAATGTGGAGAAACTTACAGCTGTACTGCATCAGGTAGAGCTCCGGGGGATGATGGGGACAGTTTCTCCTCATTTCCTTTCTTATTCATGATGATAGCAATGTACTATGGCTTTTTATTTGATACAGCATACTCCTCAAACTTGTGCAAGTTTTTCCCCTAAGTTCTGTCTGTGTGCTTTAATTGAAGTCTGCACCTGATTTATCTCTGCTTTGCCCAAGTGCAGGTGCAAGGAATGTGTTACAGGACTAAGTTTCTTATTCCCTGTTACTGCCGTGAGTGTGCCTGAGCTTGGCCTGACCTGGTTCCTAGACCTCAGTAGGCTGTCAGTCAGTTTTCAAGTTTGATACCTGTAACTCTCACCAATAACCTCACTTTTCATCAAGCAAATAAAATTGTTTTAATGCTGCAACGAAGTAGGAACATCTACAATAATGAAAGCAAAGACACTTTGAAAAATAAGACAAAGACACTTTTAATAGCACAGAATCCCACAGGTATTTCATCAAGATGCATGATGAACCTTCTGGTTTTGATCAAAAAAAAGCTTCTGGGTTTGTCAGGCAAACACCCCTCCCCCCCATCTTTTATTGATATATAAATGTTCTTTTTTTTGCTGGCTTTAGAAAATAAGTAACTTGAACTATATAATTTCATCTAGTTAATGTGGGTGCATAGTAATATGACAACACTATCCTCTAGTGGCAGTATGTGTTAACACAAGTCTCAATCTACATAAATGTGAATTGGTTTATGTGTTGAAAAGATGGTATGTTGACCACATTACTATTTAAAAATTCAGAGTTTTGTTTTACATAACATAGTAAGGAATAATTAACCAAATCTGCATAGAATGTGGTGATAATATATGCTTCAACCACCAACATCAGCTGCATTATGTTTATTTTTATGTGACTATAGAACAGAGTATATATATGATTTCTTGTAATTTTCCAGACCATCAAACTTCTGTAGTTGTATTCTGCTATGGTGGCTTTTCCATAGGTATGTCGTTTAACATGGTAGGATCACTAGTTGGTTTTTAGTCTATTCCTGAACTCTGGCATTGAAACCTAACTCTCAGGTGAGAATGTCTCTAGACACTCTAGACACCACAAACACATAAAAAAATCCTTAATTTCTTTTTTCAGTTTAAAATTTCAAAAAGCCAGTGTATACCTTAAAGGGAAATAAGGAAAGGCAAGATCTTGTGTAAGAGAATAAACTCAGAGATTTCAAGTCGTCAGTTTTTCAAACTTACCCACTAAAAGGACCAGTCTAGACTGAAAGTGTATTTGCTTACTGTGAAGATAAATATTACAAAAAATTAAGTGATTTCTCACTCATCCTCTAAAAATGTTCCTGCTCTGGAAGTTTGGAAATTTATCTGTCTATATAAAAAATCCTATGAAAGTAATCTTTTTTGGTGGTTTTGGTTTTTTTTTTAATATTCTGACACATTTTGGAGAAATTTTATCTAAATATTTCATAATGTATTTTGGGAATAAAGAGGTTATGATGCTTCCCATTCATGCATGCCCCATATAAATTCAATGCAAAGTGGAAGCAGGAAACAAGACGCAGTTAAAGACACATCTCTAGCTTTTTGTATGGAGTGATTTCTGCAAGTGAGGAACAGAACAGATGGGAATGAATGTGTTGATGTTTTTATTGTTCTGATTTTACTTCCAAAGACCATTTAGCGTACAGCCAGCTCACTTGTGTGTCAGGTTCAGTTAAAGGACCACATAGCTAGCTTAACAATGCTTTCATTTCCCTTCTCCATACCCAGTTAGCAAACATGTTTTAGGAGATTGGATTGTACCTTTTAAATGTTACCACTTTATGCACCATAAAGTATAACCAGTGGATACTAAAGAGGTTATATGGACATTGATATATATCACAGAATTAATAAAAGCTACTTGTACTTTATAAACTTACTTTAATTCATGAGTGTATTTGTTCCTATAGTGCCAAGTTGTTTTTCTGATATCAGAATTCAAGAATCAAGAATTCAAGGTAAATATTTTCTTAATTTTCATGTGAATTGTCCTTAAAAACAAAAAGCAAAAGTAAAAACATAAAAATGCAGTGTTCTTTTTCCTGTCATTCAATTTATATTGCAAAATGCTTGCATTACATTTTTTTTCTCTGAGGTCTGCGCTTGGACCAAGGGAGATACATGATCTGGACAGTTCATGTGCTCAGAGAGAAGTCATTGTCTTGTTGTCTTTGTTCCACAATCCCCTCGAGCAGTGTTTGCTATAATGATATAAACTGCAGTGGTAAATTGCAATGTGAAAACATGAAATTTGTGACAACATAATTGTAGCCGCAGAGCAATAATTAGTCAAGAAACAATTATCTTGAGTGAGACAACTATTTTTAAAGTGTCAATAAAAACTATTAGTAGTGTAAGTAGTGCCCCACTGAGGGTCAGATGTAACTATGCAATGAACGGTGTTATTTTAAAAATGTCATGTGAAGAGTTCAGATGTTATTACACTTGGAAGATGTTGTTCAGGGGCTTGTGGTGAGTTATGGAGCCTTTTGCTTCTGATTCATCAGGTTAATTCCAGTTCACATCGCTAGTGACAAAATATTATGAAATGGGAGAACATAGCACTGTGGTTCATGAATTAACCTTATGTGCCCGGTCCCCCAAAAATATAGCTAGAAGTTTACATCACAGAATGGCTAACTATGGAAAACACCAACCGGTAACATTGTTGGTAGTGTTTGTTACCAGTGTTTGAATGGCCAATGAAGACTGAATTGTCCTTTTTCCTCTAGTTTTTCTCTGAAAGTTGAGCGTTGTCAATGGGAAACACAGAGAAGGCTCAGAATTTCTGCCTCTGCTATGTGTGTTCTGCAGATAAATAAAGAAATGAAAAATAATGTCAGGGAAAAATAATACCCAGATGTCCTGGGGGAAATGTTTGTGAGGATCTGTGAAAGGGAGCTATATGTTAGTGACAGGCTGCAATCTGTTTGCGTGAAGACAGGCCCTACATCATAGGTGATCAAAAGAATATTCTTTATCTCTTAAGCTGTGTTAAAATAAGCCTGTGATGTAGCAAGAGTGAAAAAACTTTGATCTTAGCTGCACATTCTCTTCAATAGGTCAGCACCACCAGCTGAATGTGTCTCCTGTTTCTACTTCCATTTGCCTGCTTCTCTTGAATTCTGTGTTTCTTGATTCTGTTTATCTAGAACTAATAACTTAAGGGCATAAGAAGATGGAGTTTGCTGTAATGTGGGTTATTATGTGTTTTAGTGTTCCTGCTGACTAAAAACATATTTACTTGATACTATGTTACTGAAAAACATATACTCACATCATGACTCTATCAGGTTTTTTGAGTATGTTTTCTTTGTATGTATTTTGCCTTGAAAAGGGAACTTTTTAAAATTTTCTTTGGAAAAATACTATGTTATGTAGTAAGCAGTACAGTAAACCAAATATTAATTCTAATTTGCGGTTTCACATGTTCATAATTGCAAGAATGTTGCCTTAAATACAAATACAGGAATTTAAGAACTATTCTGAAACGTCCGAAAACATTTATATTTTGCTATGAATCACCATAGTCTAGTGGTTTATTGTTTAGGATTCCCGTGCAGTATTTTTCTCAGTGTTTCACTGAAGTATAGAATAGACATTAGAAGAGCTCTGTAATAAACACCGTCTTTCTTATCTGTTACCGTATTTTCAAATGGGGCTTGACTGCTAGCTCTGCAGAAATGAATTAGCAGGGCAAATAACAAAGGAAGAATAGCCAAAGCTCCTTGGATAATGTCCTTCTCTGCTGATGTACAACACGGTTCATTTTATGTACTCATTTAAAATTTGCGCTGCCTGCTGGTACGCACAAGAAGAATACAATAATGGCAGAGTGTTCTCTTTTACTAGAAATCTGTAAAAAAATACAGGAAATAGAGTCGTCAAATGTATTTCTTACAGGTCACTGAAGAGCTCTAATGTCATGTGCAGATAACAGTTGCATACTAATGACCTGGAGAATGTGAACTCACTGTCTAGCACAGTCATACTCTATTTCCATTAGTAACCACATGAACCAGCCTCTGTTATGGTATAATGGCATGCTGTATGCAATGATTAGAATATTAGATCTTTCGTATGGTGAATATGTCACTTTGCAAATGGCTTCACTGAATTCAACTCATTAGGGCAGGTGTTGTTCAGTGTGAATAAGGATATTGTCTTGCCCTGAATGAGGCAGCAGAGTCCTATTGCATTGGCTAAGAAATTGCACAGGCAGAATGTCTCTGTTTTTCTGGTGGTTGACTAAAAACATAAGAAAGAAAAATTCAATATGTAACAGAGGACAGAAGAAACAAAGACGTTGAAGAGATTGACTTTGATTTGCGGAGGCTGCTTTTTCACTACAATTTCAGTTATGCCAGTGGGAAGTATGCCTTCTCTTTCTCTCCACTGACACTATCCCGTACATCTGGAAGCAATCGGTCTTAAAAAGGGGCCCTGACATCTCAAGTTAGAGAAAGCAGAACAACTTATGTGGCAGAGCTATGACAACAAATCTGAAAATCTGTCTTCACTGATTTCAGTTACTGTCATGTTAGATTTAATGCAAAACTTTCAGTATCAACTCTCTGTTATGTGTATTGCTGTCCAAGCTAAGTACCTGGACAGTATTAAGAATTACTTTTTAATATAAATTGAATAGACAGATCATACAAGCATGTGCTGAGAATTGATTTGAATTGAACAGGATGCATAAGAGCCTTAAAAATTTAAAAAGTAAAGTACAGCGAAGTGTAGCTGTAAAATAGTCTTTATAATGTAGAACTACAGAGAGCAGAATCCTCTGCCAAGTTAGACTCTTCGTCAACTGATTAATGTTTCTAGAGTAAAAGAGCCTTGTGATTTCTCATAATATGAAGTCAGAAAAAATGTGTTTACTAAGAAAAGCTAGAGAGAAGAAATTTTATAACTAAATACTGTATTTTTCATATCAATTCATTTGCTATAATTTTTGAAAATGAAAGTGTTTTCAGTGTACACCTTCGTGTAATTTGCAAGGAAAACATACCACATAATTTTTTCACTTCGCAATCTTTTAAAGAAATGACCCTAGATACGGTATAAATCTCAGTTTGGCTTCTGAAAGGGACAGCTCCTCCTTGAATTCAACACAGACATAGGGTACAGGCTGGTATGTCCTGATGAAGAGATTTCAAATCTTATATGAAGAAAAAGGAAGCTGACTGGTGATACTGAAAAAGAAGCTCTGTCCCTACTTCTCATTTTTTAAATAATATTGCATATTGCCAGTAGTATGAAATGACAAAACTACTAGCTTGTTACCAAATAGAACAGAAGGCCAGAACATGTCCACTTAAATAAAAAATTAGTAGTCCTATTTGCTGAATTGGAACAATGTAAGAGAATAAGTCCTCACCCTTGTGAAAAAGGAAAATCATTCATAATCTGGCTCTGGGATCCATTTGCTCTTCAGTTTCATGCCTTATGTTTTAAACTGAGAACCTTTAGAGGTGAGAGGGGAGTTGTTTCTTCAAGGTTTAAGTGACACAATTTTTAGGTGCGTGTTTCTTTACTGGCTTTCTCTGAAACAGAAGTTGCTGACCACAGCTGGGAGGACATGGTACTAAAGTGATCAGTAGATTGGTTTGGCACAGGAGATCCTGTTTTTATATTTTAATAAGTTAACAAATCAAACAGATGTGAAATAAAAAAAAAAATCCTAAATTAAGAAAGAGTTACAAATGTTTTGGTCTAAATATTGTGTAACAAAAGTATTACCAGACAGAGGAGTCGCACAGCTTTTCCAGGGAGTGCCTTTTTCTGTATTTGAGCAGCTCTCTCCCGGGAAACAGTGCTACAAAAATTACTGGTAACGGAGTATGACAGGACTAAGAGCTTTAAGAATAATAAGCATTTTGCCTAAACCAAATAGTGTTACAGTGCTATAATAGTCTAAAATAATATTAATTCTTAAATTATCTGAGTAATTATGTCAGTCTGCGTTCTCTTCAGGACAAAAACCTATTCTTCATTGAGATATCTTTTAAAAAGCAATCATTAAATTTTACATTCTTCTTTACAGTTTAAGAATACAAACTTGTGTATAGGGGAATTAGCAACATTAGTGAAATGTTGTGCTTTCAAAAATATTTATCTAAGTAATAATCTTGTTATATGGTGTGTGTTGTTTGTTTAATTAGGTTCTAAAACAAACTCATTGCTACTAATACTTTTTTACCAGATTTAAAAAAAAACCCACAGGATTCTACAGTCTAACCATTCTTTCATTAAATGTCTGTTATTTATAATATCACTTTTCTAAGTAATTTGCTACTCAAAAGAAATAAGTAGATACTTTGAGAAACATGCCATGCAGTGTCTCAGACCGTTTTCTTGCCAAATAAATGTTTTTAGCACCTTACGTTCTGTTCTTTCAAAGTATCAAAGAGGGTGAACTACTAAGCCAAATTCCCCTCAAGATTTGAGAATGTGACTCTGTAATCTTGTGTAAAGAGGCATTAACAGTATTAGTCACAGTACTCTGCTTTTTCCATATTCCCGACTAGTCCCTGATGTGGTTGTCCTTGCACAAGCAGAATTCTCATTAGCATTAACAGATTTATCAGATAATTCTGAAAAATTACTGAGATTTGTAGAACAGTGCCCCTGTTACTTACAGAAACAGCATAATTTATTTTTATTTACTAATGCATGTAAGAGTTGCGGAAAAAAAAATTGGAATCGTGAGTCAGCAATGTTTTCTAGCAGGGAATGCCTGGGTTCCCATCAAGGGGAGGATTTTAGGCATCTGGGCTTTACTACTGTAAATAATCAAATTTACAAGCACTGCCTGTGTAAGAATTGTATGATAAAGCCATTGAAATGATGATTCACAACACTTAATGATAATGGACTGGTTTTCTTGGCGAAGGAGCAGCAGGGAAATACTTAAAACTTTCAGATTCTAAATTCACTTTTACATCAGCCCTTGCAGCATCACAAAAAGGGGACCACTCAAACTCCTTACCCTAGTTATGATCTACATGAGGCAGTCCACCAGCTGGAATTGTTGTCCAAGTTCCTAACTTAGACTGTAGGAATTGGTTAGTGGTTCCAGCCAGCTGGGAGTGATTTTTGTGATCAGGGAATTCTAGATAGAGAGAGGTATCCAGTCTTTTTTTGATGTTCAAGCAATGTAGTGAGAGCAGACTAGACCACAAAATGTGACCCCAAAAGTGTATTAGTGTAGCTGACTCACTAGAGGTGGTGTTTAATAAAATGTTTGCTCCATTCAGTTTTATCATGAGAAGAAAAACACCTGAATAAGGAGTCCAAGATATGGTCCTCACTGTGCTTTCTTTACCCTTTCATTCCTTGTTTTGTCACCTTTGTGAATTTTGAGTGTCAGCAAACGAAGAACCGGGTGCTTTTTAAAGTACTAGTTACAGCATCCATTTTTCTTTCTGTGGATGTTCATATTTTAACTTCCCTTAATATTTCTTTGACTGCTTAAAATTTTTGTTAATTTGTTTTAATCAGTTTAATATAATTTGGAGATCATCTAAATGCATAGTGGGGTTTTTTTGTCAATTGTCTCTTTGTTGCTTGAATTCTTTACTGATTTCAGTGGAACACAAAAATTTATTTCATGTCACAAGAAGAATTCTGAAAACTGAGTGGTATCAAGAATGATGGAGGCTCTATAGATTAAAGAATATCTGCATTTAAAATCTAACAACCTAATAACTGTATGTATTCTGGGTATGTGTGCCTATGACTTATGTAATGCCATATATTTTGTTCCAGATTTAAGTATTTTTATTTTTATTTCCTTGTGATTACTTTGGGCTAAATTTTTTTTGTGTTTGGCTGTGAAAATCGTCTCTTTTTTGGAAACTGATTGTATTAAAATGCTGTAAAGCTAGTGACAAATAAGTGACTCATCAATACTTTTTTTACATGGCATAGATTAAAAAGTACATTTGTATTAAGGTGGAACAGTTGCATGTTTTGAGATCAGCAATAGTGCAATAATATCAAATTTGAGAAGAGAGTGCTCGGCATTTTTAGGATTCCTATCACTGATTTGTTGGAAGGAATGAACTGTGGAGTATGTTAAATCTTACTAATATAAAAATACATCCTGACTTATTGATGCATTAACACTAACAAAGCAGTAGATATAAGTTATAGTGCAAATACCAATAGTGGGGGCTGCTGCTAAGCAAGTTCTAGTGCCAAATTAAAAAAAAAAAAAGATGATTCTAAGAATGGAGTTTTTTAAATGTTCGATTTATACATTAATGTGTGGGTAATGTTCTCATTTTCTCACTGAGAATCTATTTGCTAATAAACTATCTCATGAGACTTGATAAATAAGGAAATAAGGAGACTGCAAGTTGTTTGCAGTATTTTTGATTTATTTAGTGCCAATAATCTAAGAATATCTAAATACTTAACAAATATTAATAAAGTAAACATCTGCTTATTCTGATAAGAAATATTATATCTGTTTTATAGGTGACTAAACAGAGGGCTGGAAAGGAGATGTGACCAGTCAAACACTACACAGAAGATCTGTTAAAGAAGTTGGGATGTGTTAGCCTGAGTGGCAAATAATACAGTAGGTGTGCTCTTATCTGTCTTGATAACTGTTTCCTTCCCATAGCTGCTAATGGACTTGTGGGAAGACATAAAAACTCAATTCATATTTCAGTTACTTGAAAACAAAACACAAAGTGGTGATACTCATGTAGGAAGCAAAAAAACCCAAAAAAAGTTTTAAATAACCGGTGTCTCTCAAAAGGAGGAAGACTTTTTCTTCCTTTTACCTGGCTCCTTGAAATTAAGAATTTTCTGGCTAACAAGCCAATAGTGAAAAATCCTTGTGCACTGCTATTTGCACAATTCAGATTCCAATTAGGTAATCCTCCACCCTGACACCTCTAAAATTTTGTGGGAAATTTATTGATTACTGCTGTCATAACAGAAATTTTAAGGAATTAATAAGCTAAATGTTTACATAGTTAAATGCAGCATGATGTCTAAGAATAAAGTCCAAAACATTTGAACTAATATTTTCAAGCTTAGGTGCTAAAATGTGTTCCTCAACACGTTTATAGGCTCAGAAACAATCAAATTGCTGACTATCTTCCAAAAAGCTCAAGTCACTTTTATTTTGGAATCTGAACATGCATTTAGGAATGCAACTTTCAGGCCCTAATGGCTGATTTGCAGTAAATTTTAATAGTTCATTTGATGATCCATAAATGAAGTCCAGTAGACTCATGAATTTTCTAAGTCCTCACCACCACTAAATTTATAGAACTGCTGTATGTAAACTATTGTATTCTACTATGGTATCTGTGGGCTCCTGGATATAGACGTGCATCCTAAGTGACTGTCAGAACAAGATCTAGGTGTAAATCATTCCTGTTTCCCCATCGATCTAATGCTGTCATTTGTGTTGAGTGGGAACCTAAAGATACAGGCAGAAAGTTTTTGGTTTGGACAGTTTTCCAGTCTGAACAAAATCAGGGGAGCTGGATGACAAGGGTAAAATCTACTCCACGTTTTAGGATCACAAGCCATGAGAATTCAGTCCTGTTATTTTTTAAAATAAATAGAGATCTTACAGACTACAGTAGAATAATATCTCAGGGAAAAATTATGACTGTATTTACTGAAGAATTTTCCAATCTTGCAAATTTTAGTGAAAAATTTATTGTCTTATTTTTCAGAATTATCTTAGTTTCTAAAATTGGTGATATAGAATGTAGAAACTACATGTAGTAACTTAGGGATATAGACTGTATAGCACTTCAAGGAAAGATGACAGTAGGCATCAGTGGTTTTTGGACAGTATTTTTTGTTGCAGAGGAACATTAATAGTAGAACTGGCAAAAAGAGAACTAAAGAAGTGCAAGGGTGCAAATAAGGATAAAGAGCCACATCCTGCTAAGTGCTGAACATGTTTTAAGGCACTGACTGCCTTTAACTCCTGTTGATTCCTCCATGCGAAGAGGGTGGATTGAAAGAATGTGTGTATGTGCATGTGTGTGGAATCAAAGAACCTTATTTGAACCTGTCTTTGGGTTACAGCCAAGTACTTGAAGTCAAGACGATAGATGCTTGAGCTATGAAAGGTACTTAATACAAAAGAAAAAATTGGAATATAGCTGCTTTAGTTTTGATCTTGCTCATGTGATAAAAGTTCCAATAGCTTCCGATCCTACTGGCAGGTCCAAAGACCTTCTCTAATTATATTTATATAAATGATAATAACTATTTCAGTATTATTAACGATGGCAAGATCTGAACTCATTAAAGGTGGGAAATCGGTGGGATTAATTTGCTCCGGCTTTTATTTGCCAAGAAAGCATTTTCCCAGCATTATTCCTTCTCCATATATTTTAACTTTGTAATTGGGGATCAAAGCCTGCTCAGCTTTGGTTTTATTAAGTGAGTCTTACTGAAATAGAAAATCAGAAAGGCATTTTCTGCCAAAAAATGTAACTGGAGAAGTCACGATTGAGTTCAGCTTATTAAATCTGTTTACTCGGTGTGCCTAAGTCATTTTGGAATTTAAAAAAAAGTAAAACATGGGGATGCTTGGGCAGTGGGACATGACAAGCAGTACATTTTTAAAGAAATAGTCCTGGGAGGTAGGTTTGAGAAACATTGACAAGACAGAACAATAAACAAGACCGCATAAATGTATTGCCTGGAATAATATGTGGCTCTATGAAATGAAAATTATTTAGAAATTGTGCAAAATCAGAACTTCAACGACTTGCACTTTCTGTTCATCTGAATATAAGAAATCCATCTGGTTCTGTATCCTGTCTCTGAAAATTGCTGATATATTTGTGCTTTCAAAAGAAGGTGTAAGAATTTTACAGGAAACTGCTGTGGTTGGTGTTTTCCTGAACTCTAATTGCTGCTCTGCTTCAACTTTTAGTAGCTCTTTCCATAAAACGGATATAATAATAATTGTGAACATCCACTGTATTTATATTATTTCCATATGAATATTTGCATATAAGTTCTTGACCTCATTTACTTCATGTCATTTAGAATATAAAATCAGTCACATGAAATGAAACCAAAGGTCCATCTAGCTCAATACTGCCTCTCACCTGCTATGTGAGAATTTTGTTTGGTGAGCCTTATTATTTGCAGAGTAACAAATAATGGATTATGCTTCTCTGTTAATGGTCTTAATCATGTTAATGACATTATTCATCTCAACATTGACATTAGTCATCTTTTGCTTTAAATCTTCTGGGAATTTTTTTGAAGTGAAGCATCTTGGTGTGTTTTGTTTCTCTTTTGTGAAGCTGTTCCGTATTTCTGTTTATCTTTGATACTCTTTCTATAGTTTCATAGAAGCTATAGTTTTTAAGAAACTAAAATTATAGTTTTATAGGGTTTGGGTTTTTTTTTTGAGAAGAGATGTCAGAACTGGATACTTTGTAGATATTGGGAATATGGTAGGTTTGTACTGTCTCAGAATTGTTTCTGTCTCTTTCCTAGTAGTTTATGTTGTTTGCCGTTTGAATCCTGTTGCATATTGAACTGCTATTTTCAAAGAATCATCCATAATGGCTCCAAGACCACCTCTCATTATGATAATAGTTAAGAGGTCATCTTTTCGCTGTTTTTGCCTTATGCATTATGCTGCCTTTATTGATTTTATGCATCCATTATCCATTTTAAGAACATTAGAATGGTTATATTAGGTTAGACCAAAGGTTACTCTAAGCCAGTTTCCTGTCTACAACACTGGCTAAAATAAAATGCTGTTGGAAAAAAACCATTAGAACAGGGCAATCATGTATTGTTACTTTGTCAGAATATTCTCCCCAGCTCCAGCAGTTTGCAGTTCAGGAAATTCCAGAGTCAGAGATACTGTCTTTGTAGTTAATGAATTTTATTTCCTGTTGCTCAGTACATTATAATTCTTCTGCAAATGCTAGCAGTAAGTTTTAGATTTGACTGTCCTGACTAATTTTTATCACCAATAATACTTCCCCCTATTCTGTCCATATGCTGTTAGTCTTAATTGAAGTAATTAAGCTGATTCGTGTTCATCAAACTTTTAAGTTCGTGTAGGCACTCAGTTAATTGACCATTCTACTTTTTTTGGTCAGATGTAAAGTAGTTTATGTTTTTTCCAATCCTTTGTTAAATCCCAAACTGTTAATCCCAAATTTCCTACTTTGGCATGTTACTAATTTTTTTCACACTTATTTCGCACTTATTTGAGGAAGAGATGAATGGAATTTGAGCCATCCTGTGACTGTTTAAGCCAAAGCCTGCTGCTGCTGCAGCTGTAGAAATCCATGGTTATTCCAAATGCATTCTGTACCAGCTGCAACTGTTCAAGTAATTCACTATTTTTTGAGGAGATATGATACGAATAGGCATAAAAGCGAGAAGAACTGTTAAGTGTTGTGATTTAAAATCTTTCTGCTTAACCCGTTATTATGTTCACACAGGTTTTTTACAGGAATACTGTCCTTAAGCAAATGGTCTTTGACCAAAGGTCTGCCTGAAAATATGAGTCTCCTGTCTAGTGTTACATGTAGGATTAGATCCTGTATTATTGAAATTAATGAGAGTTTCTGCTTTGACCTTGTTTACAAGGAGCAGGACCTTGGACACCAATGTGCAGCTGGACACATTGAAAGATAAAAAGTTATCTGGGGTGGGTTTCTGTGTGATGGAGTATAGAGATAAGAACTCTAGCACTATTTGCATTTCAGCACTATTTAAGTGGTGGATTCCTAATGTGCATTGACATTGCACAGTTTTAAGGGCGATATTATGTGCAACCAGAAATAAATACGTGTCATTATTCCTTTGAACAATTTAATATTTTAGGCATGGTATGTTGGTTGTGGCTTACGGAAAAAATAGATGTGCAATTTACCTTGTGGGAAGACAAATCAGCTGTAGTAATTTAGGCTTTTCTCCTGGTATGTCCCTATTATCCAATAATCTCTTTTATGAGGAACAGTCCTCAATTTTCTGTTCTCTCCTCTAAGTCTGGCACCTGCCCTAAATCGTCATTTATTTGGAGAAACAGGCCCCCCAAAAATGCCTTTCATATTTAGCACTGCTGTTTCCATTTACTGCCTGATCAACCTTTTTAGAGGCTGTACTCTTTACCTCAAAGGTTATCGCTGCCGGGGAAAAAAAGCTAAGTCCTAGATATGCCCTCTGGTCTTAACCTATCTGTCCCTGAACAAGTTCTTGAAATGGGTCCATGTTAGCTATTACGATGGGTTCGCTATGGCCCAGGCATTCAAGATCCAAAATTTTGTCTTTGCAGTATTAGTAGGGGTGTGCTGTTGCTCTTTTCCTTGCTGCTTAGCCTATGGCATATAAGGAAGTTCTCTTTTGAAAGAGAATGCTTTGCAGATCATTTGCAATTAACATATTGCCTTTTGCTTCTCCTGTATTGAGGATTTAGTCCAAAGCCTCGTTTCAGTTGTGCAGAACATGTGAAGGTTGTGTCCCATGATCCCCTTACATGTGGGATGCCTCAATTTTTTCTCAATTAGGGATGCGTTTCTCAGGGCTTCTCTCTTTGCTGGTGTTTCAAGATGGAAACACTGTGTAAAAGGCAGCTAGACTCTGAAGTTTTCTTCTCAAATGAGTTAAGGTGGCTTTTGTCTTTTCATCTTCTCCTGAGCATGCCACCAGAGCCAAAATTTCTTGTGCCATTTGCGTAAGTACATAGGCTAATCATATGGGTGAGGTGTTCATAGCAGCATAAGGGATGTCATATGCCCTAGTTATTTACTCTGTAAAGTCTATGGGGAAAATGCTGGAAGTTCACACAGTGCTTGTCTCCTACAGCATCAATCTGTTATGCAGCTGTATCAGCTTTGGCAACATCCACAGAGCACAGTAGGACAGTATCCACTTAGGCTCATTCGCTGTTGCTTCCTGAATGATTCTGACCTGATGGCTCTGCTCCTTGCATCTTTTAGATTATTAAGGCTACACTGGCTACCATCAGCACTATACACATTGTCCTGCCTGTATGG
The DNA here is from genome assembly GCF_030463565.1 of Pelecanus crispus. Taxonomy (NCBI): domain Eukaryota; kingdom Metazoa; phylum Chordata; class Aves; order Pelecaniformes; family Pelecanidae; genus Pelecanus; species Pelecanus crispus. The sequence continues at coordinate 61,355,738 of NC_134648.1, read as the reverse complement.
TTCTACTTACTGAAATCTCCTCCTTGATGCATAAAATCTCTTCAGCTATCCCTGGCAACAGGAGTGTCATTTCTTTGCTACTCAGGGATCTAAACCATTCTGCTAGAAGGAATGGTGAGAAAATATATTTTTGTCTGATCATTAAAAGAAGAGCTCATGCCAGGGAGTCTAAATTATCAATGTCAGTACACAGTGGTATGTATGTATTTCACTCTAAGGGTATCCGCTTCTTGAACCGGCTTACGTGGATCAACCTCCTTTCTCATCAGTCTAAGTGGGCTTGCTTATTTCTCAACATAATTGCAGCACTGGCCACTGAACTATTTGGCTTTGTTTTCTAGACACGGAAACCTTGACAGGTTTCTTCTCTGTGTTCTTGTGTCCTAATACTTTCTTTTCTTCTTAGTGGAGGCCAGATGGTCTCACACATCACATCACTCCAGATTGTTCTTGATATTGCAGACATTAAGCTCCCATTCTATTGCATTACCTGTTCAACAGTGGCGATTTTCATAGCTACAGGGCACTGGCCCCTTTAGGGCATGCAATACTTGTTGAGAATTTGCTGTCTAATAACCATTCCTTCATTTTAATTTCCAGAATTAAACTCCACTCCACTGTCTTTAAGAATTCTTAGACCAGTTCTGATTGTCAGGAGTCTTCTGTTGCAAAGGGAACAGTGTTTTACTAATTACTAATATTCAATGGTCTGTGCCTCCACAGTCTTTGAAGATTGTAAGCCTTGGCAATGCATTATTTGTTTTAGGTCTCTGATCTGTGTTTCTTCCCAGTCAGGGAACATGCAATAGATATAGGTTCCCCCTATTTTCTACATTTTATACTCAGTTTTTGGGTAGAGTATCTGGCTACTGAAGATTATTTCAATAACTGGCAAGCTAGGCATTCTGGCTTGGACATGTCTAGCAATCCAAGTGCTTGAGAGAGGAGGTCAACCAGTATTTCAGCATGAATAAACTGTCTTTTATCAGAGTTAATTAATTACTGAAAGGGATAGATGGTAGTGCCTAATGGTAATATTCTACATGACTGCATTACCATTAACCCTTAGAAAACACTTAGTTCTTCAGGGCACACGATGTTCTTGTCTTTTAAACATAATGGAATCTCTGTATAATGTCTCTGGTCTAGGCAGTGCTAAGACACACATTTAAGTTCCCCATCTAAGCCTCCACAACTTTGCTGCACAGCCGCTGATTGCATTTTAATTTCACCATAATCTCAGGCTTTACGCAGACTTTAAAGTAACTAGTTTTGATATTTTCTGGAGATCTAAACATTGTAAGGGTATTTTTTCCAGACAGTCCTTGTTGATGGAATGCTGCAACTATGGTCTTGATACAGAATGTTTAGCTAGGATTTAGTAAGGTGTCAGTATGAATTACAGTAGAAGCTTCTATACAAAGCTTTCCTAGAAGTATAGTCCTCAGAAGAATTAACGATTCCAGACTGCTTTGCCAAATAAATTTTAATGTGTCTTGTAAACAAAAAAGACAATAATTATGTGTTTGTGTGCCTTATATTTTTCTTTTACTGAATTACAGAATTACAGCAGTATCTCTTCATTACTATATAAGTCTATGGGTTGTAGTGATAAACAATTCATCTATTCCAAAATATTTATCGGACCATTGTCTTTTAAAGATAAACATTGTTCCAAGAGGGAAACAGTGTGTAGAATGAAAGGTGATTGTTTAATGACTGATTGGGAATGTGAAATTCTAAGAGGCAATGAAACATTCAGGACATATTGATACTCAGTTTAAAACCGTGGAATGAAAATCAAAATTATTAGTTTTAAGAATTAGTCTATGATCATGAGCAGTCAGAGCTGGGAATATCAGATTGCTAACAGATAAATATCTTCATATTGGAAAAAACACATCTGTATTCACCTCAGTATTTTCTGGGAAAAAGTTTTGGCTTTTCTTTATTCACTCAAAGCTTTCTAAATACTTTTCGTATATAATTTCTGTTCTTTAGACTTTTGGTATAAAGATAATCCAAAATTCATTGATACAGTTTTATATGTCTATTAATGTCATAGTGTGAAATTCTATGAGAAGGAGTTATAGGAAGTGACATTAGGATTTGCACAGTGTGTTGGTAAGTGAGTAGCTAATTGTGCTAGGATTGTGTCTCCAGTATTGCAGACTGGAAAAAAGCCTGTAGCTTAGGAGATGTCATCTGTGCCAATGAAGAGGTAGACCTTGAGCTGCAACTGAGATATATCATGGGGCTGCCAGAGGGAAAGGGAAGAAAGTTCTGTTTAAGTTCTCTGATAGTAAAAGAGAGCTCTGAGTTGGTCTAAGTCCCAGGTATGCTAACTGCCAATGGCCCCAGTGGGCTGATCCAACAGCCACTGGAAAATCTCATTTTGTGCCTTTTGGTTGTGCCCAGTGCCTCATTAGTGGTGAATAAATGAGACAGAGAGCACTCTGCTGGGGTTGCACCACAGGAGAAAAACTTCTCACTGCATTTTTCTTAGAGAACTGCAGGTGTCACTAAAAATCACAAAGACAAATCCATTCTCTGGAAGCCAGGACACTGGGGAAATCTAGGGAAGTGGTGAAAAGGATGAATACTTTTCCAGTTGTGGAGTGTGATAAGCCAACGTAACAGAAAACAGGGTAATTTTTTTTGGTGTTAGATCTGTCTCAGTGCTTTATGCATGTATGTCCTTAAAAAGTGCTAATTGTGGCTATAATTGGAGTTAGTAAGTTTTCCAAGTAGTCATTATGGTAAGAACAGTCTAAGAGGTTCAATTTCCATCTGTTACCAGATCCATGGCTTGAATAGCAAACTGATTTTTTTTTTTTCTTAAAATTGGCTTTGTTTCTTGTATTGCACTTGTCACTTTGATCAGTATGTGGAAGATAAATACAAGTTGCTGTAAAACATATTTTTAAATTATTTTTAAATGCTTCTTCCTGAATAGATGTAGGACTTCTGATGGTCACCATTTCTGGCTCCTTCTCTGGATTGTTTAGTGGTGAACATTGCTTATTTAAGTGTTTTCTTTCCATAACTCCTTGAGCTTGGCTTTGCTTATTATTTAGTGGCTCCTGCTTTCTTAGGTCATCTCATAGGACTTAAGGATATATCTATTTATTGAAAAGATACAGAAAATATCTTGAGCATGTTTTAATTGATGTGATACCGAAGACTGTGGATAATGTAAGACAGTCTTGCAATAGTTCTCTATTTGCTCTTCACCTTTTAGTTTTCTACTTTTCAATTTTGGCATGAAGTAATGTGTTAAGTTTCATCCTTGCCTGGGAGGCAGTCTGGGAGTATATGCAGTCAATGATCTGTCACAGCGTCAAACAGTATGTCAAGAATTTAATACAACAATTACCTATGGACCATATTTTTTCTAAAAAACTGGAAGATGATTGCTGCTGGCTCTAACACTTTTAACAACCAACAATCATCTTCCCACCTTTCCACCAGAAAGCAATATCAAAGAAATCATTAAATACCTACTTAGGAGGAAAAAAAGCAGGCAGGAAGTAAAGAGATGGACAAACAGACAGATAACGGCAGGCTGAATCTGAAAGGTCAGCGTGCCTCTCCTGGTATACAATGTAGTACAGTCTTGTTGGGCTAGGGACTGTTGACTTCTGCCTCTGAATGGCCCTTAAATGGTGGATTATTTTAGAAAAGCTGTCTTTCCAGTGTCAAACTACTGCTGGTTGCCTCAACTTCCAATTTCAGAACCAATATAATTTGCATGCTGTGATGTGACTGCCATATCCAATTCCAGAGTTGGAGGAAACACTGATCATCATGCATATGCAGAAGCAGTGTGAGGGCTAACTTCGAAACTGATTTGAGAAAGCTGTGTGATGGCCATAGTGGAAAGTGCGGTTACTTTTGTCAAACATCTGTGGCAAATATTTCGCAGAATTTATTTCTTTGCTGTTTCATATCCTGCTGTTGGCACAGCAGGTACAAGGGGTTAATTCCAGAAATATTTCATATCTCTGCCTTGCTGACTCTTTCTCATCCATCAGTGGTCTCTAGTAGCCTCTTCTCGCAGACTCTGTCCCAGGGAGTCCAGTAATGCATTTGAAAGGTTAATCCCATAGTTGAGTTCAGCTTCCACAGGAAACAGCATTGATAATGAAAAGTGCATTTTTCCAATTGGATTTCCATTTTTCCAAAGTTCTCTGTGCCTTGTTTAAACATCTTCAGCACATGACTGAAGGACTAACAGTTACTAATTTTAAATTTTTTTTTCAAAAATACTTCAATTTTCTCCAACCATTTGTATTGTTCCAAAGCAATAAATAAAGTATCATGCACCTCTGTCTGTCTTTTTCTACCAGAAAAAGCTCTACCCAGAGCTTTCCCACTTTCATTTTTCACTTCGTCTTTATTGGCTGAAAATCAAACACCTTCTTGTTTACTCTGGCAGGTTGTTGAAGGTTATGACTGAGCCCCTCCATTTTCTTTCTTTGTTACATTTTACAGTAGTGATCAGAAACATGAAGCTTCCTTTATGTGTTTCTTTGCTGAGAATTCCTGTCAAACAACACTGCAGACATAACCGTTCTTGGCACATACTGCCAAAATTTCATTAGCTGATGCCTGTGTCATATTATCACTTACTCATTTCAGTCTCCTCTTAAAAGAGGGTTGTATTGTGCCTTTAACCACGTTTTCATTACCTGTCTTTGACACCTTTCTCTTTCAGCTAAACGTCTTTTGAAGACGAGTTGAACACAATGTTCAAAGATTCATTGCACCATCAGTAACCTTGACACAGTTTATATTGTTTTTCAGCTTTTTTCTCTGCTGTACTAGATTCTCAGTTTGATGACCTTCTGGGTAAGTTGTGAGACTCATTTGTTTTCTAAAAGGTATCAATGGGGTTTACATTGCATTTACTCTAACTACAACATAATTTATGTTTCTCAGATTCAGTATTTGGGTTTTGGGTTTTGCACTGTCATAATAATAAAACTGGACTGTAAGGGCTTTCTGTATCTAGTTCATTTCACTATTTGGTTCTTTAAGATTATCACACTGTTGGGTTTCTAGCACAGCAAAAGAATGATCAGATTTCTTATAGATAGATTTGATGAAAATATTATGACATGAGAAATATTATATATCATAGTCTAAAAATCTTTTAAAAATTAAGTAAAAAACCCAGTAAACACAAATGTGTTCTTTGTACATGAATGCTTTTAATTGGTTGACAACTACATTTTGTTCTGTTCATGTAGTAGTGTTTGCAATTACCAGGTTGTTTAAGAATTTGTTGTGCTGCTTGGAATATTGGAAAATGTTATGTTATGTGCTCATATTCATATGTATAATATGCATAAGTACTTGTTACATTATTATGTTGTATGAGAAATATCTATGCACATAATATATATAAGTAATTGAGACAAATTAAGGCTTTACAATTACCTCTCTAGATAAAACATACCACTGTATGTAGAAATACCACCTAGAGTTACCTTTTACAAACCTGAATGGGTGGTGAGAGGACTTCTATTGCACGCACATCAAAAATTTCGCTGGCAACTACCCCATCCCCATCCAGCACTACAAGAATGGCTTGTTGCATTAAGGAAATACAAAGGAACAAGTGAAGGGGAAAGTCACTAAATACCAGAATGAGAAAACCCACAAAATTAAAAAAGATGAAAAGTAAAATATTCACAATTTCATAATACACTGAAAATCAGTGGAAGTCAAACCAAAGAAAGTAGTAAAACAGAAATGAAAACATAGAGAATAATGTATGCGTGTACACTAAGATATATTCAAAAGCAGAAATAACATAATTAGTGATCAAAACTTGTAGATTTCTGCCACAAACTCATATCTCTGTGAGATTTTGGCCATCTTCCTATGAGAAGGCAAGGCTTTTAGAAAGCGTGGAATTCTCACAGATGAAAAGAGACTTTAATGTTGGCACACAGATGCTCCATTGGCTTCTGAAGTTGTTGATCTAGAAACATTTCTTATTCCAGTAAAAGAGTGTATGGTAGAGCTGCAGGCTGTGGAGCATCTCCACTTTCTCCTGCAAGAGACAAGGCTTCAGGAGACTGAGTTTTCTTGGGAATGCAGAGCCATAGGAGAGGGTTCTTCTCCTTGAGCCTGCCAGGGAAGAAAACGGTCAATTTGTCTGAAGTCCCGTGCCATTAGTTTAGTACAGGGGACGGCAAGGATGTTTTCTTCATATTGCCTTTCAGTTATTAAAAGCAGAGCCTTGGTTCTATTCCTGAATATATTTTTTGTGTCTTTAAGTAATCTTAAAGAGATACAATTTGTGATCAGCAATGATTCCCAAGTACTTTTGTAAGTGCTAAGCCCGCTGCCTTGCCCGCATTCTGCTTTGCTGGCTAGCTTCATTTTGTGCCCTATTGCTATTAAACAGTTCCAAGTGTCATCCCAGAAACGGTTGCACTTCATCGAGATAAGGTGAGCTTTGAATATAAAGTCGTGTCCTGAGATATATTATGTGCCTGCAAATCCTGTTGACCTCACTGGAAATTTGGAACCCTGTGTAGAAGAAGGTTGGAGGACAGCAAGTTCATTTTTATGAACTCATTGCCATGTTTTTCTTTGAGATTGACTCCTGAGCTACCCTACAACACAGTTCTTTGTCTAGAATTTTCCTTAGCAGTCCTCTCTTAGCTTATCCCAGAGCCAACATCTGTGTACTTCCTTTAAATCCTTATTTGAGGGAAACTGGCTCACTTGGCAGGCAGAGTTACTGGGACAAATATAACTGGACCTCAATGTAATTCCCTCATGGGCAGATGTAGGCTGACATTTTTGCTACTGCTTGTTGTTTGGTGGAAGGTAATCTCTTGCAAGGCCAGGTTGGGTGTTGGTTAGATTATAAAGCTTATATACAGTGGAAAACAGTAGAAATACGTGAAGCCTGAAAAACGAAGAATCCATCATGGTTTTGCATCTGTGATTTTCCATTGGTTTGGGACATAACCATTTGATTTTGGCATTGTACCCATGTTCGTGTCAATAAAGAAGATAGCTAAACCTCCAGGGAATTACTGTCTCTTAATCAAGCCCGTCATTAAAGTGCGTACACAGAAATGGGCCTAGAGACCAGAGTTCCTGCCAAAACCCCAGAAGCCAAAAAAGAACATCAAGATTCTAAAAAACATTCCTGTAAGACATTTACCAATGTTTATGCAATTTTTAGTCCATCTCCTCCACTGCTGCTTTCTGTTGATTGAGAGCATGAGGTGCTGTGTTTCCTGTAAGTCAAGAGAAGCTTCTGGAGAAACAGATAGGAGCAATGCCTTTTTTCACCTTGATTTCATTATAGTCTTAATTTTCATCAAAGGATTCTCTTAGGTGCCCCTCTGGGCTTCAGCAGTCTGCAGACTCCGATTAAGCAAGGCTCCCATTTGTTTTTAATAGTCTCAGATTTCGCTCTGTGAGTGCCACAGCATGTTTGGAGGGCCTGTGGACATTAAGATTTTAAATCTTTGTCTGAAATGTGCTTATGAGATGTACATAGAATGTGCATATTTATATACATGTTTAATGTATGTATAAACATATTATTTTCTCTTGTTGCATTTACTTGTTGCTAAGAACTGTTCAGTCTAATTTGTATGTGTATTGTAAGAACACATGCAAACAAATGCATGGTATTAGTGGTATTAGCACAAACCTAATGGGAGCATCCACTTCAAGGTCTGGATCTGCCAGGTGTTTACTATCACATGGTCACTAGGTTTCAAACAGGTTCTGTGTGTATTACATGCACGTACAAATATACTGTCAGCTGCAAGGCTTGAAAATCAGACCTTGAATCTTACCTTTTTTGTATTTCCGGTTTTCCTCCACTTCCCTCAGCAGTGTGAACGAACTTTGAAATTAAATTGTTGTCTTTGAAATGAAATAAATTGCAGAAAATAGTAATTAGGTATAAATCTTCTTTTTAGCTCTTGTAAGCAATTTGAACCTATAATTAAGAGTGGCAAGGGCAAAAAAAGAATAGCTCAGGAGTTAAACTGACCTGAAGTGCATTCTTTTTACTGACTTCTGTATCTTTCCCGAATAAAAAACCAAACAAACAAAGCTCAACAAACAATCCACACAATTGGTGCACAGATGGTACAGAACAGAACCAGATTCCTCTGCAGAACTGCAAAGCTCTCATCCCATGCAGTTTCTACACTGATATAGATTTTACCCATCCATCTGAGCTGTTAAGTTTTTGTGCACCGAGTGTGAGACTCATAGCTTTGGCTCCTGCATCGATGCACCCCCACAGATAGGGGTATGTCTTACGTACTTTCCTAGCATGGTGCCAGCATCTTTCTCCTGCTGCATGACCTGATATACCAGCTGCAGGTGGTTGGCAGCTCCTCTCGTTCCCTGCCTCCCGGTGCACTGGTCTGTTGAGTGGGACAGTCTGCTGGGCTACACGTCCACCAGTTCTTACCAAGGTGTTGGGCTCCAAGGAGCCTGCTTGCTGGCACGTTTCCTGGCTGCAGCACAGAAATCCTGGCCTCTTCCCCACGAGAAGCCCCAGCACCCAGATATACCTCCTGCACAGGACCAGTCCACAGTTCCATCTTATTCATTGGGAAGAAGAAACATGAGAGGACTGAGACATTTGTAAATTAACTTATGCAAAGCTACAGTCAATTTTGTTTGCCAAAGCTTGATGATTTGAAAAATTTGTTCGCATGTTTCTTCCAGCCTATATCAAATATTCTGGAAAGTCATCTGTTCTTCAAACATCTTTTTGGTCCTCTATTGTATCTGGATAAATGAGTCTGAGGACTCCCATTTTAGTGGACTTGTGAGATATTGTTACTTCTACTTTTGTACTGATAATTAATCAAATTGTCATTATTTTTCAGACACCAAAAATAAATATTTCATTTGTTGTTTCATAGCTGATTCCACTGGTGTGCCTTGTTAAATTTTTGCTTATTTCAGGTCTGGCTCAGCCATATTTCGTCAGGCAAAGCTGCCACCAAAGCTTGATGGGAGATTTGTCCAAGTAGAGGCTCTAGGATTTGACATGTATTTTTTGCTGTGTCTTTGTGCTGTTACTGTCTTTCATTTGAATTGGAACATAGATAATTATATTCTAGATTTAAAACAACAACTTTGTTTTTTTATAAATAAAATATTTGTTTTACTATCCAAAGCCTGGAAACACCTTCAAAGAGGTGATTTTAGTATCTTATAATTTTCTGTACACCATAAATGGTTACTTGGAATGTGCTTCTAGTTGTCTGCCCTAAAAGGAAAAAAATACTGACCAAAAGAATTTAAAGTGCTTAAGAGTTTTAACCACAAAGGATACACAGAGAGGCTAGAATGGCACATGGTGCTGAGCCTGTCAGATTCTTAAAATACCAACAATTTGGTGGTCTATAATCCTGTCACTCTTTTCATGTATCTGCAAAAAAAATGCTTAACATCCTCGTTAATTGAAACTAGAGCTTTCAGGCAAGAGATTTGATTTTTCCAATATCAATGTTATAAAATCAAGGAGGATTTAGAGTAGGAGCATTGGGGTCTACTTTCTAAAAAACCTACTGAAGCTTTATAAAAAGATTTTGCAAATCAGTCTACTCAGAAATGTTCTCTTGTGTATCATGTTATCCGCAATTTCTCTTCTCCCATTTGTATTGTTGAGGAATTTTCTTTACAAGCTTCGTGTTTTAAAATCCATGTGCTCCTTTTTCTTCCTACCCATGGGAATTAATCCTTTATTTGTGACTTCATTCCATTGACATTTTTATGATGTCACAAAATATCAGATCCAGAGAAAACCTTAGAATTGGTCGGTAGAAGTTAGTGCTCAGGATTTTACAGGATGGAGCCCTCCGAAAGAATTACAGTCATGTTGAGGCATGATTTTCTAGCAAAAGCCAATGAGCTTTAAATGTGAAGTGGTCCAAAAAATATATGAAGCATAAGCATGAATGTTTCAAAATAAAATGTTTTCCAACATTTTCTGTGAAGGGTCAGCTATACAATTCCAAAAAAAATAATTATTCTTGTTTTAAAATCTAAGAATAGAAAGATTTTAAACCTGAAATGATGGTACTAAATAGCACATAATCTACAGTGTATGAACCTAAAGACATTCTAGAATGAACTGGAGCTTTATCAACGTTATTGTAATCATCTTACAATTATTTATTCCAATACATTTATTCAGGGATGTCTGATTGTCTTCACTCTTTCTTACCGATGTCTTACAAGCAAAATACATATAGAGATGGTCTGGACCAATGAAGAAGGAAATTGCAAAGCCTGATGAATCTTATTTGTTGAGCCATATATGGTTGGTGTTGGAGTTTGGGGTTTGGGGTTTTTTTTGCGGGGTTTTGGTTTTGTTTTTTTTTTTGTGGGAAATAAAGTTTTCCTCTCCTCAGCAGCAACAGTAGTGACAGCAGAGAAGGACCAAGCCATTCTGAGCTGCAGAAGCTGGGTTAGTCAGGCTGCCATAGCTTTTCAATACAATCATTTTATTCTTTATGCAAACCATTCTTAGCTTCTTTCACTGAATAGATGGAGACAGGTTATGTGCTTCTGTGGGCAGAAGACTACATGAGAGGAAACTACCTTTATCATTATCTTATATTATTTTTCTGCTGCATAGCATATGTTTACAGATGTCCTTATCCAGTTCTCAGCAATGAGACTGTAGGAAAATAATTGCTGAGGATAGGTAGCTTGAGAGTTTACAGTACACATTCTGAGTCCGTTTGATCTTGAGAATAAGGTCAGACCTTCATTTTACTGAGGTGTATGTAATTTCTTAGAAATTTTCTCCATCTGAAAGCAGCAAGGTGTATAGGAGAATGAAAGTGAGTGTCCTTCCACCAAAGAGGAAGAAGAACATCCTTGGTTTAGCACAAGATATTCATGTATAGTGGGAAAGATGGAATCTTAAAAGGCTCTGTTGACCTTTATCACTAAAATGAGAAGGGGACCAACTCACAAATGTGACATTTGCCTCATATTGAAGTCTGACCATAAATTCCTATATGCAAACTATTTGTGCATTTCATCTTTGTAGATACTAGCAGACTTGTATCTGGGAGAAGAGCTGAGAAATTAGTGGTTTCTCAAACGGGACGATTAGTACTGTGTTTTTATTTGATGCTTGGCACATTGTAAATTCCATACAAAACAACCTGCCTGCACTGTGATGTGCAGTGACTTCTGCTCCCTAACTGGATGGAATGGGTAGTTTTCTTATCTCTTATATTCTGTCTTCATTTCTAGACTAATAAGCTTTTAGAAAAGGTACAATCTTGTAGCAGTGTTCATAAGCTCTTGTCACATATCATATATTGCACAAAGTCTCCTAGGTATTCTTTGATTTCCAGGTTTTCCAAGCATCTCTCTCCCAGATACTTTTTGAATGATCATTTCCTTCAGCTTGCGTTTTTCCAGAATGAATCTCATTTTGGGTGATATCCAAAGCCCATTGAGGTCAGAAGAATGTCTCCTATTGACTTCAGTGGGCTTTGGATTTGTTCCTTTATTTCCTACATGCAGGAGCCAAATTCTGCACACCTTATTGTTTTAATGGGAATTTTGTATAAGCAAGGCAAGCAGTACTGGCTTCCATAGTCTGATATTTTCAGACTCCTTTGCATTGTATTTCACTCTTTTCACTAGCGTTCATAATGGTACAATATAATTTACAAATGTAAGTGCTGTTTATCTGTCACCATGGATAGCTAATGGAAATCTTAAGTAATACTGAGTGAACTCTGTTGTGTCCGCTACCACCTCTTTCCAGACTTGATATATGTTCTTCCATTACCTTTTGTTTCAGTCTTTTAATTACTTTGCAGTTCATAAGGTTTTGTCAGTGTTTGGGAAAATGTGAATCATTTGTGGGTAAAGTTTTGAAAGGCACTGTAATCAGATATAAAGTCCAGTTACAGGTTATATTCTACATATAATAACTTTTGCCCAGATTCAGGAAAGCGCTTTAACATGCGCTTGAGTCTATCCATGTTAAGAAATGCAAGTAGATTTTTAAATGTAATTGTCTAAGTGGGACTTTGGTCTCAATAAAAGTTAAGCAAAACTTTCTATTCATTCTTGAGTAGGCAGATCTTTTCAAATTGTGTCTTTTATATACTAGTTTTCTAAGACGAATGATTCCAAACTATTCTACAAAGTCAGTACCTGTAAAGACTATTTGCGACTACGGTATGGTTATGTCTAAAGTGAGTGTGCTATACATGTTACCCAGGATTTGTCATTTAAATTTAAAACTGGAGTGAGTTTAGTGGAGGCCCACCGAGATTGTCAGGGTCTTGAAGGGTTTGCTTTAGGAGGAGAAACTGAGGCTTGCTCAACCTGTAGAAGATATGGTTTGGAGGGGGACCTGATAGTAGGAGGTCACCAAGAGGATAGAGCCAGGCTATTCACAGTGCTGCATGATGGGAAGACAAGAAATAATGGACAGAAGTTGAAACAAGACAAGTTCGGACTGCATAAAAGGAAAACCTTTTTCACAGTGAGGGCAGTGAAGCACTGGAACAGATTGCTCAGATAAGCTGTGCAGTCGTTAAGGGTTTTAAAGACCAAACTGCATATGAGTAAGTTGGTCAGATCTCATAGCTGACCCTGCTTTGAGCTGGAGGCTGGACTAGATGAACTCCAGAGATACCTTTCAATGTGAATTATCCTTTGACCTTTTGTTCTTATTCATGTTTTCTGTTGCTCTAGTTCTGTTGCTCTGGTTCTAGTATGCTCTTGGTCTCTCTCTGGGTTCATACATTTTTTTCTAATAGCATCTATTCAATTATTTTTCTGGAAGGAGAAGTGAGAGATACGGGAAAGTAAGTGCTAGAATTCCTTGGACTTCCATAGGAAAAGTGTTAATCCATATTTCTCCCTTTTGAATTTTTCCATTTCTCAGTACCTGCTCCTCTTGGCATATCAATTTAATTGTCAGTGGTTCATAAATTAGCTAGCTAATTCCTTTATGATCTGGGGATGCATATGTCCTCCTTCTGGTTTATATTTTTTTCTAGCTGTTTTATTAAGTGCTTGTTATAAATAAATGTACCAGAAAGATTCTGCTGCTCTAGTTGCTCAGACATCTTTTCCTTAGTTTTCTTGTTAAAGACTATTTTTTAAAAAATTATTTCTCTGTTCTTTCATTTTCTGTCTTTAATGTTTTATTAATTTGAGTAATATTCCACAGAATCACAGATCACAGAATGATTGGGGTTGGAAGGGGCCTCTGGATGGCATCTGGTCCAACCTCCTTGCTCAAGCAGGGCCACCTGGAGCCAGCTGCTCAGGACTGTGTCCAGATGGCTTTTGAATACCTCCACAGATGGAGACTCCACAACCTCTCTGGGCAACCTGTGCCAGTGCTCAGTCACCCTCACAGTAAAAAAGTGTTTCCTGATGTTCAGATGGAAGCTCCCATGTTTTAGGTGGTGCCCCTTGCCTCTTGTCCTGTCCCTGGGCACCACTGAAAAAGAGCCTGGCTCCATCTTCTGTACACCTTCTCTTCAGGTATTTATATACACTGAGGACATCCCCCTGAACCTTCTCTTCTTCAGGCTATACAGTCCCAGCTCTCTCAGCCTTTCCTCATGTGAGGTGATCTAGTCCCTTAATCATTTTAGTGGCTCTTTGCTGGACTCTCACCAGTAGCTCTATATCTCATAGAATCGTAGAATCATAGAATCGTTTAGGTTGGAAAAGGCCTTTAAGATCATCCAGTCCAACCATTAACCTAACATTAACAAGTCCACCACTAAACCAATTAAGGGTAGAGTAGCAATTTCGTGTTTCCTGGCTTGGTGGCTGGATTATTTATAATGAAAGTAAAAACTAGGAATCATTAAGATTGGAAAGGATCTCTAAGATCATTAGTCCAACCATCAACCCAACACCACCGTGTCCACTAAACCATGTCCCACAGTGCCACATCTACCCCTTTTTTGAACACTTCCAGGGATGGGGACTTTACCACCTCTCTGGGCAGCCTGTTCCAATGCTTGACCACTCTTTCCATGAAGAAATTTTTCCTAATATCTAATCTAAACCTCCCCTGGCGCAGCTTGAGCCCATTTCCTCTCATCCTATCGCTAACTACATGGGAGAAGAGACCAACACCCACCTCACTACAACCTCCTTTCAGGTAGTTGTAGAGAGCGATAAGGTCTCCCCTCAGCCTCCTCTTCTCCAGACTAAACAACCCCAGCTCCCTCAGCCACTCGTCATAAGGCCTGTGCTCCAGACCCTTCACCAGCTTTGTTGCCCTTCTCTGAACACGCTCCAGCACCTCAATGTCTTTCTTGTATTGAGGGGCCCAAAGCTGGACACAGTATTCCAGGTGCAGCCTCACCAGAGCCGAGTACAGGGGCACAATCACCTCCCTGCTCCTGCTGGCCACACTATTCCTGATACAAGCCAGGATGCTGTTGGCCTTCTTGGCCACCTGGGCACACTGCTGGCTCATGTTCAGCCGGCTGTCAACCAGCATCCCCAGGTCCTTTTCGGCAAGACAGCTTTCCAGCCACTCCTCCCCAAGCCTGTAGCGTTGCATGGGGTTGTTGTGACTGAGTGCAGGACACATTTCATACTTAACAGAGAGCCTGCAAGGGTAAAGACCAGCAGCTGAAGAAATCTAAAAAGGCACAGGTAGTTACCTAATGTAATGTATTCATATGCATAGAGCCTTAGCTGGGCTGTATGTAGAATTACAGATTGACTGAGCAGGTGAAGCCCATCATTTCAGATCATGGTTCAGTGGTGTTATTACCACAGACTTTAAAATTGATATCAATTCCTCTATTACCATTAGGTAATTTTTTGCAGTATTTTTCCTCATCTTCCAGTGTAAACTCTAGTTTCAGCCTAGGTACATCTGGAGCAGGGTACTTCCATTTTGTTTCGGTATCCCCTACACACACACAAACCTCTGGTAGGATGTTTCAGGAAATGTTAATCAACAGGGACCTACTCTGTACCCATAAAATTTAATCTATGAAGAGATACTACTAGACAGATGTTATTTCTACACAGAAGATGTTAAGGATTCCTCAGAGGTAGTTCGTGCAGTGCTGTCAACTCATGGCATTTAATGGACAAGCAGATCGGGTCAGGGAATGAAATTTTTTGTTTCTAAAAAAAAAAAAAAAAAAAAAAAAGAGACTTTGTAAATGAAAGTCATCCCAAGTGGGAACAAAAAGACAAATTGTTGAACCTCTTCAGGAAAAAAAGATTAAAATTAATATTACTTTGAGTCATTTGAATTGTAGTGTTTGGCTAAAATAAAGATATTCAGTTTAAGTGTTTGTAATTTTAAAAATATAAAATATTGTAATGTGAAAATTTGAACCTTTATTTTCCAGAAATGTCTGATTGAAATACATCTACATTTTAGAAATGTTTTCTACTTCGTCAAGAAAAACTTAAATTAAATTTAATTTCTTTTAGGAAGGGATTCAATGGAAATGACAGTTTTCTAGTGGAGAGTTGCTCGACACATGTTTAACACTTTGTGCAAATCATTCAACTGAAATACCTCAGTTTCCTTCCTGAGAGGAGAGTTATATGGTTTATTGACCTCATAGAGTGTTAGGATAATTAATTTGTATTTATTAAGCACTGTAAAGACAGAGAAGCTCAATCCCCAAATGGAATTATAAAAAATACTGTGGTAGTCTAAATGCCACCAACTTTCAATGAAATTAAAAGGCACTATCAGGAATACTCTGAATCACTGATATGGATTAATTAAAAGAAACAGTTTCATTAACTCATTGAAATCTGTGCAGACTTTGTTGTCCAGACTTACATCAGGCAGCCATTATGTGCAAAAATGTGTACACACCTTTTTTCCCAACTTAGAAATGGCATTTAATTTCATCTGTCACTTTACCAGCTAGTCATTTGGTACTGTGGGATGCTTCTATACTTTGCCTCAAACAACTTTAGTTTTGACTGTCCTGAGCAATTTCATGTCATCAGCAGAATGTATAAAGTTCCTATTTATTCTATATTTGAGATTACTCATGAGTATGCTGAACAGCACAGATTCCAGCAGAGACCTTGTAACACCTTGCGAGTAACCTTCCTCCCTTCTGACAATTGACCGTTAGTTCTTTCTTTTCTTTCATAACTTGGAAAAAGCTAATAATGCACAAGAGGACTATTCCTCTTGTGCCATGGTAGCTTCACTCTTTTAAAGGCCTATGAATTTTCCCAAAGCTTTGTGGAAATCCAAGTCGTATGCACCCAAGTATCCAAGTATAGAGTTGAAACGCTGCAGTTACCAGGTCATCTTATCCACATGTTCCTTTAGACAAGCCTAATACATTTTTGAGACATGACTTCCACCTGCAAATCTGCATTGATTCTTCCCCCATTAAAATCTCTGTCACAGCTGTAACTCCCATCATATTGCCGTGCTAGGGCAAGCTTGTTAAAATAGGCAGTCTTTGTCTTCTAAATTATTTGGATGCTTACCCTTTGATTACCCCAAGTATTACTTTTTTCATAAATGGTGTTAAGGGGACATTTTATAGGAAAAGAAGGTAAGACTGAACAAACCCACTTATTTTTGTGGCTGAATTATTAGCAATGGGGAGTTCATTAAAGAATGCTTATAAAGAAAACCAAATTCTGGAAGTGTATTTTGTGCAAGAAAGAAACAAAAAGTCATCCAAGGTGAGTCAGTTCCTGAACCTCTATGTCTGTATAGCTGACTAATTAAATACTATTTTCTTTATGAGCTCTCTGATATTGTTTTCTGTGTTTTGATTTTCAGATACATATGTAGGCAAATTTTCTAGAAAGTGGATTAATCTAGGCTTTGGCTTTCGTTCAGCTATGTCTGGCATATACAAATCTGAGATCTGTAATAGAAGAGTCTGTTTTAGAGACATGCACATTCACATCGGTATCACATTTCTAAATTTCACAACAGTTAATTTTCAGAGCTTCGTACTTTGTGTGTGCTAGATTTCCCTATTGTGTCAATTGGCTTTTCTTTCCATGAAGCACTGAAAAAAGCATGTGTCAATTCAGATGAAAATTGCCTGTGCTGTTGACGTTTTCTGCTGTTGAAAATGTAGCAACTCAATTTTGATTTTCAGCTTGCTTGAAACTTACAGAAATGGTGCAACTGCTGCCTGTTTCTAATTATTCCTGAAAAGCCAGTAAGAGGTAGTATGAAGGCCAGTCAGGAGAATGATTCAGAGTAATCTGGAAATTTTAGCTATTGATCTTCGGCTGATGACGTTCTCTTTGCTAAGCCTGACGTGTGCTGCCCCCACCAGAGGTTGGTTGTAATGTCCGTTGCATCCTGTTCTGTCCAGGGCACGAAATTGCGGTGATGGGGGATCAGAGAAGACGGCAATATTCTTTTTCTTAGAAGTAGTACAAAATAATGAAACAGAAGAGGCTTAAAGAGGTGCTCTTTTGGTAACGATAGCTGAGGTGAAAAATTTAAATCTCTAGAGCTATCAATGACATCAGCAGTTACCAAATATCGTAGACCGTCACCGCTACAGTCTTATGACAGATATTCAAAACTGGATGTCTGTACTTAAATAGGCTCCTGAATCTATAATGATAGTAAGTTTATACATAGTTTGATGTTTAGGTGGGTTGTATCTCTGTATTGGGTCTGGTTGAGATGGAGTTAATCTTCCCCGTAGCAGCCCTCACAGTGCTGTGCTTTGTATCGGGAGCTAGGAAGGTGTTGGTAACACCCCAGTGTTTTGGCTGCTGCTGAGCAGTGCTCGCACAGCATCAAGGCTGCCTCTCCAACATTGCCCCCCTGCTCACCAGTGGGCTGGGGGTGGGCAAGATCTTGGGAGGGGACACAGCCAGGACAGCTGACCCAAACTGGCCAAAGGGATATTCCGTACCATATGATGTCAGCTCCGCAATAAAAGCTAAGGGAAAGGAGGAGGAAGGGGGGGCATTCGTTATTTACGTTTGTCTTCTGGAGCAACCACTACACGTATCGAAGGCCTGCTTCCCAGGAAGTGGCTGCACATCGCCTGCTGATGGGAAGTAGAGAATAAAATCTTTGTTTTCTTCTTTTTGCTTCCACGTGTGGCCTTTGCTTTTGCTTTTTTATTAAACTGACTTTATCTTTACCCACGAGGTTTTTTTTTAATCTCATTTTCTCCCACCTGTTCTGCTGAGGAGGGGAGCAATAGAGAGGCTTGGTGGCACCTGGCATGCCCCAAGGTCATCCCACCACAATCTCGCAGCCATTCACTGAGATTTGTGGATATCTGTCACAGGTATAACAACTTTACTGACGCTAGGGAGACTAAATATGGATTGAAAAGCTTAACATTAGGCAACTGTGCTAATATTTTGGCCCTATTTCCTAGAAAATGATCTTTTTAATCTTAAAAGACCCACAGTGAGTAAAGCAATTTTTAAACGTCTTGGCCTGGTAGCTACACCATCCTCCAAAAGCTTAGGATTGGTACAATCAAGCAAAAAAATTGGCCAAGATTTCTTAAAGATACATAGAGTAGGAGCAAAATCCTACTAAAATGAAAGGCAAGTTCATTGCTTTTCCACATTTCTGGGTATGAGGCAGTGAGACAGAAAAGCCCTATATGAGCTGGATGTAAAATGAGCAGTTTCAGTATGATTGTGCTTTATTTTATGTAGACAAATAAATATATGCATGTGTGTGTATAAAACCCCTCACCTAACTTTGATTCTTGAGGAGTCTTGATCACTCGTAGCTTCCTGGCTTACTGCATTAATGCTACTATTTAATATGGATTCTTTTCTATTTCGCTTAACACTGTTCTCGCCTTTTCTTAAGCAAATCTCACTCATCCTACCTCCATTTCTCAATGATGTGTTTATTTTCACAGTTCTCCCAACCATCTCTTGCACAGCCAAGCTCACTGACCATTTTTCAGTAACTTTTGAGACCTAAGAATGTACTTTCTTCACATGATCAGCTGGTAATTTGAAATCTAGGTCTCTTCATCTTCTTATTTCCTGGCAGCTTTTTCTGAAGACTATCATGGGGCAGCCAGTCATCCTCGAATGCTTCATGCAAGAAGTTGATCTCTACAGAAGCTCAGATAACTGTTGTCTTTAGGGATCTTCTTTATTGAACACCCATTGTCCGGTGTTATGTGCTTACCTTGAGGTACATTTATTCAGTGTGTCACATGAGCATCTGCAGGACAGATAACAGCAATTTGTGGAACTTCTGTCCTAAGCTGCAAATAACTCTTTTGTAATACAAGCTGCCTCATCCCTAATGCACAAGAAAAAGGAGCAAGCATTGAAACATAGATGAAAATGAACTGGTAACTTTACCATAGCTAAGTAATGTTTTTTTTTTTTTTCTCGTTAAAATGGAAAGCTCTTCAAATAGTAGAATAAAGATTTATATTTTTATTATCGGGGACAGTGTTTAGAACTACAGCTCCTAAAGATAACCAGCTCCTCTGTTAAAAGGCTTTTTTTTGGAAATCACTGCAAGGAGCAGGCAGGAATTCTCCCCTTCCTATCTTCACTGTTGCACCAGTGAATTCTGTGCTGCCTCTGACATACCAGACACATGGCATTGCTGGTATTCAGATATGATGAATTATGGCTCAGACCTGATGTTTTTCTGTTAGTTTTATGGTATAGCATATACTTTATTTATTAAAGTATAAACCCTAATAAAACTCTTACATAAAGCAAGCTCTCAAATGGTCATAGGATTAATGTCCCTCCATCCTTTTTACAGGAAGAAAAATGACTAAAACTTGAAGTCAGACTCTGGCATGCTTGAATACCATATGCCTGCACTATTGAGAGACTGGAGCAGAGTATCTGGAGAAAGATGAGAGAGTGTGGGTGGCAATAGAAAAAACAACCACGACTGTAAGTTAGCAAGATAATATCCTTACTTTCTTCTGTGGGTCTCAAGAGTGATTAAAAAAACATTGGTGTTTTAAAAATATTGCTGAAGACTACAGTGTGACTCATAATGCTTCAGAGAATGGAATTCTTGGAAGTTTCACTGTAATGCCAGATTTTAGAATGGAGGGCAGCAGAGCTGCAGAGAAGTAACATGAGGCTATGTTGACGGAGAAAGAACATCTCTGAGGAAATGCAGGCGAGAGAGAAAGAAAGGAAAGAGAATGAGCCTGGGGAGACATGACAAGACAATTATTTATACCGAGAACTGTTGCTTGCACTGATGGGAACGTTTCACTGCTTTCTGAGATTTTATTGGCCAGCATGCCTGCCTACACAATGCTTGGTCATATGCACAGCAGGGGAAGATATGTAAACATGTTGACCAATCAGGCAATGAAAGCAGTTACATGCGACTCCCAAAGTCCATCCTAGAGCTGGCCTGAAACTTCTGAATGGAACTTTTTTTTTTTTTGGGGGGGGGGGGGGGGGCAGGGGCACAGGTAAATTTCTGGTAAATTCAGCTATTTTATGAGGGAATGTATTGGCTAAAAGTAAATTTTCATTGGGAAGGTTTCTCAAGTCAGAATAGTCTTTCTGGTCAGAATAAAATAAAGAAGAATGACAATTATCTGCAATTAAATAGTAGCCTCACAGTTATGGCATGCACCTGATATTTTGCTTGATACTGTAACATACCTGTTTTATGTCCTAAATAAGTACCTTTGCTAGGAAAGTGAGCAGTCTTTCTCCCACCATCCCCCACAAGTGCTGATCGGTACCTATTCCCCTAAAGTTCCATGGAAATGTTTTGTGTGTTTCACAGGCTATGACATTGGCAGGGATATGGAAATTCCAGGTTCAGATCCATGAACATGGGCTGGGCTTGTAACAGAACCTCCTCCTTTAAGTGAGTGTCCTAACTGTCTGGCAGCTGAGGTATGGTTGCATTCTCACTATTACTTACAGGGGAAAAAGATATTGTTTGTACCGGACGCCTAAATACCGAAATCTAAGCTTTTTTTTTTTTTTTTTTTAAAGCGTTCTTATTATCTAGTCTCTCCTATGAACTATATCTATAGTTTGTGCATATGGTTAAATAAAATATGTTGGTTCAGAGCGCTGAAAATGTGTTGATGGCTTAAAGGTGGATAATGCTGCTGTCTGGATAGAAAATTCATATATCTTTTAAACATTTAATGATTATTCATCTGAAAATTCACATCTGAGAAATGTCATGACTTGATATTTGGTACTTCCTCTCTGAAAAAAAAAAAATCACATATCCAGCAGGGGAGAAAATATGACACCATTTGTATAAGTGATGGTCATATATCACAGTTAAATAAATACCTTAACTGAAAAATTAGTTGATATGTTCTTGGCTGAAATTTGTTCATGTAATTTGATCGATGAAGTGTGTGGATAAAGAATAGATTAACAGATCATAACCAGTTCATGAACAATTCATGAACAGGAAGAAAGACTACAGAGCAGGGAATTTGAATAATGTATATTTTATTTCACTTGTATAATAGGAAAATGTAGATTTTTGAGTTGGCCAAAATGGAAAATGAAACTTTTCATTTTTTGTTTTATGTATTTTTACTGGAAAATTAAATCTAGTTATATTTAGAAATCTTAAATGAAAAAGGTGGTCTAGTATGAAAATATGAGTATAGATTTTTTGAGGTTTTACTTCTAATGTTTTTATGTTTTAATGACTTCTTGTTGGAATAATTTTGCAGTTTTCAGGTGGATGACACATGGGTTTTAGCCAGGTTGAACTGGCAACTTGGGTGGATAAAATATTCAGTCAACAATTTGTCCAGCTTTCCTGGGCTCATGATCTACCAATTTCCTCGTTTCCCAAAGCAGTGAACTGAGAAATGTTTCTCCGTTATAGGATTAGTGCAACTAATTTGCTCTCATATTGCCTGTCATCCTGTAGGTTTCATAATACGTGAACACAGCCAGACTGTTATGATCTCATAGTCAGCAGTAAAATCTACAATGCATGATGATAGTGGATTCTCAAATAAACAGGATCTTGGACAGAGTGAAAAAATGCACCCAAAATTTGAGTAAACAACAGCAAGACAATCTGCATCTTCTCAGTTTGTGTAGGAGATAAGTCGAAGCTGGGAGACATTTTCTGATATGCCCATTAATGGATGTACAACTCATCCAATCACTCAGAAGCTAATACTGCACTTTTCTGTTCTGTGCATAAAAAATGTCATGCCAAATGACTCTGAGTGGTATCCTTAATGATGAATTTACAACCATCAGTAAGGAGCCTTCTTCGATTGTCTGCATTAAAGCAGCAGTTCATTATAATCCCATCCAGTGATGCTTTTCCTTGGCCTTATTAAAAAGAGCAGCATACAAGGCGATCGTACCCTTGGGTGTCTTTTGACTTGCTCAAAAGTATGGCTTAAGTGTTGATTTCTTTTAAAAAAAAAACCCAAATTCCATTTTACAGCGATGACACATCCATTGTCTAAAAACGAATGACATGGGAATTACAACGAATGCCCTGATTGCTCACCTGGCATTAAAATTAGTACCAGGTTTCGCAGGCAATGTTTAGCTGGGCATATCTGTCAACTGGCAGTGGTGTGCATGGGAAATAGACAACTGGCTCCCTCTTTTCGTCGTCCCACAGTTTGGGCCTTATCTCATGCATTTGTAATGCAGTGCTGCAGTCTCTCTCAGAGACCCTATGTGCTTGATGGCTTCTTCCCCATTCTCTGGCCCATGAAGCCCTGTCTTACTGCATTGAGCAAGAGAAGCTTGACAGATCTGGAAATGAATTGTGAGTCAGTAGGCACGTTCAATAACCAGAAAGATAAAATCAAGTCTGTTTTTCCTTTTTGTAAAGTCCCTTTTCTAAGGATTAGATTTATTAACAACACGGAAGATTCCAAAGCGGGTTCACAGTAACGCAGAATATGTGGTAAAAGACAAAGGAGATCTTTCCAGCTTCCAGCAGTGGCTGCAGGAAGTGCCAATATGCATCTCTCCGGATAGCTTCCTATCCAACTTCAGGAAACACAGATGTATTTCTATAGTACATACCAATATGTTTCAATTCTACTTGTAAATCACTACGGAGTTTCTCGAAACCCCTCTTTGTGTTCATGAGAATGTGGCTGAAGCCTTTAAAGTTCAGTCAGTAAAAAAATGAAAAGCAAGATCAATGACATTTCTTCTTTGATCTGCTCTTCTCTTCTTCCATTCTTTTCCTCCCAGTAGATAATTTCTGGAAATTATCTCAGCTGAGTGACTCAAGTGAAGACATCTCACGGGAATAGGAGAGGTCTTGTAGGTCAGTTCTGGGGAATAGTTCCATGTATTACAAATTCTTTTCTTGCTCTCGCTTACCACACCTTTGCTCTAATCAGGTAGGTAGAACTCTTGATTTAGTTTGATGTCGTGGTAGATTATTTAGTATCAGAGATACATCAGTCAGCTAAACATGAACTAAAAAATCTATAGATCTGCATGAGCATCAAAAAAAAATAGAGCTCAGCGTAATCATTCCAGTGATATGCATTCTAAAGAAGGAAATATACAGTTACAAGAAAAAAAAGATAAAATGAAATAGAGGAAGCAAGGCAAATTAGTTCCGTCTAATACTTTCCATTTCCCCGGAACTGTTCATTATTCACTGACATACATGCAATGGATGTGTTCCACTTTGAGTGAGAAGAAATAGAAATGAAGTTGGTAATTTGCTTAAATTTTTGTATAATTATCACTTTTTGAAATAAATATTTCATTCTATAAAATGCACAACTCCCTGCCTCTCCCTTTTCAATGTTCCAAAGCCACTTTGGACAAATTTTGATCTCTGTTTGCAATAGTATGCATGTGTCTGTGTGTTAGTAGCACAGTATGTTCTCTATGTCCATGTGCTGAAAATCTGGTTGACAGCAGCCTTGCACCCTCTTCTTTCCTGGTTGTCCTTCATCACAAATGGTAACTGATCAAATAACTAAAAAAATTTTTTTTCTTGCGTTGACTTGTGCAACTTCCAGAATTTCTTCAGCCCAGTCCGTAGTTTTTATAAGGGTCACTTCCCTTATAACAATGTCTAAAAGTCATAACATGTACCTTTAAGTTTTACTTATCACTTAATAAAATATCGCTTTTCATAAATGTATGTTTTAAAATTTATCCTTAGGTTATGTAATGAATTTTAGTCTTAAAAATTATTTCCACTATCAGGTCTTTGACACTAACTCTATCTGGTATAATTATGCTTATGAAGTTATATGAACTCTGAGAAAGCTCTGAAAAATGTTTCAACACAAAATTTTTCAAGTTTATCATACTTGAAGTGAGGTTCTGTGCTGTGAGACCTTGTTTAAATTCCGCATCATTTGAGGAATTGTGCCTGATAACCTGGAGTGATTAAATAAGTATACTGATTTTTGACTACTGCAAAGCATGTACATCCTGACTGACTCTCCAGGCAACAAAAGCAAGACCCATCAAAGAAACAGAAACATGGCTGTAGAAATCCCACCTGGAGTGCCTTGGAATGGATGTGAAAGTCTGGTCAAACGCAGACTGCTCAAGCACTAGTTGCTTTATAGGCCTAAGAAGGTGAGAGCGAGAAGATGGGCGGAAGAGATAGAAAGCTTTGCCATGGTCCTTACCCTCATTGCTAGGGGTTTCAGTAAAATTTAAATCTGTTTATCATTTATTATAGTGCCCATTACTCTGTAATGGATAATGGGAACCCCTTCTGCCAGGGGCCATGTGCCAATTGATCCTTGAATGTCTCCAGAAAGAACTGCAGCTCTTACATGTTGTCTTTACCAGACATTCAGGGATCGGCTCTGTGTCAGGGTAATTCTGGGCACTGGAGGAGCGATGTGTAGGAGGTTGAACTACCTGAAACCATCTGGCCATGTTCTAAAGGTCCTTTCAAGATGGAGGGTATTTATTACTTGAAAGGAAACGGAAGCAAATGCTTCCATGAGCAAAGTCAGGAGGGAGCTATTAACTTGGAAAAGAGAGAGGAAACATCAGATAGGCCCGATCTTCTGTTTGATGGGCACAGGAACTCCATGGACCAGACTGAGGGATCCTTGCTTTTGTGAGCATAAGCATTATACCCTGAGAAGAATTCTTATACAAAACGTATTAGCTGAAAGATTTTAACCTTGTCCTGCAATGTATTTTCACACAGGAAGTATTGAATACTGCTTACTGCTCTAGTTAAGATGGTTTTGGCTGTTGATTGTTAGTGCATTTGCCACTGTAAACCACTTTCAAAATCTCTGAAGAAGCAGGTGGAAGGCCAAGAAAGTGAGAAATATGTGGAGTAGTCAATTAAGCGGAGGTCATAAATGAACCCCTTTTCAAGAGGCATCGTCAAGAATTTGTCTGAAAAGAGACAAATTTGCAAAGAAGGAAGCAGGTGTCAAATTCCTTTTGGCAGCTGGATGCTTAAAAGTGTTTAAAATGAAAAGCTACCTGATCTAAAGCTCAAGACACTGAGAGGATGTGCCTTAACAGGTGGAAGGGAACACATATCGATGGGGTTTACAACTCTCACGCTGTAGGGAGGGTGCAGAACGGTGAGGAAGCCTGCTGAAGTTCTGGCAGGATTTAGGACACTGGCACTGTCAGTGAGGAGGAACTTGAGAATGATTTTTGAGTTCTGTATTCAAACAGCTGTCTGTCTTCCGCAGCACGCTGTAGAAAAATAGAGGGTTTGAACTATTAGAAAAGCAAAGGAAGTGCAATAGCCCAGATTTTGATCATAATTGCACCCAGGTGGTTCTGAAGTGACTACACCAGTGCAAAACTTGTGTGAGAACTGAATCAAGCCCTTTGTTTTCTTGCATTTGTGTACCAAAAGAGCACTCTAACAGCTCTTAGTAAGTAATAAATTAATAATGATATGATGATCTCCCTTATGACTGGAAGAAAAATTAATGTCAGAGTAAGAATTTGCTTGCAAGATTCTTTGAATGTGTCATTTCTAGATTTGTATTGGATATATGATGCTTTGCTGGACTGATTTTAATTTCTGGACTGATTTTAATTTTTATTTCAAACATCAGAAACATCAGATTTAGTCAGTTAGTATGTGGTGAACAATACAAAACCTACAGCATATAGCTTATAGATCAAATGAGTAAGACCTCTGGTCTGTTCCAAGTAAAACACCTTTAAATCCGCAGCAGAAAGTAGTAATGAAAACAGCTAATGAAAGAAGCAAGTGCTTTTGCTGTCTCCCTGCTGTAAAGCAAATAATGTTTTAGTGGTTGGTTTCGTTTGTGTTTCCCCATTTGTGCCTCAGAATACACCAGATTGCAATGTTACATCACATTTTTAATGACTGGAACCATGTCCTGAGATCCCCCTCCGACCACACCACAACTTCCTCCTTTCTTTTCCACTCCCTGCTAGAGGACTGTATGTAATTATGCTGAGGACATAATTCAATTAATTATTGACAGAACACGTAATCACCACTCAGATCTCTCTCTGATAAATCTCTTCGCTGCTCTCTGACTTCTGTTTGTCATGCACCAGGGAGGTGGAAAGGCAGTAAAAATGCGTTTTAAAGATAGGACGTTTCTCAGTACTCTGTATCAGCCAGAGAGGCTTCTGACACCCTGGGCTCCTTAGATGTAAAGCATACTGTGCTCGTCTGTGCTAAACAAGTATGCCCGAGAAAGCTCAGTGGGATGGAGGCTTATGATTCATTTTAAGTGGAGGATATAATAGGAGCAGATAACTTTGATTTGTGCAAAGGGAAAGTGTGATCTCTTTCAGGGATTCCGGGCATTCACAGCAAATTTTTCTTCTGCTGCTGATTAAAGAGAAAGTGATAAATAAGAGCTTTGTGTTGGGTTTAAAGGAGGAATGTAGCTTTAGAAAGCTGACTTATTAAGGGGGGGGGGGGGGGGGGGGAAATCCTGACCTTCGCTAGCCTTTGACCAAAATCTGCTAGTAGCAGAAAGTAAGGACGAGGCTGTTTCTGTAACTATTAAACCCCGAGTAAGGACAGCGACCATTTCTGTCCATGTACCGGAAAATGTCCTGGGGGCCGGGCCGGGGTGGGGACGTGCCCGGGGGTTGCCCGTAACTTCGGATTACAACTAAAGCATGCCAAAAGCGGATAAGAGAAAGAGATAACGAGGTGAGAAAGCAAAGAAGGGCTTTGTTGTAAAGTAAGGGAAACTAAGCTGGGGGGGGGGGGGGTGTAATCGCGTAGAGCGAGGCTGCCCCTGCAGCCCTGCGACCTCGGCTGACCCGGCGCCGGCGCTGGGGGTGGGCGCGGAGCCGCACGGCCGCTGACACCCGCCGAGGGCCGGGGGGTGCCGGAGCGCCGGGCGTCGGCCCCGGCCTTCGCACGCCCCTGGGAGCCGAGCTCCGCGCTGCAAGGGGCCGCGCCGCCGCCGGCGCTCGGGGGGCGCGGGGGGGGGGGAGGCTGCGGGCAGCGGGGCGGCACGGGGGGGCGCCCCCCGCCCTTCCCCTACGGCTCCGTGAGGAGGCCCTTTAGGGCGGCCTCCTGAGCGAGAGAAGACCCGCGGCGCGGGTTTGCGAAGGCTCCTCTACCTGCGGTGGGGCCGGCACGGCGTGCGTGGGGCCGGGACGGGCGCGGCGGGGGGCGGCGGCACGGCTGCGCTGGGAGCCGGCGGGCAGCGGCGGGGCGCGGGGGGGTGTGCGGCCCCTCCACCTGCTCCCGTGTCTCCGGAGCCCGCTGCGGGCGCCTGCCCCCGCCGCTTCTGGATGTGCCAACACGACTCGGGGCCCTGCCGTGTCGGGAGCAACGTTCAAAGGGAGCGGGGCGTCGCCGTCCTGAGGCAGCAGGCAGCCCGGGTTGCTGATGCTTGGGAGCCCGGGACCGGGGAAAAGCGCTCCCTCGTCCCGCCCGGGGTCGCGGGGGGGCGGGGGGAGCCGAGGCCCATGCGCCCGTGCAGCGGGCGAGGGGCGCGGACGGTGGCTGGAAGCGGCCCAGGCACTGACGCCTTTGCCTCCCGGAGCCGGGTCCGGGCGGGCGCTGCCCACGGCGGGCGGAGCGGGGAGATGTCCCGCCGCAGCCTGCCCTGCGGGGGCTGCCGCGGAGGGTGCCCCTCCGCTCCGGGGCTTGGTCGAGGGCGATGAGCTTCGCGCCCGACGCGCGGCCGGGGGAAGCAAGCCCACCTCCGGCTCTCGCCCCGCCGCCCCAGCATCACCGGGGGGGCCCGAGCCGGGCGGAGCCGCTGCAGCCCCGAGCCCGGTGCCGCGGGAGGCCGGCCGGGCGTCCGCTGCTGGGGGCAGCGCAAAGGGGAAGCGCTGAAGGGGCTTAGGGGCCGGCAGAGCGGGCTGCAGGGCCAGGTGGGCCGGCAAGCCCGAAGCGGGCACCTGAGCCCGGTCTTTCGCCACCTCAGCCGGAGCAGCCGGTTGCCAGAGGCGCTGCGCTCCCGCCGCTCCCGCCGAGGGCAGGGGCTGCGGGGGCGGAGGGGACCGAGGAGCGGGGTCGGAGCCGCTGGTCTGGCTGCGAGAGGCCGCCCGGTGCTGCTTCCCTTGCGGGGCGGCGGCGGGAGCGGTCGCACGGGCTGATCTAAACGGTGAATGCCGAGGGCCAGGGACGTTGCGGGGACGGGGGAACGTTGTCGTGGACAAGACAGGGGCTACAAGGCCCTCACAAACAGCTTTCCGCAGGGTTAGCTTAGCCCTGCGGGCGCGACTCGGTCCCCCAGCTGCGGAGAGGGGCGTCCCCGGCTCGCCTTCCCTTCGGGCGGTGCACCCCCCTCCAAAACTTAGTCTGAACGGCCCGGGCGCCTCGTCCCGCGGCTGTCAAGGATAGGGAGGCGTTCAGAGGCATAACGGGAGGTGCTTAGAGACCCGCTGTTTCTGGGCGGCTTTGCACAGCTCCTGCGGGGGCTGCGGGATGCTCTCCACGCCCGGCTTCACCTGTCGGGCTGCGGGGCAGCGAGCGCCGGCACCCCGCACCCTTTGAAACGCACCTGCCGGCCCCCGGGGGGGTGCGGGCCTCGCACCGCCGGGCTGGGCGCTGCCCTCCCGCCCGAGCCCCGCAGCCGCCGTCGCTCGGCGCCGCCGGCCCCGCCTCGCCGCAGGTGCGGGTCGCGCTGCCCCGGGCCGGGCTCCGGCTCCGGCACCGCCTGCGCGCCCGCGACGAGGCGTGCGCGGCGGGGCCGCTCTCCCGGCCAGGACGGCTTCCCCCCGCCTGGTTTTTTGGCCGGGATTCACTTGCCTGCACGGCGCCGGGCGGCCCTGCACCTTCGCCCTCCCAGGGCTCAGCCCCGGGGGCGGCTCGCCGGGCTCGGGGAGGGAGCGCAGCGTCCTCCGGGCCGGTCTCTAGGACCACCGAGGCGCTGCCTCCCCCGGCAGCCCCGGAGGTTTGGATTCCCCGCCCCGGGGACGCCCCGGTGCCCCCCCCGCCCCGTTCTCCTTCGGGTCGCGGGCGGTGCGCGCTGCTGCCGCAGCCGAGCGGGATCCCGTCGCCGGGCGCGGCAGCGGCTCGCCGCCCCCGGGCCCCCCGCAGCGCATCCTCCGCCGCTTCGCCCGCCCCGCCTCGGCGGCGGGAAGGGCGCTGCGAGGTAGGCAAAAGGCGAGGCGAATGTAGCGGTCTGGGGATAGAGAGAGGCAGTCCAGGTTAGACGTGTGTTTACTCAACCTTTATTATTTAAAAAAATTCATAAAAAAAAAAAAAAAGGTGAACGAACGTCTTACAAAACCCCCCCACATAAATAGGACATTCCGTTCAGCTCTGGCTATTGGCAGTTCTAGTACTTGACAACATCAGACGCGATTTCCTGGCATTAGAGAAACCCATTTCAAAATCGGTCATCACAAAGAAATACTAGAAATCCCAGTTAGCACTTGCTAGGCAGCACGGAGCACTTGTACACAACTTTTCAGACACACACCCGCGCACACACGCAGCTGGGAACAGATCCCGTAGGAAGAGAGCCTCCTTAAAAAATAGTAAACGCTTCTCAAAAAAAAAAAAAAAAAAGGGGGAGGAAAAAAAAAAGAGAGTTATTTACAAAACGCACATGGAAATACAGTATTGACAGAGCGTGGCTGGCAAATCAACATGATTTGAATAGAGAAAGGACTATGGCACATCTTGCTCGAAAGCTCGCACAGCAGCCTCCTTCGAGTGTCCCCGGGGGAAGACAGCTCCTGCCCTCCGCGCCGCGGTGCCTTCTCCCTCCCCACCTCCCTGCCGCCCTCCCCTCGCCTCTCCACCCCCGCGCTTCTCGCCAGGTCCTTTTTACACTTGGATGACCACCGTGCCGGGGCTCTGGAGCCGGGTTTTGTACTGGTCTAGCCAGCTCCTCAGCTCCGAGATCTTGTAGCCCTCTGGTCCTCTGCCTCCCTGGTACATCACCTTCTCCTCCTGGATGATGTAGAGCCGCTCGAAGTAGGCACCGTAGGCGGCGCTGGAAGCATTGTCCATGGTGTCCACGGCCAGGGGGCAATCGGGCGCCCCTTCCCTCATCAGCTGAGCTGCCCGCAGCCTGTCCTGGAGGCACTGGTGCTTGGGGATGTTGTAGGCTGCGTCCGAGCTGACCCAGCCGTCGGAGGGGTGTGCTTCTTCGATGTACACCAGCAGGAAGTCGGCAATGTCCACGAAGTGCGCGGCCAGGCGCTGGAAGGACCTCAGGCGGGCCATGAACGGGGGTCAGGTGCAGCTGCCGAAGTTGAGTATGAGGGGTCTCTTGCCGCGGGCGAAGTCCAGGATGCGGAGCCTCTTCTGCCCGTCCAGCTGGATCACCTCGGGGTTGGGGGCTAAGGAGCCCACGTGCGCCGACTTGAAGAAGTCCAGCTTCTGCCCGTGCCACACGGCCTTCAGCGACTCCAGCGTGAACATGCGGTTGGAGTCGGACACGCAGACCGGGGGGTCGTCGGGGGGCGGCCCCTCGCTGGCGCTGGCCGCCTCCTCCGCCGTGGGCATCGTCAGCATCTTCTTCCTAATGCACAGAAAATCCAGGAGCCAGAGCATCACGGCGGTGAGCAGGAAGCGGGGGAAGAGGAGGATGCAGGCGGCCGCCTGGGTGAGCAGCTGCAAGGTGTGAACGCCAAGGGAGTGGAGCATCGCAGCGGCTTGTGCTGCAGGGCGCTGGCTGCCTGGGGGCCCTCACGCACCCTGCTTGCCGGGGTCTGTGCAGCACGGCTGAGATCCCGCTTCTCTTTAAGCCCATTTTATAGTCAGGGATTTAAATGAAAAGTGACTCCACCTCCGGCCAGAACCCGCCCCTCTGGAACTTGAGCCTGGGGATTACCTACCCCTCCACTCTAATGACCTAAAAATACACAGACAAAAGGGGAGAGAGCCCCGGCGGGAGCTGCGAGGGACGTGCAGCGAGGCAGGGAACAGCCGCTACCAGGCACCAGCAGAGAGTCCGAGATAGGGCACCGCCGGGGTCCCCGGCCGCAGATAGCGGCGGGCGCTCACAAACAGCCCCGCCAAGGACAATGCAACAGGCGCAGCCCGCCCCCGCCGCGGCCCGTCCCGGCCCGTCCCGGCCCGGCCCCGCACGGGCTCTGAGCGCGGGGCCGGCGCCGCGCCGGAGCGGCAGCGGCAGCGGCAGCGGCAGCGGCAGCGGGGGGGGGGCCGGGGCCGTCCCGGCAGCGCCTGCAGGTGACTGGGACGGGCCGCCCGCGCCGCCGCCCTCCCCGCGCCTCCCTCTCCCCTCCCCGCCCCGCCGGCCCGGGCGCCCCCGGCCACGGCCCCCGCCCCGCCACACGCCCCGCCGCCGCGGGGGCACCCCGGGGCTCGAACCCGCGGACGCGCCGCGGCCCGCATCCTCCCGCCGCGGCGGCGGGACGGGAGCCGGCCGCGGCCCCGGCCCCCGCGCTGCCCCTCGCCCTGCGGCGCGCGGCCCGGAACCCGCCGGCCGGGGCCTGGCCCGCGCGCGGGGTGCGAGGTGGGCGCGGGCCGGCGGGCGCTGCCCCGCGGCGGAGGAGGGGCGCGGGCCGGCGCTCCGGCCGCTAGGGGGAGCTGTTGCCCGAGAAGCCGCGGCGGCGGCGGCGGCGGGGAGCCGCGGGGCCCTGCCGCCCCCCGGCCCAGGGGCCTCCGCGCCCCCGCCGCCGTGCCCCGGCCCCCCGCCGCAGGGGGCGGGTCTCCCCTCGGGGCGGGGGGCCCCCGAGGGCCCCCGGGAATGCGGGTCACCGCGGGGAGCCCCGGGGCCGCAGGAGGCGGCGGGGGGGGGCGGGGCGGGCTGGCCCCGGCACTGCGGGTGCGCGGCGGGGTGTGAAGGCGCGGCCCGGCCGCGCCGCGGAGGCGGCCTTCGACCGCGCTCGACGCCGGCCCGGTCGGGACGGCCCCTGCGTCCTCGGGGAAGACCGTCTCGTCTCATCCCGGGGCCGCGCCCCCGGGGCCCGTGGGGCGTGCATCACCCGGGCTTCTGCGGGCCCCTCAGCCCTGACCGCGCGCTCCCGCGCCGCGGGTGCTGCGGGTGCTGCGGGTGCTGCGGGCGTGCACGGTGGAGGCGGCGGGAGAGCCCCCTGTTCACCGGGGGTCCAGCTGCATCCAGGTGAGCTGTAAGTCAGGCCGGACGCGCCTTCACAGCGACCCAGGAGGAGCCAGCAATATTTTTTTTTCTGTTGCCAAGCGAAGTATGAACACAAGCTTCTCGTGTGAGCAGGTCTAGCAAAGTCCTGAAGCAGGTGGCTGAAGTGTCACCTCATGGGCACGGTCAGGTAGACCTAGGTACTGTCCACAGAGCGGACATGCGGGGGCTGGTTTTGGGATGGGTGGGTTGTGAATCAGTAGCAAAGTGCTTGCAGTACGGCGGGGCTAAGCACAGAACGGCCACCTTCAGTCTTCACCCAGTCAGGAGGAATTTATGGCCTGTAAATTCCTTCTCGCTGGGCTAGACGGGGACCTGTCCCAGAGGCACGGAGCTTAAATCTAGTTTGGTGTACAGACACAGCCCTAGACAAAATACACCAGCTTTGCTCACATCCTTGCCACCCCGTTGATGCAGCGTTCCCAGTTTGCAGCGTGCACGTCGTTTCCTCACCAGCTTCTTCAGAAAGGGATATTAGATATAAGCTGTCCAAAATGCTGAACGCTGCCCTCTGCTATGCAAAAGCGACTCATGCATCCCTGAGCTGCTGCTACGGCTGCCGCTCACCCAGGTGCCTGCCCCGCTGACTTTGGGGACACGCGACCCAAGCATTCGATGTGCGTATGGGTCCTGAGTGCCCCATTTCCGCCCGTGGCCGATGCCAGGTCTCTGGCTGCAGATTCCCAGAGACCCTGAGGACCTGCAACTCGCCCCGGGTGCAGCCTGCACTTCTCCAAATGTGACTGTGCCTGTCTCCGTGCCTCCCGTCTAACATCTGCAAAATGGAAAAATTAATGCTGAGCCTCCTCATGGGAGTCTAGGCAGCTTACTTCATTTTTATGTAACTTATTACGAGAACTCTGAATAAAAGACAAAATTAAAATCTCATTTTATTTTTTCTTTATCTGGTTCCGAATAGGCTGTTTTAAAGCAATCTAATCAGGCGCCTGGTTTGCAGCCCCCCGGTGCATTGTCTGTAGTTGGTGTCAACAGCAAGTGAAGGGAATTCAGCTTTTTAGAATCTGAATGGAAATGTATGCTCCAGTCCTCATAAAGCCGTGTTCATACACTAGCCCGATTAATAACTCTTTTGGCATTCTGTGGTGCTCAGTCCAGGGAAAATTACTGAGTAGATATTTACTACATTGTCAAACTTATTTTGAACTCTTCATGTGGGCCTCTCACCACCTCTCTGTGCAGTTATGCAATCTTGAAAACCACAAATTAAAGCCTCTAAACAGACGCAATAACAAATTGTGGTAGCTCTGAAGAAACCCCCAGGAAAAAAAATTGATCTCTCAAAGTGACCTCTTCAAACTATGCTGACAGACAAAAGCCTAAGTAAACAGATGGGTTTGCAACCCTGAATATCAACAAACTTTGCTCTACTAGATCAGTGAGAGATATTCCGAGGTTAAAAAAGTATTTGTTCTTATATAGCGTATTTGTAGCTGGATAGGGACTTTGGAAATGACTTTTTCTCCATTCCCTGGAAACAACTTTGCTTTATTTTTATAGCTTGAAGGAAACTTTTGAATTGGGGTTTCCTATTCAGCTGTGGATTGAGCAGAGAACCGAAGCGTTTTGCTACAGTGGCCCACCGCTACACTTTCCTACCATAGGAAAATTCAAGTATAACCTGAGGCTGCTGTTTCGTAGCGAAACGGTGGCTCTGCATGGCTCTACAAGCCACGCACCGATGCGTTCAGTCCCAGTATGGCGCTCGTGTATTTATACAAAACTCCGTGGGAAAGGGTGGAATTCCTTCTGCAGCCCTTTGGTTCTCGGGAGGTTTGAAGTGACATGTCGCTGCTGTTCTCACTTCTGTGTTAATGCTGGACGGTTTTCAAAATCGCGTGTTTTCACTCCGGTAAACTCTCTCTCTAATTCACAAGGGCCGTACCTCTCAGTCGGATCTTGGATTATTTTTAGGTACATGAAGGTAGCCGGTCTTTCTAGGAATCCGTATCGCTGCTACAGACAGTGTGGGAACTTACGTCTTCCTGCGCACTGAGGATTTTATAGAATATATCCTAAAGTATGGGATTTACAGTGGCACATCTGGTTATGGGTGGTTTTTACTCTTCTGCATGTGGTCTGTGGTTCAGCAATCACTAACATATATATGTAAGTTTGTGGGTGTGTGTGTCCACACGAGTGCACATACAGGGTTCACATTATTTCCTTTTTTGAGAACTTTAGAGTCATAGTTTTTCTTCATTTGATAAATGTAATTTATAACTCTCTTAAAGTTCTTTTCATAAACAGGAGCTACAAAATAAATTCAGCAACTTATAAAAACAAAACCTCAAAAAGCTGAAATTAAAAACATCAGGTCTGCTTTGATGTAGAGGATGTGTTGAAATGGTATATTTACATGTTTTTTTTCTATTTTATGATTTCCTGCGCAAATGCACACAATACTTTCTGACAGGAAACTAAACGTATTTTGGAAGAGTTCCACCTCTCATGTCATCTAAGCTACATGTCGTTAATGTGTTAGAACAGAACTTTATGTGAAGGAAACGAAAAACTTTGCTGAAGTTTGGATCTGGCCCTGAAATAAGAGCTGGACAATTTCTTCTCTTGTAAGCGGCTACCCAGTGACTACAGAGAGGTGCAGTAGTGCAGTGGTAAATTACTCACCTGTCTGGTATCTGTAAGAAGTGGGTAAATGTTATATTGCTGAAATTGGAGGTGGATAAACTCCATTTGCAGTTGTTTGCTCTTAGCAACACCTCTGGAAAAAAGTTACTGTAGGCTGGAGTCTGTGCATGGGTCTGGTTGTCTCTGGACCTACATGCCTCTTCATCTGTCACCACTTCTAGATGACACCTGTTTTCTTTTCCTCCCTCCTGTTTGCTTTGGGGTTTTTTTTTTTTTTTTAATATATATATGACTCAGAAAAAAACATGCAAAGTCAAGCAGCTAGCCAATGCTTTGAGTAGCTTTGAGAACTGAAAGAAAAAAAGTGCCATGCCGCAGACTGGTATATAAAATCACTAGTGGAGCCATGGACTTTGACTCTCCTACCCCACCCTGGCATTCTCACCTTCAAATACATGACAACTATGTCATATATGACAAGGAGGTTCGCTGCACTGAAGCTTTTTAAATTTTTTTTCTCCACTTTTTGCTGACTCTGGGTTGAGCTGGGAAGGAATTGTTTAATTTGGAGGGAGATCTGATTCCACAGCTACAGGTCTGTTAGTGCAACACTCAGGTCTCACCCTGAGTAAGCGGAAACCAACATTTTCTTGAGTCTGTGAGCCACCTACCAAAGCTTTGCAGCGTGACCAAGCGTACAGCTCCCCTGATGTGTTAATGGGTTTCTGCACCTGCCTCCACACTGCTGCTCGCTAGTGCCCCGGACATGCTAGCAGCCTGTCAGGCTGTGGTAGAAACTAGATAACTAAAAGGTTCTGGATTAAAGAATTCTGTTTTTAAATGCAGATGATTTTGGTGACTGGGTTTACTTTAGGACCCCTAAAATCGTGTGTAATAGTACAGCTTATGGTGCAACTTGATGAATGCCAAAAGGTGCAGCTTTCCATCCCATGACTCCTTCCTCACTTCTGCTTGTGCTATGTCTTGTGTGATCCTGTGGTGACCTGCAGTCACCTGGTTCAGGGACTAAGGGGGCAGAAAAGCTTGGCTTTAGAAAAATGAGTTAGTTCCTGATAGGTTAGTTCCCTAACCTGGCTCGTGACAAAAGGAAATGATCACATGTGCGATGCAGAGAAGGCGCGAGAGAAATGGCCCCAGCGTGCAGCCGAGGCAGGGGTGGCAGGACCATCCCATCAACTGCCTTAGCAATATTATCAGACTGCCCCGGGGTGGGACTGCATAGTGAGAATGTGTTAAGAGCAGAAATTTCCCGAACGAGCGTCGCTGCAAGGAATATGTACATAGTCTTACCCTTTTGCGTAGTGGAGGAGTATAGGAGATGTACAGGAGATAACAACGGCTGTCACAAGGTCCCGCTGGGCAACGGAGCCGAATGGGGCACACAGCCGGCTTCTGGGGTGAGCCGGCAATGTCAGCTTCAGCAGCAGCTGCTAACACACTTCCTCCAGCAGTAGGAAATCAGATTATCCAGAAACCCCTGTGCCAAGCACATCCCTGCTAGCCGTCAAGCAAACTGCTCAGAAGCTGCTGTGGCTCAAGAGCTCAGGCTGGACGCCCTGGTGGTGCAGTAGAATTACAGTCATCTGAATGGTTCGCTCTGCAGCAAAGACAACAGCCTTGTCCAGAAGTGGAACCCCACAGAGTTATACTTAAGTGGCGACTTTCTACACATTGAATACAGATGACGTCCTTGCAGAAAGTGAAAAGACTTCTTCCATTGTCTTTGTTCATACTGGTTTCAGGTGTGATGCAGAGGAGGATGAGGAGATGCAATTTGCTTGAATCTAAATCTCCTCTAAGAAGATTGCAACAAAATTCACCACGTGCAGTGTTTTGTAACAGAGTGTGTTTCAGCATATGACAGCAAATTTCAATACACTAACACTGTTTAGAAAGACGAGAACAGCAGGCTGATAACAGGTTAGTTTTTCATCTCTTAAATGGCAGCACAGCAAGAGTATTTTCTCAAAATGTTAAGAGGATACTTTTGCGTTGGCGGACTCAGGGCTTTGTTTGGGTAAAGGAAACACCACTCCTTTGAGCAACCTTGCCATGGGGAAGTCCCACTGCTGCCTGGCAGTCTTTGTTACAGGCTGATTCTCAGAGCCCCAAGGTTTGCGTGGTGAAAGCCGTGAGCTATCAGCGGCAAAACTCCCGGCGCCTTCCTTGTGATCAGGATTTTGCCTGAGCCACGCAGCATGATAACAGACAAAAGGAGGGCTGAAGACTCAGGGTGTGATTTCCGTCATCTCACTTTCCTTAGAAAGTGCAGTAAAATATAAAGAATTTTAAAATAATATCAGTTAATAATTCTCAGGTTTTCAGGCGATTGCATGTGCCCTGCCTGAACCGACACACACGTTTGAATTTTCAATCTGTAACAGACTCAGCGGGGAAGGCAGGAAAAACAGCATTTAAAAAACCATTTATTCAAGAAAAATCTTTAGGGATCATGTCTAGGATAATCTTTTTCAGGGTGACCCTCATTTTCTGCAATATAATGGTTTTACCCAGCAGTGGTTCAATGGTTTCGAATAAGCTGTAGAGCGGAGGAGCTAATACTTCAGCGAGAATGGAAGAGTTTACTCAGAAAGGCAGGAGTCTCAGCCCACTTTTGAATATAGAACAGAGATGATTAATCTACTGACCTTTTATCCCCAACATCACTAATATGTGTATTACATACATAACGTGGTCTGATTTTGTGCAAATGATCGCTTTGATCATGACAGACCTGTTTGAAGCAAGTGGCGTGCCAAACAGGAGCCTAGAAGGCACCATCGCTGTCCACTTAGGCTCTCATCAAATAACTCACTTGCTTCAAGCCTTTTCTTTGAACATAAATGTTTGTGAAGTTTTGCAGTGATTTTTTTTTCCTGGCATTTGTACCATGACTCTTATTATTTTTAGCCATGTAAAATGGCATTATGCAATTGCTGAAATTTGTTTCTTTCAGCTCATGATGATTTATAAGTCTTAATTTCCAGGATACTCCCTTGAAGTTACCTTCTCTTTGTGACCTCAGGATTTCTCTTCCCAGACCTTTGGTATTTATTTTTACTATTTCTGTGGTCAGGGTTTGGCAATGTTGTTTTGGATTAATGACTAAACATACATAAGAACTGGAAGGAATACACGTCTTAATCTCCTAATTTAATGTGTGGCTTGTTTATCAATAGTAAAAAGAAGTTTCTGGACAGGTTTGACACATCCTAATAATAGGCCTCTGCAGCCAGATAGAAAGATTTTGACGAATGTGAACTGCATGTAATTTGTCACTTGTTCCAAAATAGATGCAATTTGCTTATTTTATATTGCAGTGCAGTATTTCTCTCTAAAACTTTGCCCAGAAAGAATTGGAAGTGGAAGTCAGTTAGTTTGGACAAGTATGCATTGTTTATGTGGAATATTTTAATTGACATAAAATCATGTAAACCTGCTCACTTCTCTGCTCTTGGATGAAGAAAAGATCTTTGGCGTAACCAGGGCCTGACTTTCTCTTCTATTTTTTCCCTTTATGCAGGAAACTGCAAATAATTTAATGCTCAGATGAAATTACTCAGCATTTTACTCCGTCGTTGAATTTTCCTCATAAGCGGTATATTTTGCTTTCATCATATATCCAGTAATTTTTTAACTGGCATCTTCTGATGATCTTTTAACTTTCCCTGTGTATTCTTATTTACCTTCATTGTTTATTTATTTAGGCTTAATTCCTTCCCTACACAGCCTACTGTGAATAAAATGTTCCTCTGAAAACGATTAATTTTGCACTTTGTTTACAGAATAGTCTTGCAATGTTGTATCTGATACTCATTAGCAGGAAAACAGAAATAAAAGGAGAAACATTAGCTCTCACCACCAATCATTTTGAATTCACTGGGATCAGGATCTGACCCCAAATGTTTAGGTTAGCTCAACAGCTCAAGTTGATTCAAAGGGTCTCAATGTTTATGCCTAACAGCGCGTCCTCCTATGACTTTTTATATTTAGCTGCTCAACAGTTCTTACTTTCTGTGAATTTTAAAGTTATTCTTAGACTAAGCAATACAGTAACTTCACAGGGAAAACTGTGACAAGCATCTCTATGTGATACAGCTCACCATTTCACAGGGCCCATCATTTCTACCTGAAGCTCTGGAGAAAAAAAAAAAAACCAAACCCAACCGAAAATTAAACGGTTACTTTAAAGTTAGATATTAAATTTTGGATTCCAATTCGCTCTTCTCAGTGTGTGGATTATTGTGGATACCTGGAGCGGTCCACCATCCTCTGTGAAACTTAATTTAAGGGCCACAGATTGCCTCTGGATATTAACATACGTGCAAACCCACTTCCCGGAATCCAACTGCATTTTTATTTCTGACATTTTAATAAAATTGATTTTGTGAGAGTAACTAATCCCTTGCTACTAGTTCTCACCTGAAACCAAGTTTGAATTTCTTAAAACAAGAAAATGGTGCTTTTTGAGAAAAGTTATTCACAACCCCTTTTTTTAATGGGAATCATATACTTCCACAAAGCAGGGAATACATATGCAAATAAAATGGATCAAAGTGATCTAAGCCTGCTTGTAGAGAGGGGAAAGAGTTCTGAAATGCATATTTATTGCAAACAAACCCTGGATTTACTAGGTACTGAGGGAACATTTTTTAAAGAACAATTATGTTGCATTTGGAAAAACTGACTTTTTTTTCTTAACTAATTTTAATTGGCATTATGCTCCCACTGAGCCAAAAAAATGGAAGACAGCAGCAAAATATAAATTAAAGTAGGAGTAAAGTATCTTAGCTGATGAAAGCATAGATAAAAGGCTCTGAAGCCTTTCTTACAAATACCTTCTTCAAAGTGGGGTGGTCCTCGGGCAGCGGTGGCCCGTGCCTACTCCTTGGCCTCTTTTGCAGTCGTTGCCATTGCGCTGCCAATGAAGCAGCTGTCACTTTTTACTAGCACAATGCCTGCCAGCAGCCGGCTCAGGAGAGCTGCTTTTAATTAAATTTCTGATTTCAGTTGGATTTCAGTTTGCAGTTTACGGCTTACAGCTAATGGAGATTTTTGGGGTGGGGTCTTACAGGGCATCTAGGAGTACTTCAGACACCTCTGTGTTACAGAGTTCCGTTCAGACGCGTCAAGCATCACCTTAAAATTAGCTACATTTTTGCCTCCGTTATGTGCAAGAGCTCTTCCAGGATCTCGCTGCCATAATGGCTAGAATTATTCATACTTCCAGCTTAGATGTATCTATGGCGGATAGATTCTTATGCCAACATTGTCTCTTTGCTGAGGCAGTTCTCCTGCCTCCCCTTTCCCAGTGTGTTAAAGAGGGCAGCCCTATCCCCTTGGGCACCGCTCCACTGGGGCTAACGAGCCAAACTTGTGGGTCGTATTGGCACCGATGAGGGCAGGCAGATTCAGGCTCTCTCTGCTAATGATCTGGGTGAGCTGGGATGCAAATTTGCCCTTTCCCGGTGCCTATAGGGCTACGTCAGTGTAATTCTAAGCCCGAGCTGGCGAGTTCTGCTGGAGACTTCATTAGCACCATGCTAATTCAGTCTATACGGATTCTGGGCCAGTACGAGGCCAACTGAGGCTCACATCGGTCTGCACCTGTTTGTTCAGATGTGCTCACAGTCTCTTCTCGTGAGATGGATTTTCCATTTCTCTGGTCCTCCTAGAAGCAATCTTCTGCACCTGTTCCATGTCAAGTCCATTTTCCTGCATCATATACGAAGAAATTAATTGGAGAAAAAGATGTGGCTCTACCCTCTCCTCTTTTCCCTGCATTAGCATTGCTTGGCTATGCTATATATATAACATACGGTCGCTGGTTCAGCACAATCATTCTCATCAGTCTGGTTGACGTCTGGAAGTCATGGACAAACACAGATGCAGCTTGACAGCTGAACACCTGGACAATGAACATGGGATGGCAGAGACATGCTGAGGGTGCCCTACATGCTCTGTGTTATTTGATCAGTGCCGTGCAATACAGCTTGGACCTACCTGAAGCCCAAAGGACAAATGAAAAGTTTATGTATGGTAGCTCTGGAGCCTCTCCGCTGTGTCAGCCGAAGCACCGTGGAGTCAACCCATCTTGGTGAGCCCAGTGCAACCGGAGAGCATCGGGCTGATTGTGCACTCGCTGGCCATCTGTGTCATTCACTTTTCCCACAGGCTGGATTTCCTGCTCATGCGGTGCGTGGCATGGGATTTCCCAGGCACAAACATGGGAGCCCAGGAACATGCTCAGGGGCCATGTGACAAGGCTGTGGCTGTGCATGTCCCCCATATGGAGCACAGCTGTGTCTGTCCTTGAAAGGGATGACCTAAATTTTACACAGTATTCCAGTGACGTATGACCGGCACATCCCTCCCTGCTGGAAATGCCCCATGTGTTTTTGCATTTGTTTGTTTACCATAGCTGCCTCTCTTTAGGGTCTCATGCTAATCCTGAATTTGACTGAACCATCTAGAGTTTTCTCCTCCATGTGCAACTGGCAAGTGCCCAGTTTATAGTGATATTTTTTGCTGCCAGCTTCATGAAATTAAGCTAGGCAAGTCTCAATTTCAACTTGTTTATATTGCTTCAGTCCTTGAAGTCATTCAGTTCTTCCAGTGAAATAGCCCAGTCCTGTTCTGCACACCCACAGATTTCATAAGCTCATTCCCAATTTTTGCACCCGTTTCCTATGTCATCTCTGCTGACCATATTCTTGTAACGATGTTTGATTGTGATAATCAGCAGACAGCAGATAACCTTAGCTGATGTAAACTGTCACAGCTTTTGCTATCAAAATAGTGCTGGTAGTGTTCCCAGCTAAGGTTCTGCCAGAATGTAATTAGAAATGTACCTTTAAAATGTGATATTTCTTTAACTACTGTAAACATCTTTTAAAAGAATTCAAAAGGCTTTGCTTAAAAATATCACTGTGCTTATGAAATAGTTACTCTTAGGCCAAATCGACACTAAGACTGTATCATAATATTAAAAGCGTTACAATATTAAAGGCTTAGATTTCAATTATTAGGAATATTCCTCCTTGCTTAACTCTGCTGTAACTGTGTTTTCTATATGCAGGTGAGCCCAGTTATTGAGATAAACCATACTTCTCTTTCTCGAGTGAGATGCCAGAGAGAGATTGCAACAAGCACTTGCTTCTCGGCATGACATCAGTCCCTTTCAACAGTGGCTTTGGAGCTGGCTTTTAAAGCAGTTTTGTTCTGTTACCCAAAGAACTGGGCATTATGTTGCTATCTTCTCTATGCCACAAGGGCTGTCTTTCCGCAGCATTATTCCCATCCCCTCTCTCCAGCTTTGTGGCTGAGAAAAAAAAAACCTAAGAAATATAAACCAAATGCAATAGTGCATCTGAAAGCAGTCTAGGTAACAACTCCAAGGGATACAAACTGGGCCACATCTTGCATATGTTCAGTACTGGTGATTTAAGTGTTGACATTGTCATGGTGACAATTAAGAAGCAAGAAGTGGAGGATCCTAGATCTGTGTGGTTTAATGGGAATATTTTGGTGCTAATAGTCACCCCTCATCAAGAACCACCCAAGCTTAGGCCTAGCAGGCTCCATGGGTATGACCCCCTTGCAGGGGGGAACCAAGCCGGAAGAGCGTGCATACTGAGAAAAAAAGGACCAGGTCCTGTACCGAGCAGTCCTGTTTTCGGTGAGCAGGATCTCATCTGGGGAATCAGGACAGATGCTGCTTAGCTAGTGGGTGCCACCATCACTTTGGCCATTTGGTTTTTGATAGGAGATGATCAAATTTGAGTGTGTGGCAGTAAGAGGCAGTGACGCAGCCACCAGCATTTAATGAATCACTTTTGAAGGTGTTTGGAGCTTTTTCTCATTTCTAAGCAATAATCAGTCAGAGAAAGCCTTCACAAAATATTTATCCTCCTTTCTGTGTGTAAAAATTATTTACTTTATTCGGTGTTTGAGGCATTATTTTTTCCGTTAGAAAAGCAAACCGTAATGAGTTAAACACCTGCCTGGAAGTATCCCAAAATGACTTGATACGGTGAGTACTATTATAGACTGTAGTTGAACAGGTGCTTCTTTTTCCAGCTGTGGGAACTGTAGAAACCGAAAGTGCTCTTTATGAAACGTTCTGGAATCAACCTTTTCTCTTAAAGAGAGAGAGAATTCTCTTTCTAGTAAAGAATTAAAGTTGCTTAAGTATATTTCCTTGCAATGAACATTCTAAAAATAACAAGGGATGATAAATAAGGTGACATTTATATTCACTGCAGTGCTCATTGCCGTCAAATTCCATAACCACAGCCCTCTTGTATAGACATTCAATTTAACAATACATCACCTTCGATTCACAGCTCTGAATAGCTGAAAAATCCTCTTGTAATGCTTGCCCTTGGCCCCCAATAACTTGCTGTTTGCTTGAATTACATACGATGAGTAAGCACTTGAAGCAGTGTACATTTGTACATGTCAGTAATGTTTGTGTAAGGTTTAATTTAGCACCATATATTATATTGCAGCCTTCACTTTCTGGGAAAGGTGATGTGAAGAAATTGTTTTGCTAAGTAAGGACTGCAAAATTCATTACTTACTGTATGTTATTTCAATATACCATTTTTAAATTCTAGATGGATTTTTGCCATTCGAGGGCTGAACAATGTAATCTTGGAGTTCAGTCTGGGCGTTTGTGTCCCGAGGTACATGAGGATGACAGTACTAAAGGTGTTACTAGCAGCTTTCTGCCAGTTCAGATATGTTGTGTGTTGGGGGTGAAGTCACTCCCTTCCATATGACAGAGAGGTTGTTTGAATGCAGCATTTCTCTCCCTGTGTACATTTGAAAAGTGGGGTGCAAATTTTTACTTCCTATTCTGCTCTAATTGAGCTGTGTAAAACTGCCCTAGAATTTGCCATATCTGTAACTGGATAGTGGTATAAATGTTCGTGCAGGTGCCCAAAATGTAACTCTTCTCTTTAGAATATGTTTTTCTTTTTTTTTTTTTAATTAGTGGGAAAAATGATGTACATTACATTTTTTCAGCTGGCCTATTTGATCTCATCCAACCTGGTATCATACATAAGCTGAACATCAAAATGTCATGGGAAACTATGAGTAATCTGAGGCACTCAAGGTTTGACTAAGGCAAATTTTCAAGGCCATACCGAGAGATAACATACTTTTTAAAAGACTGTTGGAAGTCCTGGTCCAAGCTGGCATGCCTTAATTGTGGTGGTGTTATGAATAGTGCATCAGAAACTGCAGAAACTAATGTAAAGCACGTGCTTCTCTTTTCATCTGTATTGCTGCACTTCACTAAAATTTTATCAGCATAATTTCTAACTTGAGCAGCGTCTCTGTCTCCAACTCTGAGTCCTGCACTTCTTCCTGTTACACATTCTTCCCATGATTTAATACCATTTCTCCAAAGTGTCCCATAATAAGCATGGGTAGATGTACATCTACTTGTGGACCACTGGAGACCAGTCTTCACCCAGATGTAACTGCAGACCTACTTGAAGACAATTCCATTAATAGCCACAGATGCATAGTTGCTGAGTGTCTTAT
This sequence comes from Pelecanus crispus, assembly GCF_030463565.1. Taxonomy (NCBI): domain Eukaryota; kingdom Metazoa; phylum Chordata; class Aves; order Pelecaniformes; family Pelecanidae; genus Pelecanus; species Pelecanus crispus. Next base: position 61,311,060 of record NC_134648.1, on the reverse strand, counting down.
GTGCTTGTCCAAAAGGAATTCACTGAGGCTATCAATGAATTTCACTCAATAACCACAAGTTCATACAAATTTTGACTATTATTAATACAGTACAATACAAATGAATGTGTCAACAGTGCAGTTGTTGTTTGAACACAGCAGTATTGCTTAGTTTCTATTTTCCTAGTACAATTTTCACACATTACTATTCATTTAAAGTGAAATAGAAATGAATAGCCACCCAGGCTTTGTAATCTGGATGTTTAATACGTCTGTTATACATCTATTTTTTAATTTTAACTTCTTCACTGTGTGTGTTTCTTCTCTCACTCTGTCCCCATTTATACCCTTCAGAAATGATTGGGTTTTTTTGAAATATAACTTCAAAAGAGAAATGAGATTTTCCCAGCATGCTAAAATCTTGGGTGGTATACAGTGTTGTCACTAGTCATATAATTTAAAATTAACACCATTGACAAATGCTGCTTTAAAGCTTCTATTGAAAAATCATAACATGTAAGTGCACTAGGACTTTTCTGCTGGTCTGGATTTACGTTTCTATAATGTACAGTTAATAACCGGTATGATCTTGTTACAGATTGATTACTCTTCTTCAGTATGTCCCTTGTTTTGTATCCCATTATTCACTCGAAGGGCTTAATTAAATGAATCAGAGTATAAGCACATATTTGCTGCAACAATCGCAATTCCCCATAGATAATTTTCTTTGGCTTGTCTTGCTGGGATTTCCAGGAAAGTTCCCAGAAACTGTTTCACAGAATAGAGGGATTTCTCTTTTTAAAACCCTTTTTTGGTGTTACACAAATTTGAGCCCAGAAGAGTTTAATTTTTGAGAAATAACCATGAATACTACACGCATGTGTGCCTCTATAATAACAAAATCTTCAGAATAAATTGAGTTTAAGTTGAATCTTATTTGATTTCTGTGGTTGCCTTTGGAAACATTTGGTAGTTATTTTCCATTGAAATTCGCACCCGCTTGGGGCAGCAATATGTTTAAGTGCTTCTCCTGTTATTTCTGCTCTGTAATATTAATTTTAAAACTTGTTTTTAATTTTTTTTTCTGTTTGCTCTGTTGTGTGCACTTATCTTTCACATGGCAATAAATAATTCTGCATTTGCTATTGGTGGTCTTGGTCTTAGCATGCATGTATGTGTGTTGAAGGGGTACGATATATAGCCCTGTAAAGAGCATTGTTCTTTGATTTTGAGAAAGAGAGAAGGAGGGATTCTAATTTACATCCATATTGTTGAAATAAAAATGTGGCCTCTCCATTCAAGAATGTGGCTGTGATTTTTCAAAATGACTTGTAAGGCTTAGATGACTCCATTTATGGGTAGCTAAACTGGGACGTTTTTAAGACACAAGTTTTTAAAGCAGAAGATTCAACATTACAGAAGTTTTAACAGGGCAAGCTGGCCCCAAAGAACCAGCAAAACTCTCAACTGCTGACTGTGAGTGCAGTGCAGTTCTCTTGGTCTCTGTTGCATTTTTTGGGTCAAGGTGCTTGATTCTGTATTAGATATTAAATAAAGGTGGTTCATGCCTCAGTGTACTGACAGCCTGATGACAGGCATTAAAGAGATGAGGCACATGGAACGAGTCAAAAGGGAGAAGTTTTGTTATTTGGGGATTTTTTTTTTGCTTATTAACATCAAGATTAATTAAAGACATTTCTACAGAGCAGGTGCAAACTTCCTCTGAGCACATAGCAGACTGACAAGGTGCAAGTCACCTTGAATCCAGAAGTTGTATCACTGTGTCAGCATGACACTATTTAGCAGGAAATATTAGCTCAGGCAAAGTAACCTGTTAACAGAGCGGCACAATTTTTGTGCCAATGCTGGGTTGCTTCTTGCCAACTTGGGTAACTAAGAGGGAAGAGTGGCTCTGACTTCTCATACATTAGCATCCATTTTTGTGAGGATCAAAGGCTTGTTCTGAGTGTCCCCAAATCAGTGGAGACATACTGGTCATCTCTAAGGAGGTTTGCATCAGACCTCAAGAGCTCTAACTGGCATTTGTTGCAGCTCAGTGTTATACCTAGGAACTCCAGCTGACACATGATTTCATATGGCAAATACAAAGTAAGAAAGAGATCCTGCTTCCAAAACTTTACCCTGAATTGAGAGAAAGCTTAGATGGAAATGATCATCCAGCCCAACTCCTTGCCAGAGCAAGATTATATCCTGCAGGCTGTTTTCTAGCATTTGCCAATCTGGCTATAAAAGAATCAAGCAAATAGGATCCATTACTGGGAAGAGTCTGGGAGACTGTTCTATTGTTTAAAAGACATCATGCAAGTACATTGTGTTCTGAAATTAAGTATTTATTTTTTTCTTATCTTAATTACATCTTATCCTTGGTTGTGTTCCGAGATACCAAATTAAAATCTGACATTCTTAAAGTCTATATAGTTGTTGGCTATTACAATTCACCTTTGTGTCCTCAAGCTGACCTACCTGGGGTATTGTCACCCCAGGGGAAAGGGCTGCACAGCTGCATGACCATAATTATTCTATGTCACAGGGACCAGGGCAAATGATGGCTATAAAACTCCTTTTGCCTTCTTCTTGTATCTGGCCTGCTCTTTCCTAATAAATCAATTTCTCCATCCCATCACAGCTTTTTCTGTTCTTCAGTGAATGTTTGCCAGCAGCTATATCTACGTTAGCAAGTAGTGTGGCCTAGTAAGAGTGAGGGGTGAATGCAAAACAAGACCAGTAGAGTAAAATGGTTGGTGCTGAGGGCTTAAATTCCACAGTTATGCATGCTTTAAGGTTTTGGGATAGTTCTGGGCTGGTCCCTCAAGCTGGATATACGTACTGGTTGGAGATCATTAGATGCACTCCTGAAACACATTCTGATTTAACTGTTTCTGAAAGTCTTTGAGTCTGAGACTGCTTTGTTGTGTGAACCAGAGCATAATGAATAGGGATGATCTGGAGACTTCCCCACTTTTGAAGAAAAAGTGCACTTCTGGTCTGAACTAAAATGCTAATGCAGATAAAATCCAGATACAATCCAGATCTTTTTTGGGAGCATGTTGCTAGAGCTGAAAGCAATGTTATATAGCAGCAAGAGAGATTTGAGTCAGACCTCAGGAAAATGTTTGTAATGATAAGGACAGTGAAGCACTATGGAAGTTGAATAAAATCCACGATGAGAGATTTGTAAGAAAAGGCTAAGCAAAACAGAATTTCAGAATAAGATAGATATAGTTGTTCGTGTATAGAGAAACAGGAATGGATTTGGTCAATTTATGACATCCCTTCAAGCCAAATTTCCGCTGTGATTCCAAACTGCACCACCATATCTCTTTAGGAGTGATGAACTTTGTATAAACAGCTCCGAAGAGCTTTGTTTTCTTGCTGTGTGACAGTGCAGTCCCTCATGCTATACTTGTGGTTTCTTTCAGTACTGCACCTCCTTGCATTTCTTCCACCTGATGAGCATGTGTCCCTTTTTCTTATGCATATCAGTTTCAATTTTTCCAGTTTTAATTTTCTGTTCTTCCTCCTGCTATTTGCTATAATTTTTTTCTCTTCCTTGGCTGCTGTATGTAACTTCTCCTAGTTTAGCTACATCATGGAGTTTCACTGATGGCAATTTACTCTCCCAGATACTGAAAGTTGTCAATAAAGTTGAATCAAAAATGGTGTCTACTAAGTAATCTACATTGCCAATGATCATCTACTGTTAATCAGATTTCAAAACAGATAGCTGGTTCTCTTCAGGTCAGTTTAAATTCAGGTTCAGATGAGACATAATAGCAAATGCTCTACTGAACTGATGGCATATGATTGTTTCCCACCATTCATTTATAATTTGGTCAAGCAGAACACTTCGAATTAATAAAATTGCAGCCATTCTCTTCCTCTATGTTGTACATTATTGTGAATTATTAAGTGTTTTGAAACAGAACTTCTCCCCACAAAATACACATTTCAGAGCCAAAACCCAAACAAGTCCCACTCCTAAGCCTCAGATCACTCAAAAAGAGCCTCAATAAATTCGGGATCCTTTGCCATTGAATTTAAACGGATGTTAAGGAGCCTAAGTCACTAAGGTTCCTTTTAAACCCCTCCCTTTTGTATAATGATTTGTTACTTTATGCATTTTCTGCTGTAGCTTATGAAGATCCCAGTGTCCCAAGGAGATTGACCTTTTCAGTAGATGGTACATGTGTCCAGTTTCAACGTGGAGCACCAGTCTAGCCTTGCCTCTTGGCTGCTGCTTAATGCAGTCTCTGGGAAAGGGAAGAGGTAGACTCAAACCTACCCTACTAAAGTATTTTAAAATCCAGGTCACTCATTTCCCAATAATTTATCTTAACATTGACTCCTGCTCAAAAGATAACAAAGATTTAGAGCTACGAGGCCATTTCATGTGTGGGCCTTTGTGCTTTCTGATGACAGTTATATTAGAAAGATATATATTTTTCTTTCTCAGATATTTCCATTTCACTAGGATCAATAGCATTCAGAAAGATTTTTTTGATGTCCAAAATTATCTGTGTACCCTTATCCATTTCTTATACTGAATTTAGTAATGTTAAAAAAGAATAGTAAAGGGTAAATATTTTGGTACAAACATCAGTTTTGTAATGAAAACATTTTCAGCTATGAGGCTCCATTAGTTCTGCAGTTAGCAAATACTTCAATTGACACTGTTGTCAAACCAAGGACATAAAACTGAGAGTGTGATATGTTATCTGCTGCCAATTACGTAAGTTCATGATGCATAAGTTATTGCAAAAAATAAGGTCATGACTCCTAAACCAACGCCTTTTGAAGTTGTAGTTCTTCATAAAACTTCCCGTATATTTGTATATTTTAGTTAGTTAACTCTTAACTGAATATATGTGAGTGCTTATGAAAATGAAGTATTATGTGACATTAAAGAAAAAGCAGAACCTTGCATGGTCTACAGGAATACAAATTTGTTGATATCAAATGCTTATAGAGAGGTGAATCTGTCTAAAACACAGATTTTGGTTTCTAATCAAAGAGCTTATTCAAAGTTCCTTATCAAGGAGCTGTTTGAAAAGAAATGTTTTTGACCACCAAACATAAACATTAAAGTTATTACAGAACATTATCTGGCGGGTAGGTAAGAGGATTAGGAGTCAACCTCCCCAGTTCTTGTCTTACCTTTTATATTGTCTTTTATGGTAATCTTACACTAATCACTGAACTTTTCTGGTTGTCTTCATTTATCGTTCTGTATGACTAAATATGACTAAATGTCATATTTGTCATATGCAAATAGTGTGTAAGTAATGAACTTATGCCTTCATTAGAAAAGTGCCAGCAAAGCTGGGAAGAATGTCAGAGGAACAAATCACTCCACTCAGAACTGGAACAGTGAAGTCCTTCTTCATGTCTGGGGCAGAGGTTTCAGAAACCTTAAGAATCAAGCTATCATGACTCTGAAGGTGCTTAACACCCTCATCCTAATGCAAAGGATTTTTTAGAGGGTTGTGTAGCTGCAGGAAGGTTGTTTTTTTCACTTTAGAAAAAAAAAGTATGACTTTCAAATATTATCTCTTTTCAAAATTTGATGGAAGCATGACCTTTGGAGATGATTTGACAAAGCCTCCCCTAGAACAGCTAGTAGTCCTTGTTCTGCCTCATTCGGGTCAAGGACTGTAAATCAGGTGTTTTGTAGTCTACTAAATGACTTCGGGTTTTTTCCTTGAGTTTTTGGGACCCCCTCAGCTACCTCTGTTGCTCTACAACTTACCAAGTTTGCACAAATAGTCACCTATTCACCGGCCTGGAGATAGACCAATGCAATAGTCCAATGGGCAGTCTAAGTTCAAGTCCTTGTTCCAATTAATGTTTAATTATTTATACAAAGTGAAACAGGTCCAACAGGAGAGACCGAGGAAGCTGTTCTTCAGAATAACTGATAGTTTGGTGGCCAGAAAGCTTGCCTGGGATGCAGGATTCTGACATTCAGATATCTTGCAGAACAGAACTTGAAATCTGGACTCCTGTGCCACCAGTCAGTGCCTTGATCATAGGATGATTATCTGGGAAGGGTGACAGTTTTCTTGCTCTTTGATGTATTTCAAGTCTCATCCTAGGCATGAGAACCTTTCCCAGGTAAGAGCTTCATAAGAACTGGTAAGTACCTGCAAAAAGTTCTGGTCTCAACAGAATATAATTTGTCAGTGAAAACTGACAATTATCACTGTAAACTCTGATGGGGGCATGACTAGAGTTTTCACAACCATGTAGGTCCAGAGTGGTTTGGCCATTGTGATGATCCCTCAAAGTCCTGTGTTTGAAGGAGAGGTCAACAAGCAGCGCTGGAGGGTATGAGTCTCGGGAAGCCCGTAGAATGCCAAAGCATATGTCTGCGTAAGTCTCAGACTTGTAAATCAGCTGTTGTTACAAAATTTTAACAATGGGGAAATGGGCACATACAAACATTGGTTTGGGCTTTGGGCTTATGAGTCTTGCTGTTTTTAAACACTTCAGCTGACATTGATATGAACCTGGGGCATAAAACCAGGAGCCTGACATGTGATCTGTTGCCAGTTGCCTTCAAACTACCACGTCTGATGAGGAAAAAAAGAGAGGAAGTGGATGGAGAAATGGGACAGGTCATCTGGACTCCGATAATTAATGTTCCTTAGAAAATAAAAGTTTTGAAACTTTCCTGGAATTGAGGTTTTATGATCTGCTACAATGGCCCACAGGGGGGATGCTGCAACCTACACATATTGACAATTGTGGTATTACCAGGCAATTCATTTTTATGAGTAATTTCCAGAGCAACCCTCAACCATGCAGTCACGCATACAGTGCAACAGTGTGCCGTAGAAGAAAGACTCAGCTAGAGGCCAAAGATTATACAGATTTATTAATATTTGGGAAAAAGATCCTAACAGCAGCAAATTGAGCAACAGAGCGGGGAAGAAGGAATGGACTTGACAACAAAGCGAGCTCTGTAAGGATGTGATCCAGAGCACAGTGAACTCGATGGAAAGTTTTCCACTGATTTCTTAAGATCGTGGCTAGATCTCAAGGGAACAGAGACACTCCTTCTTATACCTTTCTCCCTCCTTTCTTCATCTGAATGGAAAATACATTCTTCCTTGTTCACAACTAGCATCATTTAGTGACTAGACATCATAATCAAAATGTTGATCATAGTTGGGATGTTAGAACCAAGAATCCTTGTGTAAGCAGCCCCAGAAGTGGCTTGACTTTTCCAAGGGCTGAGCAACTTGCAAATTCTCTCTAACAGTACCTTCATCTTTTTATTAGACTCAGAATAGTCTTAACCTGTACTTAACTTTGCAAACCCACTCTGCTTTCTCCTTTAAAACACAGAGAATAATGGAGCAGTTGGATCTATAATCTTGTTTCTCTTAAATCCTTCTCCATAAACACTTTTCTTGTAAAGGTAATGACCCGTTTAGTCTTCTTCTATTTATTTCTAGTCTAAGTAGTTATAGCTGTTACTTTTAAACAGCTATTAAATACTTCAGTAGTTCTTAAACCGTGCCAAGAAATACTTGGGATAAAAGACCAATGAACAGAGATGGCTGAAAATGAAGCTGTAGAACTTGTATTTGGTTATATATCATTCAGAAGAAAAAAATGGTTCTGTCAAAGTCCCTGTTAAGGGCTGTTAGAGAAAGTGATATCCTTTGCACTAAGTGACGCTACATAGATCATGAATCATGGCCCTAAGTGATAGATCCCCAAGATCAGCTTAGTTATCTACTTTCAAAATCCTTCCTTCTCTGGGAACAAAAGTTTGCTGTCTAATGTAAGTAGTGTTTGACAAACTCATCCTGCTGTGATAGCAACTCTTATTTCATCATCCTACACACTGAAGAACATAATTTATCTTAACACTAGGCATTGAGCAAGGCTGGCTGTGGGGAAGTAGAACTACTAGGGTTTCCTTTTACTACTGAACTCAGTTGAAATCTGCAGTCAAGCCAAGCCTGGTTTAAGTACTCTGTTGATTATTTTCTTTAACATGGTGTGAAAGACCAAGGCTGCTTTATTGCAATGGGTGGGTAAGTTACCAGCAAGACATGCTGACATGAGGAGCTGGTGACAACACACAGAAAGAGAAATCCACAATTCTCCCCATCACTTTGGAGATACAAGAATAAACTTCCTTATAGAGAAAACCAGAAGATTTTCAGTGGAGAATGCTCGTCAGAGAGTCTTACTGTTAGATGGATCACGGCTTTCTCAGTGACCAGGAGGTCAGGAGTGAACGCTTCCAGGTCCCTAAACACAAGCCCCCCTCACCTTCCCTAGGCTGTACGTGATTGGAGTGCCTGCCTCTTATCTTCCTGCCCACAGGGATACCACCTGCATCAGAAAGCCCAAACTCCACCGTCTGAGGATTTACCCATTCCCTTCACTACCATTGAAGGTGCTGGCTTTGGCAGTTCACCCTGTGTTGCTTCCTCCAGGACCCTGTCAGGTAGCATCAGTGGAGACAGTTGTCCTTCACCCGTCCTAAACATGTACACACACACACACACACACACAGACTAACAACAGGCATTGGCATGTCCTTCTGTAAGGTGATTCTGACCTAAGGGACAAGGCACCAGCACTGTCTCAAGATTTGCAACAGAGCAGAAAAAATGCAGTGGAATTGGTTTAAAAGAACAGAAATTAATAAAAAAGGCAGTTCTCTGCTGTTACAGCACACTGGACGCTGAACACCATTTCCAGTCTAAAGTCTGTCAAATGATGAAGCACAGATAGTGCATTTGGAGATTTCAGTTTAACTTCTGACCCAGACCTCCCTGAGGACAGTGGGAATCCCTCTGGGTTTGATAAGTGCAGTAGAGGCTCCTTCCTCAAGGACAGGTAAACACAGTCATTAACAGGTTGTAAAGGAGAGCTGAGCTTATGCAAGAACTTGTTTTCTCAGATTCATCCTGCACTATCAGCTTGAACACATCTGTGAAGATCCCCTGGGGATCCTGCAATTTTCCCTCTTTGGCTTGCTTTCAGGATTTTTTTTTAGCGAGTTCCCTGTCCACAGAGAGGTGTGACAGAGTGATGCTCGAAAACCTGGTTCTGTTCACTCTGTCTGTGTCATCGTAGATCTAGTTTGTTTACCAGGAAGCCCCAGTGTTATGACCTGAGGAATGAAGGGGACACAGACTTTATTTGTGGAAAGTATTTTAAAAACTTGGCATTGTTGCCACAGACAATGTCACAAAGGTGAGTATGAGTTTGTTGGGCAGAGACAGTTACTTAATCCGTGCTGTGGAACAAGGAGCCCACTAGCATCCTGAGCTTGGTTATATGCAGAAGTGATGATGATGGTAAACATTATATAGTTCTAAGTTTATGACAAATTCATAGATTTTTTCTATGAACCTGGTCCAAACGCTATGGGAGTCCTCAGAAAAAAACCCCAAAACTAAAAGTTGCTTTTCTCTGCTTGCATACTGAAGGAGATGACTATCGGTTTTGCTTTCAAACACAGGAGTCTCAGGATGTATCCAGACACATCCAGCACATGACTACACAACATTTCTCCTTTTTCCACTCTCACCAAAAGGGTCATCAAAGCTATGGAGATGTTTGATATTCCTGGTGAGACGAGGTCAGTGCTCCTCTCTTGGAGCTGAATCATGTGAAGTGGAAGCTGAAAGGGGACAGAGGGCATGGGAGAGAGTAGATACTATTTTTAGCACAGGGACATTCTTCAGTAGCCCTGGCATCACTGGAAATCTGCAAAGAGAAGTTTCTGCTGGGGACATGATTCATGAAGCGATATACAGAAGGGGTCTGTAAATAGCAGGCTCCCCTACAGTCATGTCATTGACACCTGTTTGCATTTGGATTTTATCATACTTGTGGGCCACTATTTCAAACTTACTATTTTTTCGCTTGGTCTTTTAGGGGGTAACACAGATGGTGACTTCTCTTGTGTGTTTTGCCCTTTACACTTGTTTCTAGTGACCATCTGACTGCCTTCACTGTGGTTCTGTTCTTTTCAGAGCACTATTGATTACATACTGCACTTCGTGGGAATCTGGTGTAAAGGGATATCTTTATAAGCCATCATGGGGTCCACATATCTATTTATATCAACCTGAGCAATTGCTGCTGTTGCTTAGAAAAAGAGACCCCTACTTCCCAGGCCGTGTGGCTGACCTCTGTTAGTCCAAACTCCTTTGACCTCAGCGCAGCTTAAGCGATGTGACAGCCGAGTCAGCCCCTTTAATTCCAGTCTTTGTGAGGCTCATGTGATAATCATGCACTTGCTCTGTCAGAGGAGCCAGCAAAGAGCGGTTCCGTCTGTACTTGCTCCCTGCAGCAGACCTCTTTCTTGCCTTCTCTCTTCCACCAGATTCCTTTCATTTTGTTGGTTCTATTCAGGAACAAAGAGGGCTTTGTTGAATTGCCTTTGTGGTTTATTTTGCTGAGCCTTGGAAGATAGCAGACTTTTGCCACTGTTTTATCCAACCCTTTATCACAAGCACAATACCCTGAATGCTTGAAGGAGGCTAGTGTGTATTAGCCTAACTCTCTGCTTTTTTTTTTCAGGTTGGAAGCCAGGGCTAACTTCTGGATGCCAAGTTAGAAATAATTGCCGGAGTAAAAACTCAGGGAGGAGTCCATCCACACAGCTGCCATAAAGGCTCCAGTCAGAGGAGCTACAGTCATCAGCAGATTTCATCTTGTTTTTCATGTTCTCTGGTCTTACCAGGTCCCAGTGTCTACACAGTCCTGTGTTTATTTGCAGATGTAGAACACATGCTCATCAAACGATCTTTGGGCACATGTTCAAAAAGGGGTAAAGGGGCATTGATTGGCCACTACAGCTGCTAATGCTTAGCAGCTTTTATCTGAACCTGTAAAAGTGTTTTGACATGATAAACTGCTACAGTGTTCACACATGCAGAAAGGCAGTGCAGAAGAGTTAGATGAGGGACTCTGGTTCATAGACTTTACCATAAAAGACTTCTCCAAATCTCAGGACAAGTCAGTAGTGTGGAGAAGACTAAAATGAGCAGCTGACTCTAATCCTTTGCCCTAACCACTGTTCCAGCTGCCTTTCACATGACCTGCCACTCTACCTATTCCCAACACAAAGCTCCCAACATGTTTCTTTTATTTAATGCCTCAAAACATCTTTTTAAATGATGGAAATTGTAGCCGTTACTCAAGGCTGCCCTTGAGTGATAGCTTTATCTATTTTGTCTGTTGCCAGAAGGACACAATGTGGTCCTGGAGAGTCTCTGGACAAGGTAATAACAGAGAGTTGCTTCATCAAAGCTCTTCCCATGAGGGACAAGATCTATAATCTTTGTTTTTAGTGGAACAGACTAACATCTCCGAAAGCGTAGCAGGCGTCAAAATACAGTGCTTCTGAGCTCTGTGTGCAAAAGGTCAGGCAGTGTTTAATCCTGGGGGTGACCTCATGGACCTCAGGGAGTTTCATCAAGGCTGTAGTTAGTCTGTATTTTGCAATAATCTGTAGGAAATAAGCTTGGCATTTCAGAGATAAAATTTGCAGGCAGTACCATTCCAGTCACCCAGCATGCTTTGTAGATGGGATTTCTGTGACTGTTTATTTCTAAAAAAGTCTCATGTTCAAAACTGAAACTTTCAGCCCTTACTCGGGCAAAAATTGCACAGAAACCAGTAGGAATACTGCCTAAAGCAGAGTGAAATAAAAGCTGGAGGATCTGGTGCTGTGTTATTTGGCTCATGCTGCAAAACTTCAGCAAATTTGTCTCTAGCAAGAAAAGTGAGCAGTTTTGACAGCTTTTATTTTATTGAATTACAGTGACAAATAGGGGCATTGATTTGTAGAATGTTTGAAAGCGTGATAAACACAGTCCTAATGAGAAAGATGTTTCTTTTTTTTTGACAGAACACCGTTTTTTTCTTGTGTATACTGCAGGTGCACCAGCAAAAATAAAAGACCTGGTTATTTGAGGCAAAATTCCTGAAATATTATTCTCTAAATCTCTAAGCTTTCATTTATTACTTTTTATTCCCAGAAGTATTTGATGACTTTATTGTCCACAAAAACTGTAACAGTAATAAAAGAAAACAAAATCATTAGTGCAAACATAGAGCACCTCAGTGTTTTCTTATGAATTCAAGTATGAATTTTAAGTCAAACATGCTTTTCAAAATCTTAATTTTTAAAAATGTTATTGTGCAGAGGATAAATGGTGCTCACAGTAAGGGGATTGCTCTTATATCCCTTATGCAGTTATAACCCTTAAGCAGTTGCAACCCTTGGGTTGTTTAACTCCATTCTCACCCACCATGGCACTTTTTGAACTTTGAAGCCTACAGTGAGTAACTTGTGCTATAGCAGAAAACAATTTAACATCCACATTCACATAACAGTTGTAGCAGACTCTTCAGAAAATGATCTGTTTGGAAAGCAGCTAGTATGTTATGGATGCTGCCATAAATAGCAACAATAGCAAGATAATTTTGCTTATCAATCAGTAACACTTGCAAGTGAAGGCATTTTGCCACAGCTGTTAGGGATTCAATCACTTCTAACAAGGTGTTTAGTCCAGGATGTTGGCATTTTACACGAGTGTTGCTTTCACTGACAACTGTTTAGTGCTTCCGTCTGTTGTATTTCTAAACTTCCATCTATCTCTATCTGATCTAATACCTTCTTTAAATGTAAAGAGTTGCACCCAGCCTGTGTAGATTCATTCTGTTACGCCAGTTCCCACACACAGAGCCACATATTTCATCACCTGCTTTACTTTTGATATGGCATTAAAATGGAACCGGGAGGTTATTGCTATTCACGCAAGTGTACTCACAGGTCCAAGCCCTTCCCACAGGTACACATGCATATACATGCCCTTCACACACGCACGCATGTCCCCCCGAGCACATGTGCTCCTTTGGCGTTGTGAAACTTGCTTTTTTCTAATTTTCTGAGGAATTTTCAGGAGACTTAGCTCAGCTGTGTCTCTGCTGGCTGAGCCTTTTCACTTCTTTCTTACTTTTCACTTGCCCATTTCTCTCTGTCCTCCCTGCATGCCTGCCTCAAACACTGTTGCAGCCTGCTGAGATCAAGCCCATGAGCTGCCTGGGGCAGGGATGCTTCTCCCAATGCATCCTGACAGCGTTGCCTGTTCTCTGCAAGTGCATCAGCCCAGGAACTCGCTCTGTGTGTGTGTGGATGCAGTGGGGTGCAGGACCAGATGAGACGGAGCTGCCAAGAAAGCCATGGGAGCAGAATGCATATGGAAATGAAGCAAGATATGACAAACATATATTCCTGGTTTAGGTGGGTGCACAAGAAACAGCTGCCGCTGGGGCAGCTTCAGCTCATCCAAACCGTGCTGAGAAGAGGCATAGCTAAAGGAATTTTTCATGTGTTGTCACATCCTCAAGGCTTGTTTTTCAGAGCACAGAAATGCTTTTTATTGTCTTGGAAGCCACCTCCTGCATATTTACAACTTTTAAATCAGTCTTACTTGGATTCAGCGGAATTAGGGATAGGGAAATCCTATTAGGTCTCATTATCATTTGAGCTACTAGAGCAGTATTGTTCTATATGTTAATTTGCCAAGCACCCTGTTCACGTTTAAATAACTCAGTGTAATAATCATGTAATTATTGTCTATGCCTCTTGATACATACGTTTGAAAAAAGATTTTTAGTATTTCTCTTAGAGTTCAACCACCTTCCTGCCTCTTTTTAACCCTTTCAACCACTTCTCCTCTTCAAGAAGATAGTGTTAACTTAATTTTGTAGATGAGGCAGTGGAGGGAGGGTGAATCTACACTGACTGTGCACCCTATTTCCTTTTACCAGATTGCTTTTAGACTCCCTTTTGAATCAACTGATTCCCTTAAAAACAAAATACAAGAGGACGGTTTGCTCCTGGAACCTGTCCAGAAGTACAATGAGGAAAGAAATGCCAAATTTGACTCCTTGCACCCAACATAGCCTATCCTCAGCGGCCGCTCAAAGTGATGTTTGAGAGAGTACATGTCCTCCCATGAGCTCCAGCCTTTGGAGAGTCAGGAGAGGTGGGAATCAGCTAGCATGACAGGCAGAGGTGCAGTTTATTTGGCTGAGATGGCGTTATCCCACCGCAGCAGTGGAGTGCTACTCCCGTGCCCTCTCCCTGTCCAGCAGCCTGCTCTCTCGGCTCACACCCACAGCTTGCCATGGGACCCCTTCCCCCTGCCAGCCATCTCCATTCAGGGACACCCTGGCAGCCTCCTCGCCCCATGGCCAGGGTTTCCGCAGAGTCTTGCGCTCTGGCGCTGCATGGGGCAGCTCTGGGGTGTTGAGGCTGGGGGCAGCACTGCTGGGTTCCCAGAATGACAAGGCTGTGCCTTCCTTCTGCAGGAGGGTTTCTGCCCTGGCCATGCTCAGGCCTGTCTCCATGACAGACCCGAAATACAGAGGTTTATGCCCAAAAGTAAGGAGCTTTCTCCTCAGGGTGTTTGCCTGGTGTAGGACAGACACCCGAGGCCAGTGAAGATGCTGGTCTGATGCCAGGAGACAACTGAGTGGAGGCCTTTTACTCCTGGGTGGGAAAGAAGATGCTGCTCTGAAAGCAGAAAGCAAGTGCCTAGGAGAAGGACTGACAGCTCTCTGGGACCATGGTGACCCCCTGCATCCTCCCATGTTGTCACCAATGTCCTGAGTGCTCCAGGCAGTGAAGCCCTTCGCCAGCTCCTGCCTTGGCTGCAGGGGAGCAGCAGCTGAGGCACCAGCTGGGCAGACTGACCCTGCACGGCGCATCAGGACACAGCTATGGAGGAGCTGGTGAGCAAGTCTGCTTTTACTTTTTTTCATGCTTACTACCACTTAAGCTTTTGTATGCCAAATACTGTATTTCGATAGTATAGGTGGTGTGCAATAGCACTGTGTCGTGGTTTAGCCCCAGCCAGCAACTCAGCACCACACAGCTGCTCACTCACTCCCCCTACCCCAATGGGATGGGGGAGAGAATCGGAGGAGTGAGAGTGAGAAACACTCCTGGGTTGAGATAAGAACAGTTTAATAATTGAAATAAAATAAAGTAAAATAATAATAATAACAATATAATAACAATAGTAATAATAATATACAAAGCAAGTGATGCACAATGCAATTGCTCACCACCCGCCGACCAATACCCAGACAGCTCCCAAACAGCGATCGCTGCTCCCCGGCCACCCCCCCCCCAGTTTCTATACTGAGCATGACGTCATATGGTATGGAATAGCCCTTTGGTCAGTTTGGATCAACTATTCTGGCTGTGCCCCCTCCCAGTTTCTTGTGCCCCTGGCAGAGCATGGGAAGCTGAAAAGTCCTTGACTAGCATAAGCAGTACTCAGCAACAACTAAAAACATCAGCGTGTTATCAACATTCTTCTCCTACTAAATCCAAAACACAGCACTATGCCTGCTACTAGGAAGAAAATTAACTCTATCCCAGCCGAAACCAGGACACACTGTGCTGTTGGGACATCCAGGGCCTGTTGTATATGAGTCAGACCTCTCTGCAGGGTGGTGGGTGGGCGGGTGTCTTTATAGTGATGGTTAAAAAAAGAGGGGGAAGATGTGGGGAAACACTTCAAAGAAGCAGATGAGCAGGTAGGAAAGAAGAAAGTTGGGGAGCAATAGCCATGGCGTTGACTTAGAGATCTGGAGACATATGAGTATACTTGGTAGCCTTGGGGTTACCCCCCTGATCTGGAGAGGGGCCGAAGCTCCTGGTGGCTGGAACAGAAGTGGAAGGAAACCTCTGCACATCCTGTGTGACTGGCAGCGGTGCTGTAAAGGGACATTGCCTGTGAGGGGTATGTGGGGAGAGGTGAGGAAGACAGACACTGCCAGCATGGGTTTATTGGTTACCTGGCCTGTGGGTGGCTTATTGGTGAACTTGCACAGGTTAAGCAAAAGGCAGCAATGACCTGTCCAGCCTGTCTCCCCAGGTTTGTCATCCTGAGGTCAACTAGCTAAATACATGCTCTGCTGAGAGCCTGCAGGCAGACCCATGCTTGTCTTGATATGGTGCCTGTATCGCTGTAGGAGGTGGTAAGCAGAGTTTGCCCAGGTGCTGAAAAGTGTTCAGTTGCTGATATCTGAGATAGGAAGAGAACCCCAGCTCCCGTGGCACAGAGCAGTTTCAGATAGCTGCTGTTTTGCAGTTGTCTGGTGTAGCTGGTGGTTCTTTCTGAGCCTTCTGCTTAGGGCTCAGAAAAGGGAAGAGTGGCAATCTCTTTGATTGAGGTATTTGTGGAGGATATTAAGGAGTTTCATGAATTTGCCTGGATATCTGGAGAGTGCACATTGGGCAAGCATCTGTACTAGCCTCCTGGTATTTTCAGTGCAGATACTTCATGAGAAGACAAACTGGCTAATCTCACAGACCTTTATCACAATCTTGCCCATGGTGGTAATAGTCAGCCTTGAACTGGGTGCCAGCGACTGGTGAGAACTGGGAGTGGTAAAAAACTCTAAGGTGATGGAAAAAGTCTTTTCTCTCCCTATGGTTTTCTAGAAGGGGAACTGCTGATACAGGGAGCCTTGAAGCTGATTTGATGTATCCAGAAGTGTTGCCTCCATTGAGGGTAATGTTAGATGCACAGCACAAACTAGTCTTCCAAGGGTAAATGATTTCTAGATCCAACATCTCTGAGCATGAAGAGACTGACGTAGAGAGCAGATGATGCTGCGTCCCATGTCAGTGCCATCAATCCGGGATAGCTGCCCTTATCTTTGGCATCAGTCTTGTCTACGCCTTGGAGGTCATTGAGGAACAAGTCTGCCCATCTGACACAATGCCTCAAGCAAATGGACTTTTTTTGAAGAAAAAGATCTATTGATAGGCGTGAAATAGCAGCAAGGGCTGTAGGGATGAGCACAAACAACTTGTTCAGTAGTGGTGAAACAAGCAGGAGCAGTGGTGATCATGCTGCTGCCTGCATACTGGACAACAGCTACCAGAAAACTTAGAGCATGGCCTCCTTTTAATGTGCTTGCTAGTGCTGTGGGGCAAACAAGGGTTGAGCATGATGTGTGGGTCAAACTGGAGATGTGCTTGGGTAGGTTCAGAGGCCCATGGACAGGTATGGGGCTGGGGCTTACTCCAGTTGCTGTTCAGTGCAAGTAACCCTGGCCAGTGAGACGTGGGCTCTCTGCATTACTTGTCCCAGATATTTGTGATGATGCAGAGGGAGACACTGAGAGAATAACTCTCCTGTTATGTTAACGGGAATGGATTTGGACTTCCTAAGTCCCAGTGTCCCTGTTAGGCCCTACTGCAACTCCAGCACTTGGATCTGTTTCTCATATTATACATTACTTTCCTTTGGGGAATCCCTCTTTCTCTGTATAAGAAACAAAAACCACAAGCTGCAACAGGCTCTATTAAATTATCCAAGAGATGTTGTGCTGGAGAGCATCCCTGGAAGTCATCCCCTCACTCTCAGGCAAGACCACACTTAGCTAGATGGTCCCTGGGAGAAATTCCTGTAACTCTTCCTCAACACCTCCAGTGATGCGGCATCAGCTACAAATAGAGGCTGCAGTGCTTCACTCTCCTTGCACTTAATTTATTTTCTTCCTCCTGACCTCAGTGTATCTTTGCTTGCACTTTCTTGTCCAACTCTTGCTGCATACAGCAAAGATTTAGTTTGGTAACAGCCTTTCCTTCATATTGGACAACTCTTTGGAGGCCTCTTTCTCTCTATCAAGGCTTCTCTTTCCCAAAGCACTTAATCTTCCTGCTGTGCTCCGCTGGCCTCTCGCTGGCTTCCCTGCACTGCTCTTCTGGTGTGAGCTTTGTGTCCCTGTTGACCTTGTTGGCAATTTAGGTCTAACATTCAATGTGTAACACAAACCTAGGAGTGAGGTGACTTGCTCCAAAGACCAGGACCCTGACTGAATTCTAGCATGTGGTTCTCCTAAAGGATAATAACTCTATGAGGATTTGGTGACCCCTCTCTAAGTCCTGGGGAGGAGAGTGCTGGCCAAGGCCTGGGGAGTTCTTCTGTGGCATGTTGGCCCTCCCTGCTCCATCTGCTTTCTATTGTGCTTGAAAAGGAAATGAACTGAGCTAAATGATTTCAAAGTGACATTCCCCACACTGCACTCTAATTCTGTAATTGCCAGCTCCATGCAGTTCCCAGTACTAAAATGTTTAAAATAATAGCCTTCAAGAAGAGCCAAGGCTTCGAAAGGGCCATACACCACCTCTGCTGGAGTAGTAAAATGGTGGCAGAATAATTTCCATATGCAGTGGATGGGTGTTTGGTTATTTGGGGGTCGAGCATAGTTTCTTCCTTTGCCAGGAATTTCTCTAAGCCAGGAGTCAAAATTACTTTTTTCCTTCGTGAGCTCTTTTTAAATACTGCGTTGACTGATATATCAGCTGTGGTTTGGTCTCCAGTTGACTGCTCAAGCTTGCTGGTGCAAATTTTTGAACAGACAAAAGAAACTTTTTTTTTTAACAGGGACTACTCTGTATCTCCGTATAGATAGAGGGGTGAAATAAATTTTTACTCTCAGCCCCTTGATCTGATTAATTTCCCATACGCAGTTCTGTAAATGCGTCTGTGGCAATGATGGCAGCGGCTTGGTTTAGTCTGACATCCATAACTACATCTTCAGTGTGATCTAACATCTGGGACAAGGAAGACAATGCTCAGCCAGCTGACAGTGGGCAGCCACCAAGATTTGTTGGCCAGTGGTGGTTTGTACATCACAGCTCAGGAACTGCTGGCTTAGAGACTTCAGCATGCAAACCTGTCAGACTAATTGTGTTTTTTACAAACCATTAGATGGTTTGTGTTGCATTCATTCTCTAATGCTATCTCCATTTGCTCCATGCACACCTCATATTTTCCCTCCCCTTATATTTTTGGTCAGATGTTTTTATTTCTTGAAATCTACCTCTGAAACAGTCCTGCACTTTTGGCATAACATATCTACCAGAGTGGTTGATTTTGCTCTGTAGTATCGAGTCCACTTCTGGAACTCATCAGGTTATTGTAAAGACTATTGTATGTATTCCATTAAATGAATATTTTACATGTATATCTTGCCATACCTTTGAACAACACTTCTGTTGGTTTTGACAGAGATAATTCAGCTTTTTTCTTAATGCAGAAAATAAGCAGAATAAAAATAGCAAGCGATCTCTCCAGCAACGAGCAGTCAGAATTTATGTTCTCAGTGTGCACAGCTCTGAAGATGTGATGATTCCATTCAGCTGAGCATCAAAAAGATCAAAAGACTTTACTGAAGTGTAACTGTCACTTTGATCAGAAAGCTGTATTGGAAACTTAATGAAAATTAGTGGCTGCTTTTGACAGTCGCAATTCTTCCTATTTCTAGTTGTGGTGTTGATACTGTGGAAAAATAACCTGACCCTGTTGAGTCCAGACACTGTGGTTGGGTTTTGCGTGAGATTAGATCAGGCTTTCCTTTTTTTCAGTAAATATAGTTGCCTTGAATTTTGGCTCCATCCAGCTGATTTCTGAAGTTGGACTTTTTTTTTTTTTCTTTTTGTCCTGATCACAAGTTATTTCATTCATTCCAGATTTTCCATCTTTCAAAATAATTCCTGAAATCTATGCTGCTTCCTACCCTGGGCAGTAGAAATGATCTGATAGCTGAGGCCCTAGACTGAGACTTAGAAAGTTTTGGTAGAGTTGTGTGGAAAAAGCTGGCCATATTTTGTGGGAGAGTTCAATGACTTGAAGTTTGGTTTTGCTGCTATTTCATTGTGCTTGACTTTACAGAAATCACTGTAGAGGCTAGAGAAGACGGTAGGATGGAGGTAGTTTGAGAGGTTGA
This sequence comes from Pelecanus crispus, assembly GCF_030463565.1. Taxonomy (NCBI): domain Eukaryota; kingdom Metazoa; phylum Chordata; class Aves; order Pelecaniformes; family Pelecanidae; genus Pelecanus; species Pelecanus crispus. The sequence continues at coordinate 61,291,257 of NC_134648.1, read as the reverse complement.
CTGCTGGGATGGTGGCACGGAATGAGTCAGGAATGAACAATGCAGGTCACACCACGGGAAGCTTTTTGACTGACCCTTGCTTTGCATTGTTTCACTCAGGTGGTGACTGAATATGGCTTTGAAGTGATTTGCCCCCAACTAAATATAAACAGCTGGGGGCAAATCAACTTGCTTTTCTTAGCTCGGTTCTGAAGTTTTCTACAAAACTCTTGGTTCAGTGTATTCTGCATTCTTTCTTGGACTGGGATCTTAGTTTCTCTGGAAAAAACAATTTTTATTCTTTTGCTATTGTGTTTTTATTTTTTAAATCCATCTAAAAAAAAATCTCAAATTCAAAGTTGGGGCATTAATTTCCACAAGTCTTTTCTCTTACTTTGTGGTCTAATCCTTAGAGTATTAGCATATTACACATGATCAGATGGTGATTTCAACTTTTTAAAAAATAAGATCTATGAGTTAGTCCCAGTGCGGGACCCTAAATAAGTGCCTGCAGATGAGGCACTCCAAAGGCTCTTGTCTCTCTCCCTAACCAACTTCTACAAACACCAGCTGTAGTCATGTTCAGAGGTTAAACTGACTAGATTTGGGACAAATTAAGATACTGAATTTGGAAGCTCAGCTCTGAACTTTATAGGGTTCAAAGTGTTTATTGCATGCTAGATTTGAAGCTCAATGGTGACCAGACCACAGCTTCCCATCATTGTAATTCTGCTGCTCCAGACATGGGGACCATATTCAGAGCGGATGGTGGAAACCAGGCAGAAATGTCCTTACACATCTGCCCCCACCCTTGGAAATGGTGGCAGCAGCACTCGTGCTCAATTTCTGGGTTTTTTTTGGCAGAAGTCAGCTTGCAGTTTTGCTGGCCTTGGCTCTCTTGTGATGAAGAGAGCCGTCTGCCTTGCCCAGAGCTTGAGCCATCCCTGGCTCCTCTGCAGAACCAGCTTCACAGGGGTACGTCCATGTTTTTTTCCAGAAAGTGACAGCTTCCAACAATGGTCAGTGCCAGCTTGCTCAGAAAAATTAAGCGTGTGGTTAAAGGTTAGCTTGCGGCCTGAAGGCTATGGCCTTTTGAAAGAATCTTGTTTAAAAAAAAACAAACAGGAAAACAAACTGGAGGAGCTGTTTTGAGTTCTCTTCAGTAAAAGGAGCAGTTGGTAGTGGAATGGTGTGTTTCTTTGGTGACACCTCGCATCACTCACAATGAATATATCTAAATTCTTGTTTCCTGAACCCTGGAGAGGAGTCAAGCGTCCGAAGAGAGTTTCTTTGCTCACGGGTCCAAGACTTCTGCGTTCAGTGCACTGGGCAGACAGTTTGTCTCCGCTTTCCTTGGGAGCGCATTGCCAGAGCTTGCCTGGCTGCTTCTGACAGCCAGTACTTCCCACCGAAGAGCAGGCTGCTGCCTCCTCCTTGGGTCTATCAGCTGCCTGGAAAGCCCAGCAGACAGCTTGGACCCTGCCATTCCCAAGCCGTATACGCTAGCCTGTGTGCAACATGGGCCGTAATCCCAGCATTTGCTAAACAAAAAAGAATATAGATGTTCCTGCGTTTAGCCTGAGCAGCCATCAGCTATGATCCCCATGGCCCCAGTGAGGCTGTGCGACTGCCTGACCTCCACCATTGCAGCAGTGGGGATGAGCCATGAAGTTTTTGCGCCTAATTCTTAGGTTGCTTTATGCCCTGAGGCTTGAAAGCGTAAAGCTTTCCAAAGCACTTGGCTTTATAAAATGCTTGTAATTCTGGATATTTTTATTACCTGTTTGAAGGCTTCCGCCAGTGTAACTTCATGGATTTCTAGCAGAATTATTCTTGATTTCTATCCATGTGAGAAATGGATCATATTCCAGGACTTTTTAGCCTGGGACCATTATATTTTCAATTGGAAGCATCAGCATTTTGTCTATAGACATTTCCAAACCTAAATTATTCTGATCTTTGAGTTCCACCAATTTAGTTCATTGATATTTTGATTTCTTGGCCTGTTTTAGCACGGAAGTGAAAGTTGAAATAACAGGATTCCCTCCAGATTGGAAATTCTGCTTTTCGAGCAGGTCTTATGCAGCATGGGATTCTTTTGTTGCCTAATTTAACATATATATATATATATGTATATATACATCTCTCTGTAATGAGCACCTTGGGACCTTGAATAAAAGTTCATTATGGTTGAGTGTTCCTTCTAACAGCATTTGGCAATTTACCAATAAATGGAGAAATGTCCAATTTTAATCCAGCAGGAATTGTATAGTAACTTCATGGATAAGCTTCATATTGATCAACTTTTAAAAGTGTCTTGTAAGGAATACAATAAACAAAAAGAATAGAAAAAACGTGTGTATTTACAAGCTAAACACAGCTTGCAGTGAAGAAAGCAGGAGAAGTAAATCCGTGATACCCAGGTCAGTCTCATGTCCTTGAGATTTTTCTGTGTGGGAATTTGGCACAAGCAGATCTACTATGGCAAAATTAGAGTGTTTTGAGCATGCTGAGCATCCCTTTTAAGCTCCCCCAGGCAGCTGTTTCACACTCCCCTCTTCTCCCTGCATGCCTCCTCTTCATCTCTGATGTTTGGAGCTGTTGCTCTGCTGACCTTCGTCTTTCCCAAAACAACTTCTCTGCCTTGCAGACCTTTCTTTAAACAAAGACCTACCTATCTATCTTTAAACATTTAGTTCAAAGCCTTTGTTTCACATTTTAATTCCCCCTCTTCCTTGCCCCTCTATCACCAGGCTTTTCAGGACTGTGGCATCTGCTTTTGGGAGCAGCCGTTGGAGGGAGACAGGGAGGGCAAGAGGACATCTTTGTGGCTAGGAATACACCAGGGAAAGTAATTTAACTTTGTCTCTCTCCCTCCATCTAATACCAGAAGCTTTCTGTATGGAGACAAAATGAAATTTTCTCTTGTGGTGTTTTCTGGTTGCATGATAGCTTAACTGTCCCTGTTCCCTGGGGGTCAGTGGGGACAACGGGTGTTGAGTGCCTCTGAAATCCTTCTTCTTAGAAAGCCCTGCCTGGAAAGGCTGGGCTAGGTCAGGGTTGGCCCTGCATGGCTACAGATCAACTCTGAATTGGGCCTGGACGCACCTGACATATGCTGACCCAATGGCTCAGCTAGTCTTTTTCTATTTTTGTCTTTTCTTTAGGGAGACAGCTTGACTGCTTAACACAGTGCTTAATTCTCAGGTCACGATCTGCATATCTTCAGGTCATAGGGGAATTTTGGCTTGCCAAGTGTTAAACCTTCTGTGTTTATAAGCATTAAACCTTAATGTGGTTACTGCTTGCTGCTCTATGTGTTTTGTTTCAGTCTTCTGAAGACTATGACATATAGCTTAAGGGCACTGCAGACAGTAACTCAAGCTTTGTTTAAGACATTGCAGCTAAAAATGTTTCATGCTACTAACACATTATGGTAATGTGGGACACTTTACGCTGTGTAAATATAAAACTTGCCTGTTACGAGAATGAGATATTTTATATTTTCTTGCCAAGGGAAATATTTACTTAATTTTTTTTTATAATATTGATTTGTACATCATTAAAAAACCACCATATTTTGTTAGCTTTTGTGTGAATTAGGGGATGGAATCTTAAATTTATTTTAAAAATAGAAACCACATCATGCAACCATTTCTACACCATGTGGGAGTGCTGACCTCTTTAGTCACTTACAAAGCACAGCATGGCTGAGTAGGGATGTCTGGTTGGCTTTTCCAGTTGCTGCAGCACTGACAGCCTGCAGGTGAATGACATGTGGGGAGGACACACTCTCTTCAGTCTTCCCACCTTCTTACTTATTTCTCTGATAGCTTCGGATCAGCACAAAATTCTTGTCCCCCTGAGCATCTGCTGGCCTCAGTGATCTGCTGAAGTCAATCAGCCTCTGCTGACCTCAGTGATTTCCCTAAGAACTATCATGTATATGGAGGATTTCCTGTCCTTAAGACCTATATTTTAAGGGCCTGTCCCAAAACTCACTGAGTCGATGGCAAGCCTTTAACTGACCTAAATAGGCTTTAAATTGAGTCTTATTGCAGAATTTGCTAGTGGAATACAACAGCGATTTTGTGTCCTGGCATGCTTTAAGCAGAAGTGCCTTTCTACTTCTGAACAAATTGGGTAAAGCTGTATTTGTCTGGGACAGAGGATCAGTTCCTGATGTGGCTCCAGGGAAGTACTGGTATGTAAGAGGCCATGAACAACTCTTCTGCAAGCATTGAGAATTGTATAAAAAGCCACTTGGCAGCTTTTTAATCTAGTTACAAAAATGTGTGCAAATCTTATTTCAAGGTAAGTGGAAAAAAACAAATACTGAGCTGCTAAATTTAATCTCTATCCAGAGCATTGCAATAAATAAAGAAGGAAGAAAATACCTAACTACCAAAGAACCATGCAAACTTACGAGGTCTTGTAAGTTCGTGTTTGCCTGGACTCCAGCCAATGCCTGGTTGCACACTATAAATTTGCAGGTGGTATTTCTGTTTGATTTCATTCAGTCTTGCAGAGCTACCTCTTCTCTAGGTAGAGGATGTGTGGAGGTGTTAGGTTACTTAGCTATGTGAGAAGGTCTTACACACACACTTGGATGAGGTCTTGCTATAAAAAGCAGTGATCATTTTGCCTTGTATGTATTGGTTAAGGGACAAGACCTATATAACAAGGTACTTTGCTATTTTGTTATGGAGCAATTGCTGGCATGTTACAATGTGTTATTACAGAAAGCCAAATTCTGATCTCATTTGTAAATATGCAACCTTTATAGAATATAAGAGGCTCAGATGAATGTAAATGAGAGCAGGAGTTTACTTCATTCTTTAGAAATTTAAAGCGAAGTACAGTCATAGAAAAACAGGGGTGAAAGAGTCCTCAACAGATTCTCAGTCATTGGTATGGATCAAGGTAGGACCAATTATGTCTGTATCATTCCTGTCAGCTGTTAATTTAAATTGTACTAGAAGATAATCCAGTACGCGAAACTCCACTCCTTCCCTAGGTGATATACTCCAGTCCTTCACGGTTAGGTTTTCCTTATGTCAAACCTGACTATTCCCTGCTGCAATCTTAATCCAATTCCTTTTTGTCCTATCTACCATGCAATATTGCACTACTAATCTGATTTTTATTTTGCTAGGAATATTTTCCTGTGTTTTCTACCTGGAGGTGTTCACAGACGTGTTTTCCAACAGAACAATTGTAATTTAATTAAGGTGCTATGGGGTAACAAGAATAGAAACTATTACATCTACTAACAACAGTCATATCTCTGCTTATCTGTGTTAATAGAAAAACAATTTAATTAAATGCCTCTGCTTAGTCAAGTGGGTTTGCAGTCTGAGTTTGCCATTCTTGTTAATGGAGCCAAATTTGTTTATTTTTGGGGATTCCAGAAATTCTTGTAACCATTTTCCAAGAATGGTTGTTGTCAGCAGAATGATAGTAATGTTGAATCATTTGTGCTGGGTTGTGACAAGGATTTCCATTCCTGAAGAGCTAGCAATTGAAAGGCAGGAGTACATGCAGTTACAAACCGTGGTGGCCATGTACAGTATTGATGAATGTGAAGAGGACAGAGGAGCTTTTATGAGACAAGGCAGCCAACAGAGAGAAGGGGATTGTTCAACGTAGGGCACCATGGACTTGGCAAAGGACATGAAAACTTTGTCCCTGTACGGGAAACTTTCTAAAAATGCCTCACCGTTGGCTCTACTCTAGTGACATTAGTGAGGCTGGAAGACGTAGGAATAGCCTAAAGGATTAAAAGCATGAGTGGGCATTCTCTGCTGTGCCATACTGGTGGAGCAGGAGAAGTGCTTGCAGCAGTGGGAAATCCTTAGCGAATATCCCTAGTGTAGACAGGGCCCCATGGAGCCGTTAGGAGTTAAATCTGCAGGAAATAAAAAGAGGGGGAGGTAGTGTGAGAGATGCAGTACAGACCGTTCCTAATAGGAGTAAAACTGCACATAGCCCAGAATACAATATACAGAATATAATTGAAAAAGATGCTTTGAATGAACAATAACCTTTAAATTCTTTGGTGTGTGTTCTCTGAGCTGTAGAATGTTCTGATTGTTAAGGCAATTAGCTTTTAAAAATAGTTATTTTTTTAGATTTTAATTACATGCTGCATTTTGCCTTTGTTATTAGATGGGGTCAGTAAGGTTACTGAAGTAATTATTGCGCTCTGCTTGGCACTAGTTAAAGCATAACTAGAGTAACTGCATTCAATTCTGTATGAAAAAACGTGGACAAATTGAAGAATTTAGAGGAGTGGAATAAAGATGGTAAGAAGTTTGGCATTCAGATCTAAGAGGAAAGGTTAAGATAACTTGGCACCTTTAGCCTAAAGGCAAAAGAGGAGTGTGGGGAACATAATAACGGGAGACATAAGGGAATGTTATAAAGAGGACAAGGATCAATTATTCTCATTAGTCAACAAGGATGGGACAAATAATAATTGGCTGAAGCAGAAGGGAAGTTTTAGGTTAAATATTAGGCAAAACTGTAGAAGAACTGTTCAGCAGTTAGACAAGCTGCCAAGAGCCGTTGGACAATCACTGTCGTTGGAGTTATTCAAGGCCAGACGCCCATCTACAGGAACAGTTATAGAATAATTAAATCAATCCTGCCACAGGCAGAGGGGTGGGCAAGGGGTCCTTCTGGCCTCAGTGACCAAGATTTTGTTATGGATCTACTTTTTCAGGATTCATGCCCACCTCCTATTTTGTAAATTATCAAGTATGCTTCAGCCTCTGCTAAAATCAAGGGGGAGAGCAACAGTTTAAAGCTGCTCTTCATAGGGTCAGAAAACATGTGAGACATAAAATTATCCCCTGATCTGTGGCCATGCATTTCTTTTTACAGCTTCTTAGAATCAGAGTTCCTCTCCTCTGGGTGTCTCTGCTTTGTCCCTTTGAAAATATGAGCTCTGGGAGAATAAAGTAGTAACCAAAACAGAGTAGAAAGGCTTTGGACTTATTCATTGCTATTCACTACTTTATGGTAGCTTTTAGAAGTTGAATTGTAAATAACCTCTGTGTTTTATTGACAATATGCTCCTCATCTTCCCTACTACTTATATGGAAGAGAATGATCATGCTGAGTGCAAACTCTGCCTTCCTGGTGTCAGCAGACCTCTTCCCATGGTTTCTTTGAGATGCTGAAAACAGCGCAAACCAGGACTAACTCTACAAAAAGTTGCTCTGGTACACAACCGTTATCAGCCAATTTGGCCCAAAGATTGGCCTGGACAGGTTCTCCTTCCAGCTGCATGGTGAATATCAAAGACGGCTCCAAATATTGGTCACTGCGTTTGTAAGAGGAGCAGATCATTTTTAGAGGCACACAGCACTGTTTTTGTCACATCCAAGATTAGAAGCTGGCTGCCTACTGGACAAAAATGAGACTGCTTACATGTACTCTGAGAGACACTGAAAAGATGATATAAAGGGCAGTGAGCTAATTTGTGTTGCTAATAGTGGTCTTAAAGTGGTAATTGCATATGCAGTTATGAACCATGAGTCCAGTCTGGTTTTTTTTCCCCTCTAGTGCTAATGAAAAATGAAGTAGTCTTAGTGTTTTGTGAGATCCCGAATGCAATGCAAGCAATCATTTGGCTGACTAACTGGAAAGCAGAGGCACAGTATGACATTGCTTGGGTTAAAAAAAAAAAAAAGGCAAAAAAAGAGTGCTAGTGGCAAAGATTTTAAATCCCCAGAATAATGGCAAAGTCACACAAAATCCTTATATTTGCTAAGCCTGAAAACACTGAGCAACCACTAGTGTCTGGAATGTCCTGTTTGTCTGTGCTCTGTCCACTTCTAGCCAGTAACATTATCTCAGAGATACAGGGATATGTCTGCTGTGGAGATTACCTATCAAGAGACTAGAAAACAGTCACAGAGCAGGAGATGCCATTGCAATGTGATGTGCAACCCCAAGCACAAACTGAACAATGACCCCATGACCATGATTGTGAGATGCCTTCACTAAGCTCCATCACTCTTTTTTCCTCCCCACTCCTGTTTCTCTTGACGTAAAGCGAAAGGTGCTGGGATGCTTTGAGGGTGGTGGTGTGGGAGGGGTCCCTGTGACTTGGGAGCCGCGGGAAGGCTGAGCTGGGAAAAGTCGCCCCTGAGGGACCTGCTGTGGGTCTGTGTACTGGCTGGTTACTTCCAGCCAGAGGGCAGGAAGGCCTGATGGGCACCCACCTTGCTCCCCATCATGGCCTTTGTATGCCCAGGGGCTCCATGAGGAACCATGGCCGACTCATCTCCAGGCTTCACTTTCCCTCACTCTGAGGATGCTCAGATCATCTTCTGCAAAGCGTGGAAAGAGAAAGGGGAGATGTTTTACGCAGGCCTGTTTTTCTGCTCTTGTGGAGTCGAAAGAGACCATTTCATAGCATTAACTCTGTATTTCTTTTCTAAAAGCAGATTGTACTTTTGATGAATAACTAATATTTAACATCCATTAAAAACAAGCAAACAATGGTCTTTGAATTTAGTTATCCTTGGCAAATATTATTGATATGTATATGTCTAACAGGTCATGCATCTAAGCGGGGGGGGGGAATGACCCTTTTCTTCTGTAATGTCTATTAATGAGTCTACGTGCAAAACTTCGTCCAATGGTTTTTGGAACTATAAACCCTTCCTTTCTTGGCTTAGTTCTTCAGGCTCTGCTAACTTTTTTTTTTTTTTTTTTTGCTGCTGTCTCATCCTGGACTAATTCACATGTGTATGTGAGGGGGAAGAGTACCTTCACCACCCCTTCGATGCTGAATCGAAGCAGTCTGGAGGGCCAAGAGGCCAGGTGTTTCTACCTACAAAAGTGGCTGATCTATTAGCATGGAGGGCGATGCAGTCCTAACACCACCAGTACTTAATAACTCAAAGCTGCTTTTTCTGCTTGTAGGTCTCCTCGCCTGCTAGCACCACTTTGTAACCTTGGACACCCTCAAGACCCAACCCCCTCGCTTTTAATTCACTGGGGAACTTGTGACATAACAGCATTAAGGCTCTGCCCCCTCTGGCTTTTTCTGCGATGGGGGTGTTTTAAACAAGATTCCTGTTACAAAATTGAAAGAGTAGAGGAAGAAAATCCGGCATGACTTTGGGGTAGTGCAAGCGAGTCATAGGAAACTCACTCTAGAGATATCTCCAGAGACTAGTCAAGACAAAAGTTACAGCACAAGCATTTGGAAGGGGGCCACTGCAAACAATTTGTCCTCATTCCAGTTGAGCAACTGTAAGCAGGGACATTTTCAACACAGGCCATTTAGGGACAGAAGGAAAGATTGGATGGCACTAAAAGAAACTACACAAATACATGGTGATAGGATGACTCGGCCACCCGCCACACATACTCTGCTGCTTCATTGTTCTTTCTCCTATCATCCCGACATCTGAAAAGGTCCCACCCTGGCACAGTGGCATGGCACAGTGGAGAATGGCATAAATTAACTCCAGGTGACAAAATCACCTTCCTCGGCTGGCCTCCGTCTGGCGGGGAGAGAGGACAGGGGTTGTATGTGTGGCAGGAGCTGAGGACAACAGGGTAAAAAAGGATTTTGCTCGTCAAAGTGAGCAATATAGCAAATATAGGGAGAAAAGATGCTTTGCTCTGCTGTGGCATGTTTTGGTCTGTGAGTCTTGGGTTTAAAGGGCTGCAGTCATCCTGCTTTTTGAGGAAATGCTTGGATATAGTTATTCCAATTTCTTTGATCCTCCTCTTCCCCCTAACTTACAAGCTGTTCTTGCTCTGCTATTTTCCCCAGCATGCCAAAGGCACCATACCTTTCCGTGAAAAGTTTCTGCCGCCCTCTCTGATTTTGTATTCATGCTGCATAAATAAGAACAAGACCTCCCTCCAGCACCTTGGCATGGGGTGGGGAGTTGGATGAGAGGACGGTGCATGATAGAAATATTATGTAAGCAAGGTCTGAATGTCTGCAGCCCCAGCTCTAGACAGCCATTGTCCACAGATATTTTAAAACTGCTTTTTTTTTCCTTTACCCCCCCCCCCCCCCCTTCTGAGCACCACATCACAATACAGTTTCATTCAGTGAAGAGCTGGCATTCGGGGGCTGGATGGCTTAGCTGGCCCATTTTGGGATGGGGCGCCTTTCATCTGTAGGTCACTGCTTTGAATTCTGCCCACATTGTTGGCAACCGGGAGCCCTTCTCTTCTGATGGCAGCACAGCGGCATATGCAAAATTGCTAGGAAGTCTCCGATCCTAGACACCATGTCTAGATCGTAAAAGCTACCGTAACAATTGAGTCTAAATGGCACCCTTCTTGGCAGCTGAAGCAGAGGCCAAGCAATAAAAGGGCTATGGAGAATGGACTACTGTCTACCATCTATAAGCTAATAGTGAGGAACACTGGTGAGGGAGTGTGAGAAAGTATGCACGACCCATGAAGGCTCTTTTGGGTGAAGAAAGAGGATTTCAGTCTCCTAGGCTGAAAGGCCAACACCTTTCAATAGCAGAAGAATCATTTACAAATGTGAGAACAAAACCATTGTTAGTCCTCGTGCCTTTAACAATGCTGCTTCCTGTTGGCATCTTCTGCTTACTAATAGCACAGTCCCACGATTTGTATCTTCACAGTGCTGCACGAGCACTAACTAATTAATCCTTTCTCACCCCTCTGAGGCAAGTAGTTTTTTATTTTTAATGGTCTGTAGTGGAGATGTCTTCCTTAAAACTGTTGCAGATATGTTTATAAAGGCTACATAATACTGACTACACAGTGTATGCTAACCTTAGGTTTTCTGCATTTGATACAGCTATTCCATTTCATGTAGGCTACACCCAGTTATGTGTTTTGCTGAACTGAGGTCTTAATTAAAATAAATGAGAACTAATTCTTGGGAAAAAAGCTTAGAGCAGGGCAAGGTTTCAGTATAATGATACGAAACAAACAAACGGCCCCTCCTTTCTGCCCCCCAAACAAATCAACTCCCCTTCATTGGAATAATCTCTGGCTGTCTGACCTTATTTATTCAGATGCTGACTGAATCATCATGTGAGCAAGTATTCCCTCCTACACCTGCAGTACTTGGGGTTATAGTTCTCCTTGGTTTTCTGCGGCAATAAGAGCTCAGTGTTACTTGGAGCCGTCTCCATCTGGCAGGCCATGAAGTCCACAAAAGCACAGAGGTCTTTCTGTAAAAATGGAGACAGCCCAGATTGCTTTCTCTTTACACAACATCTCAAGAGGACTCCGGACTTCCCTCTTCTGCAGTTATAGTCAAGTGTGCAGTCTCTTTCCCTCCTATCTACTTTTTGTGTGATGACCTCTTCTTGGGGTAAAGAACTGCGTGGGTGAGTTTGGGGGAGGGGTTGTTCTTCTCGGGAAAGCCAAATTGCAGGATGCAGCACATCTTGAGCTTGGCAGCCTTTCTCGCTTCCCCAAGAGGCAGCTGAAGGGCCCAAGCAGGGGTAAGACGTTATCAGCTCACTTCTAGCGTGCCAGAGCATATCCTTACACACAGATAGTGACACACTGCATGCACCACAGTTGACCTTTGCGGACCAAAGGACATCCTTTGGTGGTGGCTAAGGGAATATCTCATGTCATCTGTATGCTGTTACAAGGCTGAGTACTTAAGAAACGAGTAGCTCTGCAGTGTTAGCCATAAAGCGTGTACAAAAGTGAAGGCAGAAGTTAAACATTATGTTATCTGCCAGTCATTCATCGTTTGAAGGGAATATCCCGAGAGCATGGCTGAGCATTGGTGTCGTAAAGATCTATACATTGCTGTTGGAATGGCGTCATTTGTCACCATCTGGGATTATACCACTAGCAGTATACAAGCGTATTCAGACTATTATGCAGCTCCAGGTTTCAGCCATATGGAAAAAGTATAATATAGTGAGAAATTCAATCCTTTAATAGAATCCAGAGCACCCTCCGGAATGTTTTCCTTAGTTTTATTTCTTTGCAATGCAGGCTTAATAACCACTGATGTAGCATTTAAATTGGAAGAGATGCGACATCTAGATAAGCTGGGAGATCTGCTGATACCAACTGCCTTCTGATAGGAAAATCCCTTGCTCTTTCACTGGAAAAACCCACCAGGCTTACTAAAGCCAGAGGAAGGGTATGGCACAGCTGTGGCATGCATTAACCTCTTTTTACTTTCGTCTCTGTAGACACCCAGAAGGGCTCCCTTATTCCAAAAGAAATATTCTCAAGTAATTTGCACTCTGGAAATTGCCTTTGCATTCATGTCTTTCATGCATTGCTCATGCAAATTCCTAAAAGTATAAAAGAATTGTGACTTGCAACAGGATGCTGATGGTACACAAACAAACAGGAGTCCTTGTCTCCTTCCCTATCATCTACCCCTCTTTATAGACTACATTTGTGGTAGAGTAGCCATGTTGATATGACCTCAGTGCTTGTAGGAGACTAGGTTGGTCTGTGCAAATCCATCAGTGACTGTAAGACACCAAAATGGTTATACTGATGGGCTCAGAAGCCAAACTTGTTTTTGCATAGTCTTGCCTGGTGGTGCCAGACCAGCTTCCCCAATGCTATATAGAGTATATGAAACTGGATGCTATAGTATTAAGGATTTCCAGTGATGGTTAAACTGGGAGGAGTTCCTGTAAGAAATTAGCTCCATTGATTGAGACGCATTGATGTCTGGACCAGAGTCTGATGCTGGTTGAGCATTGACAAGAGTGTCTGAAGGAATTTGATGTAGTTCTGAGCTTGACATCTCCAAAAGAGGCTGTTCCTGAGAGGTACCTGGCATGGCATTGAGCCTAATGCCAGAGAAATGCAAATGTTCCCTGAAAGAAATGGTGGGGTTTTCTGAGGCCAGGAGTAAATAATATATGCTGCTGTCTGGGAAAGGTACAAATAGCTACAGCTCAGTGCAAAAAACTACATTATGGCTATATCTGGCTTAACTGCTACATATTTCTGTGGGCTGTTAACAGATGTTGCCAGAGCAACTTGTTATGACAAGTTGTGTTGTATTTCTGAACCCTGTAATGTTACTGGCACCACCTCCTCCATCTCCCAGTGAATGGGAGTTAACTTTGGTTGAGATAGGTTTGCAGCCCATCCCAAGCAAATACCCTTGAAGCTCCATAGGAGGAACTAATGAGACTGAGCTAAGTTCAATGTATGTGACAAATAGTCCTCTGATAGCCAGATCTTCCTCATCACTGTACAGGTCCATAGAGCTGGTCAGGTTTTTTTAACAGCTGCATTTTTAGGGCAAGGCCAGGGGAAGAGATGATGGTGGGGAGAGAGTACAGATTGGCAGAAAATGGGGAAAGAGGGCTGGGGAGAGGCAGGGAACCTCTGCAAAACAGCCAGCAACCAAAGTAGTTGTGTGGCAGCCCCGTGCCTACATCTGTATTCTAAATCAGACAAAGGAGGAATTTGTACCCAGGTGGGTAGGCTAGTTGCAATGCAATTGGGTTTGGTTGGGTGGCTCCCTCTGTGTCTCATTTTTTGTAGAAAAGTTTAAACTCATCTCAATTGAATCCCAGTAAAATTTTTTGGAAAACTGAATTTTTTTTGAAAGTCAATCTAGTTACAGCTGCCTTAGCCAGGTTATTTTCTCACCTTATGAAAACCCTGCAAGTAAACTCTTTGGGAGAGTATATGAATGGTGCAGTACATGATATCTCAGTGAATCAGGCTAGTAGAGGATGAGCTTTTCACACAGTGAAACAGATAAATCAATGGCAGCGATGTAGAGCAGTAGGAAAGTCTGTAGAAAAAGAACTCCTAGCATTTTGTAAGTCAGCAGAAAACAACCCTGTATTGTGTTGCTTAGTTACTTTTCTTTTCTACTGACGTAAAAGAGAAAACAATTCAGAAGATCACCTCGAAGAAGATTCCCACTTCATTGACCCTTCCTGGTGAGTAGCCAGAAATGAGGAAAAATGAACAAAGGCTCCTTCCAAGGGACAGCAGTGGAAATGGGTGCAGCGCATGACAGCCACCATTGACCCATCTTTCTTGGTTTGTGTGAATCAAAGGAAAGTGTAATTGTGATGTAGCCCTTCTTCATCTCTCGATTACTTGACAGAACAATAACACTGAAAAGATAAACGAAGTGATAAAATAAACAAATCCTCTAAAGCTTTTATAATCTAGCTGATTCTTTTCCCCCAAGCACAGCCTGCCCAGTGGCAAGATGGGGAGTCATAGTTTGTCAAAAACAACAGTCTACTGAGCCTGGAGAGAGAAATGCTTTGAGCAAGAGGAAGCAGGCATTTGAATCACTTTGCAAAGACCACGCCCTTAGTCTCTCTGCTTATTTGATATGCTAAAAATAACTGTGTGACATGGTCTGTGATCAGGAGCCGTGCCGATCACGGCTGGTCAAAGGCAACAAGGAACGGCTTGGGCCATTACTGCCAAGAGGATGGGCTGATGTAGACCACAACTGGCTTATTCCAAAAAGCAAATAACCCTGATGGTCGGATCTGCAAAAGTGCTGAAGTAAATGGGAGCTGTGGTTGCTCAATGCTTCCATGGATCAGGCTGCTCTGTCCTCATTAGCCACGCTGCTGCTAACTCCTATAAATCCTGCAATTTCTTTTCATGCAGATAACTTATCATGCAGGAGTATCCCAACACCTGGCCTCTGCTGATATCCTGCCACCTCCCAACTGAGCTTCAGCCCTGGTCCTGGCTGAGAAACTGCCCCAGCTGCTCTGAGAAATGAGAAGGGTCTTAAAAGACAGCTTCTGCACTGGAGCAGGGGCAGAGGCCCTCCACCTTGGCAAATCCTGTAGTCCCTCGCAGAATGAAAATCCCTGAAATACTTTCACAGCATTGGTATTCATTTTTGGTAGCCTAACATCTGTGGATGCCTAATTTTACTAATCCTGCCTGTGACTAGCTCAGGCAGGCTGGCTGATGCATTCGCAGAAAGATGGAGCTAACATGTGCAAGATCAGGAAAAAAGCCAAACCCTCAACAGACCAATGAAGTCAAACGAGCAGGTTCCTGGGATTTGCACATGTCATGTCTGCCATCTAATTACTAGTCAGGGCTTGTTCCGTGTAGAAAATGAAGAGTAAATAATCCAGTACCACATAAAAGGGGAATAAATTTACTGAGACTTTTGACAAATGAGAGAAAGACTTTCAATGGTATTTTAATTGAGGTGCTTGGAAAATAATATGTTTAATAATTAAAATAAAAATATGTGAATTCCTGAACTTATTTTATTTGGCTGTAAAAATAATTGTATATGCTAAACTAATAGGCAGGAATACAAGCGATGAAGTGTTACTGCAATAATGGAGTTGAAAGCTCTGGGTCCCACTCTCAAATACAATGAGGTTGTTAGCATGAGGTCCTCTTGGCATGAGACGTGATCTGGTAAAAGTTTGACCAGTGAAGTGGAAGCCAGGACATCATAAGTTCTGTGCTGTTTTGTTCTTTGATTGATTGGGTAAGGCACAAATTGGCACAAAGAACCACTTTCAGTCTCAGTTTACCCATCTGTAAATGGAGACATATATTGCAGTGATGCTATCAGACTTAATTATTGTAATGTTTTTAAAGCTTCTCAGGTGTAAGATGTTATAGAAAAATGCAAAGTTTATTGTTCCTATAATCTAAAGTACTATATGAGATTTTCAGTATTCATAATCTTGTATTTCACCTGCAACTTTAGGTGTGAATAACGTTTTGCCTTTATACGCACACACATGTTCTAGCTGAAAAATAGCATTTTCTTTGCTTTCTAACAAAGCTTTCTGTAGTGTGGTTCAGCATTCAAAAACAAGGCTGCAGTTCTGTTGAACATTGATTTAGTTCAGATCTTCAATTTAGTTAATTGTTTAAGCCATATAAGATGCTGATTTGCAGACAGATATAAAATAGCTAAAATACTGCTTAAAGATATAATACTGGTGAACAGTTTATTCACGATGTAAAAGACCCCTGAACTTACAAATCAGTTGTTCGTTATAATGAACACTAAATTTTTGCACAGGAACCATTAATCTTTAATTTTCGCTTTTTGTACATAAAAGAGGATGCTCACAGCTATAGAAGTAGGTACTTTGTGTTTGCTGTGTATAAAAGGAAGAATGAGTTAAGGGTCTTCTGCTGAACAAGCTACTGGTTTTGAAATACTGTGGCTTCTCAACAGAACAAGATGCTGTGTTTGCGTGAAAAGGTACAGAAAGGGCTGGATGATGATACTTTTAGTCTCTCTGAGCTCAGAAGGTTAAAGCACTCGTTGAATAGGGGAGGATGTGGCTCTGCTGTCCTCAGAGTCTGGCTCAAGGATCAGTTTTTAGTTCCTGTTGTTGGACCAGGTCTCCCTGACTTACTTTCAGATGATGTCCTGGAGGGGACCTTGTAGCAGGAGCTCGGTGGGCAATAAGAGGGATACGGCAGGGCAGTGCACATGCTCGCATTTCACATTTCATCAAGTGCCATAGAGGGGAATGCGACACACCTCGGAAGGAGTGGAGCTGACACTGGACCAAGAAATTTGCATTTTCACCAAAGGTTAAATAATGTATATGAGTAACCTGCGGTAACACACAGCAGAAAAACTTGTCTCAATACCCTGCACTGAATACAGGGAATTAGGAGCCGATGCCAGAAGCAGCCAATGCCCCTCTGCTGAGGGCAGCTGTGTTTGTCAGGGAGATAGGACAAGTGTCAAAAAGAGACAATATCTCCAGGATATTCACCACAACCTGTGTGCCAGGTCCCTGGCCAGGCAAGCTGGCTCAGGGCAGCCCTGTACCTTGGCCTGGGACTGACCCAGGTGAGTTGGCGTCACAGTAAAAGTCAAGGACCTGATCGTCCCTGTGGCTTCCTTTGGGGTGGCCCCATCTGCTCAGTTTGTCTCTGTTCCCAACCCTCCAGCTTTTTTTGCCCTGAGCAAAGCTGCCATGGGGTACGTGACAGGAGGGCTGCGGTCCCTGCCGGACCTGGGCTCTCTGCAAGGACAGCTGGTCCGGGCTGCCTTCATCTCAGATGGACAGGGCTTGGGGGTAGGTGACATCTTCTTCCCTTTCACCGCTTGGAGAGGTCCTTTTTAGGCCTAATTCTCCCCTCGCTAACTTCAGTCTTATGTAATTCAATTACTTTAGTGAAGTTGCCTCCTGATTTATGTTAGTGCGAGTGAACAGAGTATCAGCCCTTGAACAGAGTATCAGCCCTTGAGCCTTTTACCGAAGTATGATGTTAGACTATTTCTGGACATCACCATGTGCTGGTTGTGCAACAGATAAGAATAATGCTTGGTAAGTCATTAGTACTTCAGTTCAATTTGTGCTAAAATCATCAGCTACATCCCATTTAGTTTCTAAAGCCTCCTCATTATTGCTGCAAACATCAGACCCATGACCTGCTTTCTGCTCTGTGAGAGGGATAAGTGAATATAATGTGATCTCTGCGTTACAAAAAGTCTGCTGCTGCGCCCCTGAAATTAGGTGGCATCTTATCATTGACTTCAGTGAAGGCAGGATCAGGTCCAAATTTCAAACACTTAATTTTCCAGCAGAGGAGAGTAAGGCTTAAACTGCTGCACTTCTTTGGCAAATAATGAATGGGACCTCATTATCTCTGTTAGGACGTGACTTCACAGACGATTACATGCTGAAAGTATGCCACCGATAGACTGGCTCTGTCCTGAACTGTGAAACTTGCTCAGAAAATCAGAGACTGCTAACTTCCAAGACACTTCATTCATTCTCATATCATGAATGGTTTTGTCAATGAATGGGACTACTGACCTTGCTGATCTGGTATCAGCATTTCCATTGCTAGGTACAAGCACACAGTGAGGCTGTGACTACGTGAGCATTATTCCTGCATTCTTTTCAGATGAAAGAAAAGTCACCCACAGTAGCATTTCCCAGAATTTCTCTCCTTGTAAGATATTATTGTGACCCTGTTCATTTACAAAGAATTTGATATCTCTTATGAAAACAATGTACAGATTAAGAATCAAGGGAGTTGCTTCACAAATTTTATGTAGAAAATCTTGGTCTGACTTTCTGAATATATATTTGCTTAACTGTTATAAAGTAAAAAATTACAAAATGCACTTGATTAACCTTATCCTTATTGCTTGTTAGAGGTAAAATACAAATAGCACAGGAATAGAAATGGTTTGACCATGATGGATCTTTTTGCTCCTGCCACATATTCCCTGAACTCTGCTTTTTAGAGGTATTATGGGGCTAAAATCAGTAGTCCATGTGTGCTTCTCAAGAGTATCTATGTCGGATGCTGCATAGAAAACTTGCTAAGAGTACATAAGAAGCTTAATGGTTTATGGATCTATTCTTATAAAACTTTTCTGAGTCAGATAAATACTGTTATTGCTGTTGTGCAGATGGGTAAATTGAGGGACAGAAAGCTCAAGTAGCATGCACAAGATCACCCAGCAAGTCTAGAGAAAATAGGCTGGAACCAGAACGTTTCATTTCTATTTTCATGTTCTGTAAATGTTAGATCATCTTTCTCCCATGATTAGCTGCTATTCTGGCATGAACTCAGGACCATTATGATAGAGCTATTTTTCATACAATGGGATGAGACTGCCATGGCTTTAATTACAAGCATGTGTTCACTCTTTTATGGCATTGTGATTGTTATGTAAGGTGATGTGTAAAATTAATGAATTTTAAATTAGGAGTTTACATTACAAACCCTTTGGGGTACAGAAAATTTTCTTCCTCTCTGTCCATACAGCACTTATTAACTTGGAGTCCTAGTTCATGACTGGACCTTGGAACTAGTACACCAACGCAGGACTAAAAGTAATTATCAGATTATTTTTATTCAAAATAGAATTTGTTTTAAATAAATGAGGAGGAAATCCCACCTTCAGGAATTTGCAGAAAAGACTCAAGTGCTTACTGCTGGCTGGACACACTTTTTATAGAGTTTACAACTGACGGGACACATACTCTTAAACTTGAGTTTAGGAGTAGGGGCATCCGAAATGCATGCACCACAACATATGCTCCTAAATTTTGTAAATTTAACCCAACTCTTTTGGAGAACAATGTGATGATTCCAGAAATGAATAAATGATGGTACATTTATAGCTTCTTTTCAAAGAAAAGAAAGGTAGCCAATCCTTATGACTAATAACTATTATTTAAAGTACAATCTGAGACACTCCTTGTAAAACTTCAGCCAGGGTCTTGGCATGACTTAGTGCCCAAGAAAAGGATATCTATATTGGGAATCAGCTGCTCTTACACAACCTTTGTGATGATTTGGAATCACTTAAAACCAGGGAGTTGATGATATAATACATTCTT
The DNA here is from genome assembly GCF_030463565.1 of Pelecanus crispus. Taxonomy (NCBI): domain Eukaryota; kingdom Metazoa; phylum Chordata; class Aves; order Pelecaniformes; family Pelecanidae; genus Pelecanus; species Pelecanus crispus. Next base: position 61,271,968 of record NC_134648.1, on the reverse strand, counting down.
TGGATTTGGAGATGTTCCCCTTATTCCTGCTTTGAATTAAGAGAATATATTGGTGGTTTAGTTAAATGTCTCTTAGTCAAATTTATATGTCTTTCTTTATCGTGCAATTGAAGCCAGACCTGTCTCTTAGTGTAAAAAAAATACAGGTGTGAAGAACTTCCAGCTGCTTTAAGCATTAGGTCATTTCTATATTGCAGTAGATTTCAAACTGTGGTCTGTAGACCACCAAAGACCTGGGGAGTGTCTGCTGGAGGTCTGTAGAGGAACTGGCTGGTCAGATAGGATCTTGTTTTGTTTTTTTTTTCCCCCTCCAACAGCTTAATGCTGTTACAAGTAGCTAAAAATGCATTAAATATTTCCCAGTTAGCACTTTTAAATGTTAACAGTTGTACTTGCCTCAAGGCTGTTATTCAGCCACCAAAACCAGGAGGTGACCTGTGTGATGAGGAGGCAGGGGTGAGTCTCAATGACAAAATTTATGAAGATGCTGTCTATAGTCTGAAACTCTTTAGGAATCTCTAGCCTATGTTGTGCTTTAAAACCATTGGTAAATGCAAACATCTGACTTCACTAAGTGACTGAGGTGTATTTATATCATTGAGAGAATGCAGATAGGGCTTTAATGAATTGTAATGATTTTTTCTGATGTGATACTGTCAGTATGCAAGTTGTTCAGAGGACTTACTCCCACTAACATGCCCTACAATAGCTGATGATCAGCATACTGAGAAGGACAAGTAAAACTATCTATTTCTTGAATAGCCAAATAATAAAATAAAGATATGACCTATTATTTCATCACTTAATAGAATACCCAATCAATTTTTTTAATCTGAAAATCTGATAAAGGATACAAGATAAGAAGTGCTAGTTATAGCAGTATAATACATACTCTGCATTTGATTAATAATTGTAAACACACGGTGAGTCAAAAGGTTAGGCTACATTTTACTCCTTTGAAACTCCATTCAGTGTGTGCCTTAGGTGACAGAGAAATAACCCAAAGTAAAATTTAGCCACCCATATATGTGGGATTTCTAGAGCTGGTGTTTAGAAAAGACTTAGCTGTTGAAGGCGCTATTTTTCCACTAAATCTAGAAGGCAGAAAAGTGTTACACTCGTGTTTTCTTTCTGAGGCAGAGAGCTGGCCACAGCAGGGAGAAACATGGGTTATCAAAATATTTTTTGCTATGGAATATGCTTATAAATCACACATTTCACAACGCTACTTATACAGAGTTATGACTGCCATCAATTGTCTGTCTGTTACAACTGGGACTACTAAAAGGATTTGTCACTGAAATTCTTGAGGCAGGAATAATCTTTGGCCATTTTTAAACTGATGCAATACAAAATTACAAAGGAAAATAAAACACAGTTAAACCCTGGGCAAAGAAATAGACACAACTCGGGGAGTCCACTCTAGGTGACTGGTCTAAAAGAAGAAATAGATTTCAACAGGCATAGTAGATCACTCATGAACTGCTGAAACAATTAGTTAAAGCCATTACTTGGGAATCAATAGAAAGGAACTGTATACATTCGCTCAATCTGGCAATTTAAATTTCTCAGGGTGGGAAGCACTTACTGCCATGAATAAACTGTGAAATGTATCTTTAAAATAAAGTTTTTAATTAGAACTGGCAGTTCTGAACCTGTTGTTGGCAGGAGCCAACCTACTGAAAAAGAGCCCGATGCAATAGACTGTAAAGTGTGTCTGCTTGCTGCTTTAGCATTTAACAATTAAAAAAAAAAAAAAGAAGAACAATCAACCTTTAAAACTGAAAGTTGTGTTTCAACATCAGCATTAGAAGATTTTTTGTTTCTCTGTGGTTAAAGCAGTTTGGAATTTTCAACTGTCATTTCTTACAATAGGTGCCAAATACAGCTGATTTCCTGAAGGATGAAACTTGTTTTACAGCAACACAAAAAAAGGAAGAAAGAAAAAAAAATAAAGGAAAAAAGCACCTGCTGTAGTAGACTCAGAGATCTAAGTACCATCCTACAATCCACTGCTGGACTGCTGGTGTGGGTAATCCTTCATCGTTGTGACCTGATTCAAGCAGTCAACCAAGCACATGCTGAGTTACAGTTTGCTTAATTGCATTGTCTTTATTGGGACTTAAGCAAGTGCTTAAATTTGAATATCTGCATTTTAAATAGGGATTAACATGACACCTACTTGGCAGAAATTACCCGTTTATTTTCAAATATGCCTCACTGTGTGTTCCTGAGAAGAAGAAGTGGTGCTAACACTTTTAAAAATCCCATCCTAGGCTGAGTGAAATAGGTGAATTTTTTGTTTTTGTGAACCTTCATGGGGGAAAAAATAAAGACTTACGTTAACAGCCAAAAGGTTAGGTGAATAAAAGAGCAAAGTGCCCCATGCCACCTGTCTCTGCTCATTCTTCTGAGAAGCATGAGTCTGTCTCCGATTCCCTTCTGCTTGTGGTTTAGGGGCCTTGGTGGCTTCTGCAATCCTCTTCTTCTTTCGTGTTGCTCTAACTGCACTGTCATTTAGCAGAATCCATTTTCTCTATAGTCCAAGCCCGGTTGCTGACCCTTGTTGCTGACCTCACCAGCCACGTGCTCAGTGTGAGCATGACTCACAGTAACGATGAGAAATCCTTAGTCTCTCTAATTTGGCCTTCCCAAGGAAGCGGGGGCAGAGAGGGGATAGGGCAGATTCTGATATTTCCAAACTTGTTTGCTGGAAGTATTGTGTCAGTTACGATAATTTGGTGTAGCACATAAATCCTTAGGCTGACTTGCGATTCCCAGCACACCCCTTGCAGTCTAATTGAGGAACGGCCTTTCTGTCAGTCACATACTCTGGTGGAAACGCAAGAATGTGAGAAACAATAGGAGCAGGCTGGTACTGAGTCAAAACAGATAAAGCCAAACTGCTTCTTGCACTGAAAGATGGGAGCAAGCAGATGAGAAGCAAGCTGGTCAGCAACCCATTGCTGCCGCTGATGGCCATGTGAAGGGTACACTCTCTCCTCTTGTTAGTGCGTGAGCAAGGGGAGCAGACAGGCAAACCAGGAAGAATGCCATTAATCTTTTCTTTATGAAAGAAAAAAGGTAAGGGCATCAAAATGATACAGTACACTACAGCCTGCCGATGGATTTCAGAGTGAGGAGAGCGCTCTACGGATAGATCTGGAGGAAAAATAGCTGGGGTAAGATAAGCCTATGGATAGATTGGGTGTGAAGTGAGTGGTGCATAGACTGTGCAGGAGGGAGGGAGCCGGGACGGCCAGGGCCACTCGTAGGCTGCCGGCTGCAGGCAATGCTGTGAATCAGTTCAAGATGGCTACCCAGGGGGAGCACGTGGTAGGCTTCTTTCTCCTCTGGAGACTTTTATTTGTTCTCCCTTTCTTGGTGATTTTCTCTAATCTGAAGAACAAGATGTCCTTAATGAAAACAGATGTTTTGCTCCCTTGCATATGGAAAAAAAAAATAATTCCCCCAAAATAGAATAAACCCAAAGAATGCTAAGACGAGGGATGGGTTTCCAGAAAGTAAGGAGAACAAGCCTCTTCATTGACGCCCTGACCTGGCCGCTCGTCTCCCACGGCCACGCCGTGGAAGCTGTTGATGCAAAGGTCCGTGGTAAGACCTGGGTCTAAGAGCGGGTGAGCTGTGTGCCGCTGTGAAGCATAAACACCACACTGAGCTGGCTCGCAGCTTTCCCCATCCACGGTCTCCCACTGCGAGATCCTGGTCAATGGCAGTTTTTGTCATTGGCTTCAGCATAACTAGGAATCGGTCCCAGTATTTAATTTAAAGCACAGCACACAAAAACCAAAATCATAACATCCCTGCTACATTTATAGAGCTGCATAAGCCACTGATTAACAAATGGATGAGATACTGAACTTTGCTTTACCATCTGTCTTTAATTACATAAAATAACTTGAAGCAATTAACAAGAAAGAAACACTGTGACACAAATAAATAAATCCTATTGATAGAAACAGATGAGGGAATACTTAGGATATTTGAATATATGGATGAAAGTCACTAAAGCTGCATAATCCGCACCCAGTGATATTACAAGTACAGATTTGCACTGCCATTGCCAATTATTTTTGAAAATTAACAGTTACCTGTGGAGATGCAGAGAAACGAAAGGAAAGCTCTGTGTTTGTGTGACTAGAAAAGAAAATGTGTGGTCCATCCAACTGCTGTGATGTCTAAGTTTTGTCTTTCACAGATAAGAGAAACTAATATCAACAGAAAAATACACAAAGCATGAGGTTTCATAACTGTGGACCTAAAATGAGTCGCATAAGTCGGCATGCTTATAAGTGTTTAGGCACCAGTGGGGATTAGGCTCTTTAACACTTTGCAGGATTTAGGTTTTAAGTCTATTTTTTTAGTATTCAAATACACTTGTTTGCTTTCTCTGTTTAGGCACTTAGAAAAAATGAGTGCTGTACAATAGCTATTGAGTGATTGCTGAATGGATTAAGAACTGACTGATTGATAGATGCAAAAAGTAGCTGTCAGCTCCGAACGAAAGCTCTGGAGTCAGTCTGCAGAAATGGGTGTTACGCCTGGCAGGCTGCAGAATTGTCCTTAATGATTGAGAGATAAGTACATCCCTAGTAAAACAATGCTAGCAAATTAGGGAGGAAATTAAATTTGGTGGAACGATAAATAAATTATGAAGATGGAGCAGCCCAAATTCGGTGAGCGGGACCCTGCAGACAAGATGCATTTGAAGTCATGCACTAACGGTGGCTGTAATGATGCACTAGAAATTGTATCCCAAGGGTGGTGCTTGAAAACGCTTTGGTATCACCGGACACAGGACTCAGTCTGATGGTGCAAAAGAGGATTAATGTCATCTTTGAACAAGATAGCAGGGACATACAAGTTGAGTGTAATGCTGACTATATGGCAGTGGTGTGCTGCAGTGCTGTGGGTGCTAGAAATCTGAAAAAGGGTGGGAGAAAGGGATAAGAATCACTTGTAGATTGGAGAATATGCTTTGTTTCCCTTATCAAAATGAGATGACTGGATTACAATGTATAATTATCTTCATGAGAAAAGAACACCTTGCATCAGATGAATGTATTACAAGAATCAGTGGGTCGAAATGTAAGCCAAGCAAATTTAAGCAAGCAATGAGGCTTGGAGTTGTAGCAGTAAGTGTCATGAACTGCTGAAACAAACTGCCCAAGCAAGTGATAGTGTACATATCAAAACTGGATCGCTTTCTGGAAAATATGTGGCAGCCAAACAGAAATAATTGGGCTTGGTATATGGGGAATGGTGCAATGCTATAGTCTGTGACACAGAAGAGGTTAGACATGATGAGTTAATGGTCCTTTCTGGCCTCAAAAGTCATAAATTAAGGAAAATGTCTTAAACGTGTTAGGCCAAATTCTTATTTCATACAGCTAAGTGATCCACTAATCCCAAGGAAACATTGAGGCAAATAATGTCAGGAGTACCAAGCGGTATGGTCTTGGAAAGGATAAAGCATATTAAATGTACCTTTCATGTTAATATGCAACATTATACATTCTGTATATTATAGATTGGGGACCAAAGCTGTAGGCTATGGTCAGCGTGCTCCAAGTTGGCACTCGGCAAGCAAGGTAGTATGCACAGTAATTGAACTGAGAGATAAACAGACTGGGTGGGAATGTAGGAGAGTGGCTGTGGGGAGCACTGAATATGTAATTTGCTACTGTTTCAGGTATTCATGTTGAGAGAAAGAACTTTAATTGTTTTGGCGGGGAACACTGCTGTGTAGACTGAAATGGGAGAAAGAATGTAAACAAAGGGCAGCGATCAATTGCTGTGTTATCGTAGCTTGTAGAAATGTCTTGTGGGTCATGGCAGGGACTTTTGACAGACATCGTTCTATTTAATATCTCTATGGTAATCTCAAAGCAGAGGTAAACAGCACAATAGTGAAATGTGCTGATGATACTAAACCAGGAAGGAATGTAAACAGGAGGCAACAGATAAATGATATCAAAGGACCGGCAGATATTAGAAAGCTGGGTACAAAATCTCCCAAACAACCCACAGAAAAAAAAAAAAAACCCAACCCCAAAAAAACAAAAAAAGAAAAGAAGATATATTTGAATGTATGTATGCTGGCCATCAATATTGCAGACAGAGTTTCCATGTATAGTGGACAGCAGATCAGATGGGAGTGAAATATGAATTTGCATAGTGGTAAAGGCTATGCACATACAGACATGTGTCACGAAGCAGGGAGGTAATAGGTCACATGTAAAGCTCTGTGCTTTTACATTCAACTCTGTGTTCAATATTGCCAGGCACTGACTGACTGGGAGGAGTTGGAAGAAATCCCACAACAATTCAAAGGCTGGAAAAATCATGTTGGGGGAAAGACTGAGGCTCAAACCCAGCATCTCATTAAGCATAAACTTAACGTGCATGAGCTGTGCTGCTGATTTACAGCTCCCTTTATAGTCCTGCTAGGTGACTTTAGCAAAGGAAATATCAGTTTAAACGGTGCACATGTTTAAGCACTTTGTTAGACTGGAGCAGAAGGGGCTTGGTCAGACCTGCAGGGAAGTGTGACAAAAGTCTATGAGCCCTTGGCCACTGAAAGGCGCATACTGGCTGCATCGAAATCAGCAGGCAGTCACGTATTTCCATAAGGCTGGGCTGCTGCATTCTTATGCATGGAACAAAGGTCTGCAAAGGCTTAAACCAGCCAATATTATTTAACTGAAAGGGAGGAAGGCAGCAAACTCAGGCCTTTTGGGTGTGTTTTTTCTAAGGTGAAAATTGGAGGGCTGTCAGATGGTCTTTCAGGGGGAGTTCATATTACTGGGGAGTTTAGGATAGGGTTGAATAAAGCACCAGAGAATGCCTATAAAGCACAGCTTTATGTCTTTACATTGGAAGGCTGGGAGTTCTTCCCTATCCCAAGAATTCCTGATCATACGGAGTTGCCACAAAAGCTCCACAATTCAAGGTGGGAGGAATGGTTCCCTTCTGAGCTCTGAAATCACCTCTGCGACTGTTCATAAAAGAGTTCTTGTGAGCCTGAATTCCTGATGCTGATTTTCAAACCAAGGAAAATTAATCTTTAAAGAACAGGGCTGTGAAATGCTGAACTGGGATCACAGATACAGTGGGAATATCTCTTCTGTGTAACCATTTATTGTGCTTATAACTGAGAATTATCTGAAGTAGAGAGCAGTTTGTTCTCCAAGAATGGCATTTTGGGGGAGTTAGTACTCGATTCTTTTTGAAAGTCAAGAGAAGGTGAACACCCAGCTCCTTAGACCCTTTTAAACATTGCTACAGATTGAGTTTTGGGTTTTTTTAAAATTTTGCTCAGAAATAGTAGAAAACAACTCTCTTCTGGAAAAAAATTAACACTTCAGTGTTTCACTTAAATAATGATTCTAGACTTACAATGCAATTAGTATCACATGATTTTATAATTAGTACTAGCAAATCACTGTGTTAAAGAACACCTAATATTTAATTTTATCTTTCAGAAATTTAATAGTGAAAGTAAGAGTGTTGACTTTGGCAGGGATTTAGTCTTGGAAAGTTAGCAGACACTCTTCTGGGCTTAACTAACTAGTCAATACCCCTAAGAATTTAATAAAACGCCTACATAGATTATGAAAAAAGCAAGAGGGAAAGACCAAGGGAATGACAATTAGAGTAGAGCTTCCCTTTACAAATCTCGATTGAACAAATACTTGAGAGTCATGTTTGTCATCACAGGATGGAAGTCAGGATAAAGGGTTAAGTTATTCACATGAGTGAGTATCTACAGATCCTTCTCCTTTTTCTTCTTTCTCATTGCCCTTTATAGTCCAGTTTTATATTGCATTGCTTCATTCATTCCCTAGTGCTTTTTCTCTCCTGATAGGATGTCTCTATAAGCTAGCTGAAGTGACTAACTTGCAACCTATTGCTCTCCTCATACAGTTACTTAGTTCTAACGTTCAGCACTCAGTCTCCTTTGGATGCTGAGTTGCTACAGCAGTTGTTAATTTTTTTATGTGTAGTACAGTACAAAAGCTACCAAAAGAGGGCAACATATGAGCCAACAATGAGAAATGTATCCTGACAAGTTTACGGTTGTGTATTTGTGACACCCTCCCCCCCTTTCTTTTTGATAGAGCAAGAAATTCTAGCAGAGCTGGTCAGAAAACAGAATTTCTATTCTATGGGCAATTCCAACACTTGGGAAAAAAGTGAAGGTGCTGAAGTTTTCACCGATTGAAAATTCAGAGAAAATATATTTGGCATGATGGAAGTGTTCCACAAATGTCAAATCATACTCACACCAGAAAGCCCAAAAGTTATAATGACATTAAAATATTAAATTTAATTAAAAAAAAAAGTAAAATATACGAATGCTATAAAGTTCAAAACAAAAAGAAATGAAACAAGGAACACTTAAATGTTTCACTTTAGGGAAAACAGGACTTTAAATATTATCAAATGTAAATATTATTTTAATTTGTCTCCATTAAAAATGTTGTCAAAGTAAGCGTGCTCTCAAAAAAGCATGCTGATTGAAACCAAGTTGTATTTTCTGAAAGAGTATGTTTCCTCTGAACATTGTTTAATTACATTTTCTCTCGGTGAAATGCCTGAGAGAATTTCAGAATACTCTTAATAATCCTGCAAAAGACTAAGGTAAATTGGCCACATCCCAGGACTGTCCCCGATGCTGTGTTTGTGAAGCTAGACAAAGCGTTATCCCAAATGCCAGGCATGTGAGCTCAAGAGCTAGTATACCCTGGACAACACTGAATGAGCACTCATTGGCAAACAGTTTATTATAAACAAAGGGTTTTTTTCAAAGTATTCAATAGTATTCCAAGGAGTTAGACAGTCTTGAACGCATGCCAGCATGGCAATGGATACAGTAAGCAAATATAATCTACCTCACTTAGGGTAAATATTTGGCTACAAACGTATTGAGAGCTCTTTAATTCTTTGTATACTTCCATGATGAGAACCAGAGGAAAGGCAGTGGAGATGTACAGACTGGAGGGTGATTTTTTTCTTCTCTTATCAGCTGCCCAGATAGGCTAGCTGCCAGTCAAATTAAAAACCTCACTGGAGGAAATGAATGAAGGCCTGTAGGTGTAGAAATCTGCTGTTTATACAGCTGCACCAAGTTCTGCTAATGATCAACCAGAATCGTCCAAGTCTTCACGGAGATATGCAAAATTCTGTGGCAGTGTCTGGGAGGTTGACTACAGAACTTAGGGCATCCTCAGGGTTTTTTTTTTTTTTTTCCCTTTATTTGTCTCATCCTTTTTTTTAAAGACTAAATTCTTCTTTCTCCTTGCTTCTATTATGGCTTAAAATGCTGGAAAGTATCTGGGAAGGAGAGTGGGGCAGATCTATGATCTATCCGGAGGGCAATGAAACATTTGGAAAGTTTGGAAGTACTCACCCGTCTTGAAGAAAGGATGTTCTGCTTGCAGGAGCAATGCCTTGTCTTCTCTCATTTATCCATGTCCTGCTTTTGCATCTGTATTTCTGTGGATTCCAAAAGAAGGAAAGATTTATTTTTCCTAGCTAGAAACAAGTAGAGGTTTCTGTCTGGAGGGTTTCTCCATTGTCTGATCTATCACATGAACGACAACTTCGCATCGTTCACCTGATGAAGGGCTGCAGAAACACAGGGTATCAAATAAGATCTTCAGTATAGGAATGACAGCTGTGCACATTGTCTGTGTGGCTGGATCAAATGTATCTAATCACAACGTTTTCAGTCAGCTCCTGTATTCTAGATATGCAGGAAGCTATTTATATTCATCTGCTTGGCCTTCATTTCTTGTACTGCTCATCTATTTTTGATTAATGTCTGGATATTCCCTCCCAGGCAATGATGCTACTTTTGGGAGACAAATGAGGAACAGTTATGGAATATAAGACATGTATTTTAATGGCACTGGGAGGTGTGGTTCATTACCCGGTTGTGTTTATTTGTAGGAAAAAAGGCAAATTGCATCCTTAAATAGCCTTGCCTCATGGGTATAAGCCTACTCATGTCTGACTACCATGTTATACTGCCACTTTACCCAGCAGACCTGTGACTGGTATTTATTCAGGAAAGAATTGGCCCATGCACACAGACACACTGATTCTCACAAGTGGTTCTGCATATGCCTTTGCTTCTCGACTTCTGCCAAATTCAAGCCTAAACTCTAGGCAGCAACAATAACACTGACGGGAGTCACATCAAGCTTGAAGGTGATTGCTTTAGCTGTGTGAACACAAACTGGGCTTCTTTGTCTTCCTTAGAAATGATTTTTAAACATGCCTTGGCTTCTCTGAGCTAGCACAGTTTCACCCTGTGAGTCAGGTTAAGAAGACAGATCTGTTACCTGCTTCGCAGATGTGGTACGTGAGCCTAGTTACATCACATTTTGAGGCAGATGGATCTCCGAAGGGAACTGCAGTATCCAATCATGTGCTTTCTGCCCCTTGCTATTGATTCTTGTGGTTAGTCTGTTTCTGATTTTATTTCTCTCTGTAGCTTAAAAGCAAGTCTGTGGTTTGCCCTATGTGCCCAAGTGAGGGAGCAAGGGTGCAGAAGACTGCCTGAAAATAAATAAATCAGAAACAGATAGACTAATTACAAGGACAAATGCCAAGGGATGGAGAACACACAGCATCCTCATGATCAGATACGCCTGTCCCACTGGAGGAGAGATGGCTATTTCACCATATGACGTAACTCTGTACCACATGGGAGAAGAGAGCCAGAGCGTCCTCTTCCTCGCCAGGCTGAGCAAAACCCTCTCGTGTGGTTTGCCCACACGGCATGTCCCAGCATGGGGAGGAACAGCTTCCCTGAGGTAGGGGTGGGGAGGAGCAAGGCTGGGAAATGGGAGGCTGCTCTTGCCTCTCCAGTGCCTGCCCTGGCAGCCAGCAGGGCTAAGCTGACATGAGGAAGGATGTAATCTACTCCTGGTTGTTTTATGCTCAAAGCACATTACTTCCTTCCGTGGAATAAGAGGATAGTCATGGATGTCGTCATGACTCAAGGTCTCCTGGGGCAGCACGGGTCTGTGCCATGCCTATAATCAAATGACCTGGGGGGTGAATTAGGAAGGCTTTTGATGTCATTCTCTGCGCGCTGCACCACAGGAGGCAAAGGCTTCTTAATGTAACGTCAGGCTATCTCTTAAACATAACCATGAAACTAACTTTGACTTGCCAGCAGCTGGTACAGGCAGTGGCCTCCCTACACCGCTCTGGCACTTAGCATAAGAAATGTCATTATGTGGGTGGATTAGGCAGAACCTGTCAAAGTTGTGTGTGTGTTCTTTGGCTGTGTTTCCTTCCCTGGGCTAATAATGCCAAGGAGATGGGGAGTGGGTTGACACATTTTCTGGCATGTGTCACGTAACCCAGTGAAGTGGAGGACATGTCAGCCACAAGACTTTTCTGCTTTAGTAAGTTGCAGGCAGAAGTGACATGCTGCAGTGGCTAGCAGTCTTAATCCTCTATGTATTCACACTGCTAGTGCCTTCATCATGGTTTCAGCTTCCCCAGGGCTCTCTGATGGAGCCAGAGGTATGTCTGGAGGAGAGAGTAAGGAAATGTATCCAGACAGATACTGTTTAAACTCAGGGAAGCAGCAGCAGACAGAGGCGTTTGCATAACATGTTACCTACATATCCCGAAGAGCTTTACAAGTTGACTGACACAATCTCCATAAGAACCACTGAATTTGGCACTGATATACAGGGGGAAATATTCAGTGGCTGGTTTGCAGTGTGAAAAAACACTCCATACCAGTTCAGCAAAGGATACAAAGAATACCCGTACCTGCTAAGAATAGATTTTTAGGACAGAATATGCTAAAGCAAGACAACTAGAGATTCATGAAATTTAGGACAGTCACTGTCGCTGGCTCCCTAAACTGGTGTGAGGGCATTTGATATGAGTATTGGGGTGAGGGAATTTCCCAAGGTCCAGCACAGTCTCAAGGTAAATTGTCCTCAAGAGAACAGGGAAGAGAGTGTATTCATTCTCACAGAGAAGCTTGGTTTTGCACAGCTCCTTGCTTACAGTCTGTGCTGAGGAGATGCAGTTTAGGAGATGCAGGAGATGCAGGCTGAGGCAATATGCCAGGTGGGTTCCTCACAAATCACCATCAGAGTAGCAGAAGATGTTATGAGCATGTCTACCCAGTATGACTGAAATGCCATCTCCTGTCACTGCCAGCATGTTGCAGGCTGTGTTGAGTTGCTGGGAAAAGACATATCAGCTGGGTGTCAGCTGCATACCACAAAACACACAGGTCATCGGTCTGATGTGACTTATAGCAGGGACAGCACCCAATTCACTGGAAAGATTTACTGTACTGTGTTTTCTCTGTAGCTCATAATTAAAAAAAAAAAAAAAAAAAAAAAGAATAGGGCCCAGCAGCTTCTGCAAGTAACTACAGGTGAATGACAACTGCTACTCTGTTGTAGCATGTGTAGCATCTCAGGTCAAGAACTGCCATCCCTAGGTGCCATGTTCTGGTTCCTTGTAAAACTGAAAAGAAGTAGTTGCATAAGCACAAAAGTGGTGAAAAATACAGCTTGTCAGGCATGGAGGAAGCCTGTGGGGACAGGGAAACTGCACAACAGCCCCACAGGGATGGGAGTGCCTCCTCCCTTCACTTGCTGGTGTTGAGCCACAGCATGGGATTGTAGTAAGGGGGTGACAGAAACTGCCCAGTAGCTATACCTCCTGCAAACACATGTCATCTCTCCTGATGTGGGTGCTGCCCCTGTGTCAGAGACAGCTGGTCAGCCAGTCAGTCAGCTGGTGCCTAGTATGTGGGGCTGAGGAGCTGGACCGGAGCTTAAGGGACAGCACTGGGATGTTCTGAGGTGCCAATTCTGCCATAGGGGAGGAAGAGACAGAGGATAATGCTGAGATGGGAGATGACTCTGCCAGTTAATTTGTGCCTGCCTGCACTGCTTGACATTTGTGTGAAGTTGAGACAACCTGCATCAACATGACGCCTGACACAGAATTTGTATTGTCCCATGATCAGCATGACCCTGCTCAGGTTGCCAGATAACGTCACATCTCCAGTTGTGTAACACCACCATGTTCTCTAGATCCCAGGCCTGCAATCATTATTGAGCTGACTGTTTGTGCACTGGGGAGGGAATTCAAATATTGTTAATCAGTGGAAATGTTAGCTACGTGTCCTTTGTTGGGAGTAAAGCAACCCCATTCCTCATACATCCACATACTGAAAGTAGGAACTCATTGGAGAGAAAAAATATGTGCCAGGAGGGATAAAGGAAGAGCTTTCATCTGTGTATGAGTACCTGATGTGTAGGGGTACACAACAGTGTTTAGGTAGATACCAGTGTTTTGTAATTCAAGGATCACCAGCTTTAAAAAAAAAAATATCCTCTGCTGCCATGATATTTTTCATTTACAGCCAAATAAAAATTAGGCTAAGCTCTGCATGTTCATTTATTACTTTTGTTTCCCCCCACCTTGTTTGTTTGCCTGCTTTCTTGTATGGTAATGTGTATGTTGTTTTGTTACTTGTTTGTTTTTATTTGAAATAATTTTGCATGTAATTTTCTGAACTCTTGCAGAGCAGAGAGACTACTAAACGTGCATGTTTATGCACCTTTGTCCATGTACAAAGGCTGATGGATAGCTAATAAAATGCACATCTCTGCAATCCTTTCATGCTTAAGATCCCCAAGCAGAGGTTGTGAGTATTCAAATAAAATAGAACTGATCCAAAATGTACATATTTAGCTTAGATAATAGCAGCCCCCAGATATGTGCCTCTTTCTGCAGTTGGAAATCTGTCAGCTGAACAAAGAGCAGGATATAGTGTGAATCAGGCTCTCCTAAAAGCTTTATGTGATAGACACACTTTATGGAGTTAGTTCCATTTCTCTCACATTTCAAAAGCAGACTCAGACCCTAATTATCATGAAGACAAATTCCACAAAATCATTTTTTGTAGTCAAGGATTGCAATGTATTTTAAAAGTCAGAATATATGTTAAAAGAACATAGTTTGTCCCAAGGCTTATGGTTCAGCTGTACAAAGCTTCTCCTTGTTCCATCCATCTGAAAAATTATTCCTGAAAAGTCATTCTGCATATGGTTTTTTTGCTGTTTTTCAGGGAGAAAAAAATAAATGAGCTGTAAAGCTCATGTTGTTCTGAACTCCTTCTCTCCTCTTTCACCGATGAGTTCATCAAACAAAATTCCACAAGAAACAAATGTTATTATGAGATTAGCAGAATGAACGCCAGAGTTCAGATACTAAACATTTTTTAAAAAAACAGTGGGCTTAATGACGTGAAGGAAGTTGTAGTTTAAACATCAAGGTCAATTATTTCGTTAAATATTATTTAGAAGTTACTTGCCTTGAAACAAAACTAGAGCTATCCATTTCCCAAAAATGCAAACAGATTGTTCTTCCCCTGTTTGTCAGCTTCACTAGATAACTTCTATTTGATCTTCAAATGAAAACAGTTTCTGTTTCAGATTTATACAACAGGCTGCTTCTAAAAAGAAAAAGATCTTAAGGTTGGACTGCTGTTTACTTTCCCTTCTAATCCTGTGAGAAGATTTGCATAAGAAAAGCAAGTAGATTTGAGTCTAGGTTTTTCTGTCTACATCGAAAGCATGAGGATCAGCCAGTCCTCCCCACTTATTCAGAAAGAAAACAATTGCTTTTGTAAGTCAGGTGAGCAGGAAATCTCTCAGTAAGTTCAGCAAGATTCCTCTAAAAGTAACAGGGGTTACTTATCAAGACTAAATGGAGCTTAGTTAAATAATTATAATAGTCAAACACCGAGAGTCTAAAACCTAAAACCTCCAGTCCAGGTATGTTTCCTGATACTGTATACTTAGCTTTGAAACAACATCCAGAATTGGTATTTCCTGGACTTTGTAAGGCAGCCTCTCGTATTTGCAGGTAGCCTTCTCGCAGTTTCTAAAGCATCGGTCCCTTGGGACCTCGGTGAGCAGAGGAGTGCTCGGTGGCGATTTGAGCTCCGGGTGTCACGACCGAGCGAGTGCCCCCAGCTCCAGCGTGACCCCTGGAGCAAACCACTTAACTCTGCCGTAGAATGGGAATATGGACTCGTACCTACAAGAGTGCTGTGAAGGAGAACAGTTTAATGTGTGCAACGTACTTGGAGATTCTTTTAGTGTATAGGAAGGCAAATTAAAATTTTATAGGAAAAGGATTAGAAGGGGTGTTTTGGATCATGGGGTCAAGTCCCTTGCTGTGGGTGGTAACCACATCTCAGAAGCTGGTTCACAAACCAGTCAAATTCCATCTTCCAGCTGCTTTGATTCCTTCTCGCCTGCGGCAGGCCTTTCTGGGTCCTCAACACTCTGGTGGGGTGAAGGTGCTTTTCTGTTTCCAGCTTGAATCCCTTCCTGGCCACTTTGTACCAATTCTTTCTCTCATAATTATTTTATTTGGGAGGAGGGGAGGGAAACTGTCTCATAATTTTAAGATTCATTTGAATTTTCCTCTGAGCCCCAGGCACCTGGTGGAAAGATGCCAGCAATGCTGTAGGCTGGTTCGATGTACCAATAAAAATAAAATAAAATTAAAAAAAAAAAAAACGAGTTAGAAAAGCACCATTCTTAGAAAGCCTCCAGCGTTCCAGCTAGAGCACAAACAGCTTCTTATTTGGGACTCTCCTCGGGTAAATCAACAGCCCTGGGGTGAAGGGGCCGCAGCTCTTGTGGTCTCGCACAAACCCAGACCCCCCGACCCGGGGGGGGACACAGGGGAGGGAGGGAGGAAAGGGGAAGGGAGGGTGAACCATCCTCAAACCACGGGTGAGACCTCGCCCGAGGGGGGCCGACGCTCCGCTGGGGCGAACCAGCGCAGAGAACCCCCCCCCCGGGACGCAGGTCCCTGCCCGACTCGGGGCGGGGGGGGGGCTCAGCTCCGCGCCCCCGGGCTCCCGCCGGGTCTCTGCCCCCCCTCACCCGCTCCGCCGGGGCTCTGCTCCCCCCCCCGCCCGCGCCCCCGGGGCTCTGCCCCCTCCCTGCCCGCCCCGCCGGGGCTCTGCCCGCCCCCGCCCGCGCCCCCGGGGCTCTGTCTCCCCCCCCACCCCGCCCGCCCCGCCGGGGCTCTGCCCCCTCCCTGCCCGCCCCGCCGGGGCTCTGCCCCCCCCGCCCGCGCCCCCGGGGCTCTGCCCGCGCCCCCGGGCTCCCACCGCCGGGAGGCAGCGCGGAGCGGCCGGGCTGCAGCGGGGCTCGGCGGGGAGGCCGATCCCCGTTTTGCCCCTTGGCTCGGGTTTCCCCTGCCCAGGGAACAGGCGCCTTTGCTGGAGCTGCGCTCCCCAGGGCTGGGGGTGATTTTTCGTTTGTTTGGTTTTGGCCTTCTTCCCCCGCTGTCTCCCGCAGGCCGTCCCGGCCCCGCACCGGCGGCCCCGAGGGCGGGCGGGCAGCGCGCTGCCGCCGGCCCCCGGGCGAGCCCCGGGCGAGCCCCGGGCGCCAAGCGGAGCAGCCTGCGAGGCTGAAACGGTGGCGTGCGGGAGGGATACGGGGGCACTTCCCCCTCCCCGGGGGGGGGGACAGGGGCAGCCCGTCCGTGTCCCCCGGCGGTCTGTGCCCCCGCTTCCCACGGGTGAGGGCAGTGCGTGTACCCTGTGGAAACGCGGTGCGGCAGCAGCTCTCTGCCCCCGGGCGGGGCACGGGCTGGAGCCCGGGGCCCGGTGGGCCACCGGGGGATGCCACCTCCAACCCCGGACAGAAGCGCTTGCGGTCCGCCGCTACACTCGGCTCGACGGGGGAGCAAACAGGCCCCCCCCCCCCCCAACTCCTTCCCCCCCAGCCCCAAAGCCCAGTAAAGCTGAAGCAAGAACCACCAAACGCCCTCGAAAAGCCCCGGCCGAAGCTCGGCACCCCCAAAGAAAACTAAAACCCCAAAAGCGAGCGAGCCAACAGCACCACCACCGAGCCCCCCCGAAGCGGCGGGGCCAGCCCAGCCTCGCCGGCAGCCGGGGCGCAGCGCTCCCAGCCCGGGCCGGCCGCAGGGGGCCCGGCTCCGGGGAACCACCCTCGCCCTCCACCACCGTCTGCCGGTTCCTAATTCCTACGAAATACCAGATTCCCCAACTGATAACGGGGGCGGGATGGGGTTTAACCCCCGAGCCCAATTACAGTGAAACCACAAGAAAACAGACGCAGGTTAAGGCGACAGCGCGCTGGCCGCAGCGGGCACCGCCGCAAAACTGGTACGACGGCGGGCAGCGACGGGAGAGCCCCTCCCGAGGGCTCCCGGAGCGGGGAGGGGAGCCGAGGAAGGGGGGCTTTTCCCGGGGAGCGGCGGTGGCTGGGACGCGGCGCCGGAGCGCTGCCCGCCCCCCCCCGCGCGGCCGGGCCGCCCCGCTGCGCACCTTCCGCCCCCGCGCAGCTCCGCCGGGACCTGCGCGGCTTTTACACGGGCGATCGCGCCGGGCCGGCTCGCATCGAGCAAGAGCCTTTCCGGGAACAGGCTACTAAGAGCTCAGCAGCGGGGGGGGGGGGGGGGGGAATGAAATAAAAGGCTAAAGAAACAGCGCGATTTTGGGACCAGGACCAAATCCTAACGTGTTACATAAAAGCCACGGGCGGTTCTTATCAGCAAGCCCGGCCTGAAGAGGAACAATCCCCAGGAGCGGCTCCAAAACAACCCTGTTAAAGGAACAATTGTGAAATGCCAACTTCCCACCAGAGTATGAACAGCAGGAGCCGGGCATGTCCCGTCTGTAACCGGGCTTCTGACAACCAACAGAGAGAGGGGAGGGGACGGGGGGGGGGATCCTCTCTTGACAAGATTTATCAAGAAACATTTAACTGGGCTTTAATCATATTAGCAAGAGCCCAATTAGGGCTGAGAGCGAAGCGAGGCGGCCGGCGGGCTGGGGAGAGGAGGAGGAGCAAGCGGTGGAGTCACTCGAGGATAAAGTCCTTTCATCAGGCTGCGCTCTCGGCAAGCAGAGGAGTGCGAATAATCAGTGCCCTTCACTGGGGGGACGGGGGAGGGAGCGGGCGGGGAATGTGTGTAAAGGACCATTAAGGCCAGGCAGAAGGGGGTTTTTGTTGTTGTTGTTGTTGTTGTTTTTAATTATTACGGCTATTAAGGTGTTGTCTCTGGGCTCTCCCGGGCGCTGTTCTCAGGGACGGAGCCGGGAAGCGGCGAAGGGGCCCGGAGGCACCTGCTGCACCGCGACGACCCGCCCTGCGTGTGCGGATAGGGCTCTCCCTCCCGGGCAAAGAGGGGCTGCGTCCTTCCCACCCCCCCTCGCCTCCCCCAGGCAGAATTTCCTTAAAAGCCCTTTCCCGGGTCGCCTCTCCCTGGTGCCGAGCGCTGCCCCGGCGGTACCCCGCCCCCAGCCCGGCTCCCGGGGGAGCGCGGCGCCCCCCCCCCCCCCCCCGCCCCCGCCGAGCGCAGGCGGGGCTGGGGGCGCCGCGCAGCTCCCAGCCCGGGAGCCAGGGCTCGCCGAAAGCCCCGGGAGAAGTGCGGCGCTGGGGCCGCCCGGGACAGGGGCAGAGGGCAGAAGGTGTCTTCCCGGGGTTCAAACTTCCCGTATTTTCGCGTGGGCAACCTGCCCCGTCCTTAGGGACTCGCCCGCTGTCGGGGATGGGGAGGGCGGACAGCAAAGAAATAAAGAAATACCAAAGGCGGCAGGTGGGAGCAAAGGCTGGCGATGGCCCCCCCGCCCCCCCCCGGGTTAGGCCACCTCGGGGACACGCCGGTGGGAGCGCGGCAGCGGCGCTGGGCTCCGCGGGGAGCGGAGGCGGCCGTGACCCTGCCCGCGGCTGTCCGGGCATCGCCGGGAGCCGCCGGCAGCTGCCCGGGTTTCCTGCCACTCCCCGCGGCCAGGAGCGGGGAGATAAGGCTGCTGGGCAGCCATGCACCTTTCGCCCAAGCGCAGCCGGATCTTTGCCCCGCGGGGCCGAGGATGCTGCTGGTTTATTTTTTTACCAGGGCAGGGCCGGGGGGGGGGGGGGGTGTTTGCCATTCGCACCGATGAGCATCCCCGCTGTGGGAGCGATCCCCCGCTCCCCCGCCGCCCCCCCGGCGCGGACGGGCTCTCGCCCCCCCTCCCGCCTCCTCGGGGCGGCGGGCCCGGCCGCGCCGACCCCTCCCCGCGCCCCGGGCCGCCGCAGCCGCCTCCTCGGGGACGGGCGGCCCGGGGGGCAGCGCCTCCCCCCCCGCCCGCTGCCCGTCCTGTGACCGTGCCCCCGCCGCAGCTGCCCTGTCCCCCGCTTACCTTTCCGGCCCGGCCGCCGAGGGGCTCGCCCCCCCCCGCTCCCGCCCCCCGCCCCGTCTCCGCCATCCCCGCCGAAGGGCTGTCGCACGCCGCCGCGCCGGCAGCGCCCCGGCTCTCGCCTTGCGCGCACTCGGCTGGCGCTGGCAGCCCCGCCGGGTTCATCCGAGGACAGCGGCGGCTCCGCGCCGCGGCTCGCCCGGCTGCCAGCGCCGCGGCGGGGCTGACGCTGCCGCGGCCGGGGGCTGACTCAGGGCGGCCCGCGGCAGCCGCCGGTTCGCGGACCGGGAGCGGGCACGGCGCGGCCGCCCCTCGCCCCCTTCCCCGGGCACCGCCGCCCCTCTCACACGCCCCCCCCCCCCGCCCCCGCTCCTGCAAAGCGCACCAAACGCCCGGCTCCCCGGGCAATATGCACCCTCCCGACACCGACAGGGAGGCCGCCCCCCGTCCTCGCCCGGCCGGCACCCCCGGCGGAGGCGGGCCGGGGTCCGGCCCCGCGGCCGGCAGCGCTCCCGGCGGCACCCGCCCCCCCAACGTAAGTGACCGTCGGGGCGGGGAGGGGGTGGCCGTCCCTCGTGTCCCTGCCCCGGGGCATGTGGCCGGGGGCGGGGGGCTGCGCTCAGGCGCCACGGGCCAAACCCGCGGCCTGCTTTGGGCGGGCGGGCCGGGGCCGCCCCGGCTGTGTGCCCCCCGGGAGCGTCGCCTGCGCTCGTCGAGGCCAAGGCAAGCGCGACCCCGAGCCAGCCGAACGGCGGGACCGGGGAGGGAAAGGGGGGCCACGGCCTGGAAAGGGACCCGGGGTCAGAGTGGCGGGGAGCATCGGTGTGATGCACCGGGGATGTCTGCCCGCTTTAGCAAACAAGCTGCAGGGCTTTAGCTGCCTGTGGTTTCCATGGAGTCTTGGTGGCACGTCCCAGCTGTAAGGTACGGCAGATGTCTTCATGGCGAGCCTGCAGCGGGTCTCCCGCTTCTGCTCAGAGGTCCCAGGTGGAGCCTTTTCAGATCCTTTACACTGCGTAGTTCAGCACCGGCAGGGCCTTTGAGAAACGCGCCGTGTGCGTGACATCCTTGTTCTGAAACAGATTCTCGAAGAGAAGCTGTGGCAACATGCATCTTCCAGTCCACCCTGTCGGTTGGATGGACAGTTCTAAAAGCAGTGGCTCCCTAAAATTAAGAGATTATTAAAAGCTTGTTTATTAAGAAACTCAAGCCACGAAGGCAATGGGAGTGAGGGCTATGCTCTCTGCACACGCTCAGGTTTTGGATGTAGGAAGAAGGCATGACTGGGCCTGGACTCAAAAATACTCCAGAGCTACTTATCAGAAATGTGCTAAAATGATAAGCCGTGGACTTATGAACAGGGATTATGTTGTCAGTGCTTCAACCTTAAGTTCATTTTTAAGTCCAAATTTCAGTCCTTTGAGAAAAGAGAGTAGGAGGAGGAAGAGACTATTATAGTAGAAATGCTGACATTGCTAACCGTGTGAATTCACTACTATAATAAGATCTCAGCTAGCAGCCTAATTCCAAAGAGGTGATGTTATCCAGTAATAATGTAATCAGTTTGTTGGCTGTAAGATAGGAAAACTGGGAATTGGTCTATTTTATTGCTATTTTTGGCCAAAATGACAAAAAATAAAAATCTATAAGATGCCAGGATCAAGGCAGGAGAGCCACCTTTGCTATTTAAAATAATAGAACCGAGTTCTTCGTGAAGGTTTTTCAGTTCAATGCAGTTTTACAAAAGCATATTTAAAAAGGGACGGCTCGCGAGAATGCAAGCTTTCAAGCTAGGGATTGGAGGATGGAAAGGCCCAAGGGTGGAACATTGTTAAAAGTTTTCAGAGAGGTCCCGAAAGCACAATGTTCACTTTACAAAATAGAAGTTTTCTCCTGGGTAATCGCTGAATGAGTTCGCATTGATTTGCAGCTGCAAATTTAAAAGAAAAAGAAGGAAAGAAAAGAAATGAAAAAGACGAATGCCCTGTTAGTAATTTAGAATTATGCTGCAACCATTAAGAAAATTGCATCAGATATACGAAAAATTGGAATTGACCGCTTAAGCTTTTGAGTTTATGTATTCAGTATTCTCCAGCCCTTGCATCTTTCTTTTGATAGTTATTTTTAAGTAATAAACATTCTGACAATTTTTTAGGCAGCTTGCTGTCAAATTAGAAATAACAGCCGAAGTGAATTAACTTGTAAGGCGGATATATCAGTGAAACCTTATCGGTGAAATCTTCTGTAGGAGGTTAGTGATGTTAGTGAGGTCAGAATTTTACCCACTGTGAACGTAGTATTGTTGCAGAAAATTACAAGGATAGAGACAGATCATATTATCCCTCTAGTTCAGGTTTAGATTTTGCTGTTGCTGGTGTTCTGTATGTTTAACCTGATCCAAAATCGACTGAGATCAATGGGGCTTTGGGTTGGGGTCATGAATTCTTTGAAGGATCAAGTCTTAAGTTTCTTCATGTTGCTAGGAAGCCCAGCACTATCAAGACCAAGATATGTGAAAGTATGTGAAGACAATTAAAGCAAAGGAATGAGTATAGCTAAATCATAACTGTCCGTTTTAACAGAGCGCCTTGTAAATAACAGAACCCTACAAGAATACTTGGGTGTGTCTGAGTCAACCCGTTCTGGAAATCCTATGATATGCAGCTGCAGAAACTACACAAATTCTTGAAAAATTGTCAACAAAACCTGAAAGGACCCCAAGGGGTTTTATTAAAATTTATTGAAATTTCTTGAAAATCATGTTTCCTGAGTTATATACAAGCTCTGTTCTGCTTATAAATATATCACATGTTGTCCAGTAACTCTTGAAAAGTAGGCTAAAACTACTACAGTGACTACCTTGTTCATCTGATCTTCTTAATGCAACATTAACCCTCTTTTTAGACTTGCCATTTAACAAAGCGTTATTATAAGTATTGCAACCATTTGTGAATGTGTGTACTCTGGGCTGTGGAAAATCAGGGGCTGGCATTTGCCGTCAGGCTGACATCCAAAAACATATGAGTTAATTTGCACTATACGACCACTGGCACTACAGAGTGACAAATTGGAAAAGGTCTTTTGAGAAATGTGGATGGTTCCAGAGTTGCCCTTAAACACTTGCTTGAAGCTAGAAAACAGATGTGATATAATGACAGTTGGGGTTTTTTTAATTGTGGAAGATTATACCAGCTTGTGATTACTGATTGGATGTGAAACAAAACTTTATGGCTGTATGGACTGGATGTAGCACATCAGCAGTCATACAGGATGCTAGTGGAAGCACCGCATATTAATTCGGTAAAAAGATTCAAACAACAATCACTGTTTCTCACAAATACAAAAATGAGAGGGCACTGAAAAATTCCTTGGGGAAATTAATGTATGGATATGGAGTATGGTAGTCTGGATGCTGGCTGCCACACAGAAAATCCCCAAACAACTAATTGATGGAAATTTTAAGACCTTATCAGCTTAGGGATTGCTTCCAACAATGTGTTTTCACATTTTTTTTCGTAAGTGTTCACTTCTGGCCACCACAGAGAGATTACATTAATCCAGTATAGAGAGTTTTGCTTCCTCAGTGCATTGTTCTTGAAGTCCTACCTCCTTCTTTATCATTAGTCACGGTTACTTAGCTTTTCAATTTTGATGCAAAATTACAGCTTTATTATTGAGAGATCGAGTACGATAGTGCAGAGGTGTGCCCTTGTGGATATAGGAGCAAAAGAAGCAAGTGAAAGAGGAAAAGGGAAAGGAGAGAGTGTTTGTAGAGCAGAGAAGGAAGATAGGAAATGTGAGGCTCACAATGGAATGACTGGTGGTGGAATGGGACAGGAAGAGACTGGACCATTGACCATGCAGAAAGCAGTGTTCAGAGCTTGTGGTTTGATTGAACTGCCCCTTGTTTAACGTGCCCTGCATTTCTCAGTGGGAATGCAACTTGCAATCTATGTGCAACAGTGAAAGACTGAAAAAGTAAGGAGAGAACGAAAAAGCAAGAGGCAATTTCCTCATTTGTTTCTTTCCTGTAAGTCTGCCTGGCCCACACATTGGGTAGGGTACACTTAAGAGAGAATCTTGGACAAAACTAAGCTGGAACGACGACAAAGTTGGAAAGACATTCCAGTAAGTTTAAAGATGATAAAAAATATCTGACCCACCTCCTCCCCCCCAGAAGGTACTCATGTCCAGCAAAATCATCTGCCCCTAGGCAAATGCCTGACAGGAACATGGTATGCATATCTACTCTGAACTCAGAGTTCAGGGTATATATATGTAACTGCAACCCATACTTTGTCTTTCTGATAATAGACCTAGAACTTCACCTTGTCATCTTTTTCTACTTGCTTTTTCACTCATTTTTTCTTCTTTGTTTTTGGGACAGAAAATCCCTCATGCAGTGTGGTCCACATTATACTGGATGTCTCATGCAGGGCAGTATCTTATTCCATGCATGACTTACTCATGTTGCAAAAGCAGGGTGAGTAATGGGTGCTGGAATTAAGCTCTATATTGCATTTTGCATCTGGGGTTTCTGTAATAGGTTCACAAAGTTCATAGACTACAGCTAGTAACTGTTCTATTTTTCTACCTTCCATTCCTGCTCTTTTTCCATTTCTCCAGAGATTTTCTGCGGTCCTGGAGGACTTCACAACTTTGCAAAATGATACAGAATTATATCAAAATGCTCCAAGCACTGTATAAACAAATAGAGTGTATTTGTGATGCAAAGAGAGAAACACGAAGGTTTGACTGGGCACGATCCCTTACGGTTCTAGGACTGTGGGTCAGCATTGCATCTTTACCAGCAGCAAGGTCTGCAGCGGCTGCAGGTCTTAGGGATGCACCGTGTGTGTAGAGGAGAAGTAGTGCTGGACTATCACATTGCAAGTGGGATGCTTTAGATAGTACCCTGCAACATCACCCTTGGGTCCAACAGGAGAAAAACTGCTTTCCATGTACCTGTGATTCTCTCAAGTACATGCCATAGGACTCCCAAGTACAAGGGCAAATTTGAAGTGAAAAAGAAGCTCTCCAATGCACTGAACTGCTGATGTAGCGCTCACAATGAGAAATAGTCCTGAACCAGATACAACTTTTGGGAGTACATGTCAGACAGACAAGAAGGTATCAGAAAGAGATGCAAAACAAACAAACACATTGTCGAAAATTGCAACAACTCATTATCTGATCCAGAAACAGAACGGAGGAGTTGTCTGTAGCTGCACTTTGTTCACACTCAATTGGGCTTGTGCCCTAACTTAGTGCCAGTCCACACAGTTCATGTGAGACTCTGGGCTGTGGGTTTTCTTACTGATGATTCTGCAGCCTCCCAGGGTTCCTGGGGCCTGGGGAGAGCTAGTGTAGAAGGGTGTGTTTGTTCAGGGATCTCTATTCAGTGCAAAGAGCTGGTGACAGAAGTTGCTGTTAATTGTTGCTGTATGGGTAAAGGTTGGGGGTTGCTGTGCAAGCAAGTCTCCTCTGCTCTGTTCCAGTTCAAAGCCAAGCTACCTAGATGAAACTAGGGAAAAGTGTTGATACAGCTAATGTTTGGTCTCAAATGAAGAGAGGGAGAGACAAGGAGGAAGGCAAGCGTCCGAATCTGTACACAGGAATTGTAAGTCTGTTGGGTCAAGCCCCAAATTCAGACCCAGAGGGCACATGCAGTATTGATGTGCTGAGTCCAGTCTCGTGTCCTACTAACCAGATCACAGTCAATTGTGAAAAAGGGTCTGATGCTTTCCAGGATAAGTTGGCCATTTAGTTTGTCTTTCTAACTGGTCAATAAAGCTCAAACAATGCTCTCCCAGAAATTATCTCTGTATTAAAATTGCCTTATTCCTATGTGTCTAAGTCTATATTTGGATGTGAATTGTAGGACCTTGGGGATATATGTAGAGTTCAGTTAAATTTTGACACAGGAGCAACTGCATTATTTTCCTATTCATTTTCCTAATCTGCAAACAAGCTTTTGTCCAAGACTCTTGGCACTGAAAGTCTGTTTGAAATTGAGTTGTGGAAGTGCAAGAGTTCATAACCCTTCTCTTGCAGCAGCTGTCAGTGCCATCTGAATACTGAGTGCCTGCCGTAGGGAGGAGTGGTGAGGTCTTCCTTAGCTCCTCGGGCAGAGCCCTCGGACAGAGCAGCATTGCTGCCAGCTACACGACAAAGGACACAGATAGTGCATACAACATCCTCCGCTTACCTCTGCCAGGAAGAATTAATGAGACACTTTATCATCTAAACACTTTCTGAGGCTGAACTTCAAACTCTTTAACCTGAGAACGGATTCAGCAGCATGTTTGTTAGTGCTTTGCAACTCACTAGGTTCCACTTTGACAGGAATAGAAGAGTTTTCCATTGCAAGCCTTTACTTTCTTGTTTATTTAATATGCATGAATCACTGCTGCTGGCTTAATATGTTAACAGTTATTTAAAGAATGGTCTGGTAAATGCTTTATTTCATGTATGGGTTATAAAATGTAATATAATATATTGTCTGGTCACTCACTTTATGTAAAAATTTCATTAATATGCTTTTCCTAAATAACAAACAGCTCCTGCAGAGCTTGTTAGCCATGTGAGGACCATGTGGTGTAAGCAGTTATAAATACACCAGTAAAAACATTCCAGAGAATTATAAATCACTGTAATGTTCAACTCCAGTGGGTTGATGAATAGTATCTTTATTAACTTATTAACCACTTATCAAAATGATTTGTCTTGTACTTAGACTTAATTTTATGTTCAGTGTAAATTTTATGTAAAGCTTGACTTTGTTTTCTTTTGCCAGACGTAATTATTTCTGAGTCAAAACTCAGTCTCTTTTGCGAAAAGGAGGAAAATCAAAGAGGCATGATAATCAGCCTAAACTCATCCAAAGCACTTTAAAAATAGCCAGCCCACCTACTGCACTGGGAGATTATATAGTGCAGTGTACAGAAGCACAGTGCGGAGTAGCTAAGGAACCGTGCAGTATGTAAGCTTTTCAAAATGTACTTGGGGCGGTGGCTCTCTAACCAGTACCAGATTTGCTCCTGCTAGTGCATCTGCCTCTCAGACCCCCACTCCCTTACTGCTTGGTGCCCAGGATGTTTAATTCTGCTTTCCATGAGAAATGGCCCTGCATGGATTTTTGTTTCCAAATCAGTGGCTTATAGCGGAGAGAGCTGTGGCAGAAGGTGGTCGAAAAGAGCGAGACGGCGTTGTTGTTCCGTCACTGGTGCGGTGGGCGGTGGTGCACCAGTGTTGTCACTTGGGGCTGTTGCACAGAAGGCCTGTGTAAACTTGAGTAAAATTCTAGCAGATAGGTCTGCAAAGGGATGTAGGCACACAACTGCCCTGTGTGGGCCTTGCTAGGCTCCACAAAACCATGCCCAGCTGTCATCTCACTTTTTAAGTGTCTCGGCTCTGCCAGGGAGCGCGTTACAAACTGCTTGCAGCTTCTGGTAGGGGTCTTGGGTAAGACCTTTCCTGGCCAGACTTCTCGCAGAGCCCTGTACAAAACTGTTGGACTGTCTGGGCCTCTGCTCGTACAGGGATACTGTTTCTTGACGGATCCTGTGATGATCATGGTGACATGCAAATACATGATGTATACATACACTAATTAAATTGAATTGGTCTAATTTACAGAGACCATTTTTACCTTTTTTCCTGCTCTTCCCTCCATCAAGCTTGCTCCGTCTTGTTATAAACCCCTGCTTGTCTGTTCTTCTAGCCAGCTGTTATCAGTTCTTTACCTTTAATTGGTACACATAGTTGGCCGGTTTACCTAATTTCCCAGTAAACAGTCTATTGGTGAAAGAGCTTTTGGCATGTGAACAGCATACATTGCAAAAGATGCTGTAGGAGGAAGAGTAGTGTGCATGTGTGTTACCACACCATAGCTTAGGTCAGGTGGTCACATCCCTGATTCTGAGGGGAATTTTGCACCAAAATAAACTTTGAAGTTGACTAAAACAAAGGGGATTTTCCTGTGATAGACCAAACAGAACGTACTGTGCAGGGAAATGAGGAAACCCAGTTGCATGGTTTTCAGCATCACTGATTTTGAAAGGGTTAACTAACTGCCAGTAACTGCATCTTATTAATGTAACGCATATTGGCATTTCCTTTGCATATCTCTATTACGGAATTTGATGAAACAGCTTTTGTTTGTTCACACTTGTCTCTCTTAAAATTTGTGTATCATCAGTAAATGTTATTTTTTCTGCAACAGCTTGCACTTTCTTCTCTATGCAGACAGAAGTCAAGTCATCCTATTGCTTTAGATTTATCATTTTCAGCTTGATTAAAAAAGTAAATATGTAGACTTTTACTGCTCCCGACAACAAGGATTGTATCCAGTTTACATGCTGAGATTTGTTAATTTGTCTGTAGAAGCTGGTCACTACAGGAATGAAGGGGTTTGTGTGGAGCTACAACACGATATTAGGCCCTTAATATAGTTTTGAATGCCTTTTGTGGAGGTAGGAAAAAGCAATTGGTAGTATGAGTCCAAGTTAACACATGGAGAGGCCTTCATTGTTTCCAAAGAGAAGGAAGTTCTCTACTTCGTTAAAATGTTTTGAAGACTTTTGGTGCCCTTTGGTAGCAAATATATTCACAGAATGGGGGTTGTCTAGATTGTGCACTTCAGATTAATTTAAGCATTTTATTTAGCTGAGAGCTGGAGTTTCCTAAATGGTTGGTGGGATTTGAAAAGACCTCAGTGTGCACAGGGGGAGAGGAACCTGCTGTAACTCTTTTGGGTCCTGAGCTGCCAAACATATAAATATGGATAAGCATGTCCCACTCACTGCAGGGGAATTTCAAAGTAAGCTCTTTCAGAATTTTTTTCAGAGTTGGGATTTTAAGCAGTTTCTGTGTTAGGCTGCAGTGTAGAAAAGAATATATGCTCATACAGTGAGCTTCCTCAAGTCAATGCAGAAAATCAGATATTTTTGGTTAATATTATAATTTGAAGTATAGTCAAGATTTTTGTAGTAACAGAATACAAGAAAAACTCTAAATTTAGAGAAAGGTAATAATTAATCCTGTTGTGGTACAGGGAAATAGCCACTGCATTTTTTTTTTTTCCTACCAGCATTTGTTCCCTACTAACCAAATCATGTTTAGGAGCGCCCTGTTGTATTTTTTCCAGCATGAATTTTAAGGGTGGCAGAGAGGAAGCCTTGCAGGGAGGTTGTTATGCAATTATTGCTGTATGTCTTCCTGCTTGTAAGCCTTAATTCTGCTCTTGATTTTTTTGTGTTTTTGTTTAAATCCTTGAAAAGATGTCATTCTCTCACTGAATGTGTTTTTCCTCCTAAACACAAGCTGTAAATACATACACAGATAATATTATGTGATTCTTTGAGTCAGCTGCTTGCAGTTCTCATGTTTTCTATCCTAGGCAACTTTACAAAATTATTATCAAACCTTATAAGCTTAGACATAAAAGCTCCTTGACTGGTCTTTGCCATGGAAATTACAAGTTTTAGTATGTAAGTGTATATGTAAAAGAAAAATCCCAGAGGTATCAGAAAGTAGAATTTTGCAGGGTTGTTATAGACACAGTGACATCTGTTTTTTATTGCAGTTAATGATTCCTAATATTATGTGCCATTTTGTGTTATGTAACCATTTATTATTAATCTGCATCTCCTATTACAAATCAGTTTTCATTGCTTTTTTCCACCCAGTTGTATCTTGAGATAGTATGTGGGTATATATCTGTGCTTACTGAAATAAAACTAAGGGTGTTCTGCTATATTAATTTTTGAAGTACTTGGAGATGGATTCTGTGTTCTGCATGAAGTAACTGTTGTCCTAATCATTACCAGGAACTGAACCTGGAACTACCAGAGCTAGAGGATAGCTTGACAATTGGAGCTCAAAAAGGCTAAATCTTCTGGCTAAGAGTTACAGGAGAGTCATGTCTTTTGTGGCTCTGGCAGAAGTTACTAGTTGGAGAGGGAATTATGCTTGTGCAACTCAAAATTGTCAGTGAAATCCAAGGGAATTTGGGGGTTTGCAGGGAATGCAAAATTAGGCTCTTCCAGGAGCTTCCCAGTAAGCATGAGAGAGATTGTGTGTGTGCGTGTGCGTGTGTGTGTGTGATGGGTAGTGAGAAATCCTAATGTCTGACATCGTTCTGGCTAAGTGCATTCTTCAGTTTCCCATTAGTGGTGGTGGAGTCCATCAGTGAATCCTTTCAGGAGTAACCAGCTGGCATTTCCTAAACCCTTGTCTGTGTATCATGTAAAGCTCAGTGTTACCACTCTAAAGAAAGACCTTGAAAAGTTAAATGCCATTGGAATTTAGTAATGTAGGCCACAGTGTAAACTGTGGTTAAGTTGAGCTGAGGCCTGCTTTAGAGAAAGAACCTGTAATTGATTAAACCCTGCCTCTAGCTAGATAAAAATGAGTTTGAAGTACATTAATATAAAAACAGTTAAAAGCTTCCTCGTTGTTGTCAGTTTTCAAAATGAAACTTGTCAAGAGTTTGGCAGAAAGAGCTCAAAGACAGATCTGATTCTAAACTGAGAAAAACAAACCCAAAGGAGCAAACAGCAGTATGGACCTTCTCATGTTTGGTTGATTTAAATGAATTTTCTCAGCAAAGGCTGTGACTTTATGGCCTTCATTTTTACTTGCCAAGCTTTACTTCTCACACATGAGTTGTGTCTTACAGCTTTGTCTAGCATAGAAATTTTTTCTGTACTGCTTGGCCTATCTTCTCATGGCCTTCATGAATCTTCTCTGACATTTACTGTGTGTAATTATTATGAGAACATAAACCAAGGGCAGAACTCAAAAGATAGTCTTGGATTCAGTAAGAAACTGTCTGAGAGAGAATTGAAATGGAGACAGCACAGCCTAACAGCTAGAATGATGTCAGACTTCTTGCTGGAATCTGCTTCCATCTG
This sequence comes from Pelecanus crispus, assembly GCF_030463565.1. Taxonomy (NCBI): domain Eukaryota; kingdom Metazoa; phylum Chordata; class Aves; order Pelecaniformes; family Pelecanidae; genus Pelecanus; species Pelecanus crispus. The sequence continues at coordinate 61,241,797 of NC_134648.1, read as the reverse complement.
TAACTTTGGATGGCACGTGACCTCTTTGTGCCACACAAACAGTTTGGCCTACTGCAGGCACAGCCACAGGTTGGTGGCAAGATGGTTTAACTTTCTGTTATTGATTTGGACATAAATTCTGTAGTCCCAACCATGAGTGAGAAGTGAGACTTATAGACCATCTCAAACAAACGCTACAAAAGTGTTTCTCAAAAAACAATGTTGATTTTACTTAGTGTCACACTTGAAAGCCATTTTAGAACATGTTTGGTCTTTGACACCCTTTCTTAATATTTTTTTCCCATATCCTTTTGTATATGCAACTAGGTCACATTAGTGACCACAGGCATGAGTCTCCATTCCATTGCACTGGTTTTATGCCAGAGTAACCCCACTGGTTTTCACAGTATAAAAGACTGATGAAATGTGGTGAAAAATTGATGCCATACATATTCCAATCTCTGAGTGACTTAATATTTAGTGCTAAAACATTTTCTACCTTTAAAAACAACACTTTTACCAGTCATGGTACAGATTTAACATTTGCTGTCTCATGACTTGCCAGAACTGCAGCAAATGATGGGAAGTGAGCGTGTCATTAATCATGGCAAATCATGGGATATCTGATCCTTAGTTTTGATAGTCCTGTAAGAGGGTCAGCTAGTGCTCTTGTATATTGACCTCATGTTGAAACATGTACCTTTTCCTACCAGTCTTTATTTTATGGTAAAATAATAGAATAACTTCCATAGAAGTAGGCTATTTGCTCCTTTTAAATGGTAGCAGTTTGAAATCTGTGTCAGACTTGCAGTGTTACAGACTAAGAGATAAGTTAATGGAGACCTTGAGAAAGCAAACAAGGCAGAAGTTAGATGCAGGATGGTTCAAGGGTCTGTAGGTTGTTCTGTGGCTACAGAAGTATAACTTAAGTCTGTTGTTGTTTCAACAACATACCTATTATGAATATATATGTTTCTATTATTACATACATGCATATATACATAGTCCCTCTAACTACTAACTAACCTACTCCTCGATTTGCAAGATGAGGGAAGCATTGTGGTATCTTTAAATTTCTGAAGCTAATGAGCCTGTTTCTGTTAAAATTAGCTGCAAAGCTCCAGTTGATAGCAATAGGAGCAATCTCATCATTCTTGATGATCATAAGCTAATACTCCTGACAACCAGCTTGGGAAACTGAGACAGACTGTAGTCTCAAAGGACAGATCATTGAGGAGGTATGGGTGTGTAAAAGGGATGTAGGGGTCTGTTGTATTTGAGACTTTGTTACACCACAGATCTCCTGCCTGACTTTTAGACTAGTTTATATAGCTCCTTTCTGAATCTGTAAACTGGGCATAGCAGCACATCCTTACATTAAAAGGAGTGATATGCTTGGATAGTGATCTGTGGCACATTTTGTGGTTGGGAGAGATTTCTCATAAGACTCATGCATAAGTTTGGTCTGAAACAGTTGGGTAAATAGTACTAGCAGTTAATTAATTATTAGTTAATTAGTTCAGTTAATTAGTAACTGGTAGAGTAACAGCTGTTGCTCCTACTTGTTGTGTAAGAGAGTTGTGACCCTTGGTCTCACGTGGTGCTCCTAATGGCACCGCAGTGGAGGAGCAAAGTAATGGTGCTGCAAGTCAGTTAATTGCCTCTTTTCTTACATATATATTCAAATTGCTGCAGATTAATGAGGTGCTGTGTGTCAGGTCCCTTCCAACTTGAGATATTCTATGATTCTATAGGTGAAATGTAGTAAGTGTATGTACATTTAGGCTGTGGCATATTTAAGGCAATGAAACTTGGTTCAGCCTGTAACAAAAATGATTATGTTAAATAAGGGCTGAGGATGTACAAAGACTGCTTGGTTCAGCTGACATGTGGCAACTTGTTAAGCCTTTGTAATTTGATCTGAGCTCCTATAAAGGTTTAGATAAGAAATTGCGGCTCTTCCTTCTGTTAGCAACATCTCTGCTTACATGAAAACAAGTCTGGCAATATAAAGGTCTCAAGAAGATTTATACTGGTTAACAGTATTCCTCCTTTTCTCCCTTCCACTTTTTACCAATTTAAACTGGCTGAAGAACAGATTTTCTGGTTCATGGGAAATCTTTTTTTCATTAATCTTTTTTTTTTTTGTGTGTGGGTTTTTGGTCCAAATTGATCTGGGAAATAAGAAGAATTTTTTCTGCCAACCAGAACTTTTGAGATAATTTCATTCTGGAAACAACAAACTTTTTATTTCTGAAATAAATGTGGTCCCTGGTTCCTGTGGCTTCTCACTGAAAATGGCATTTGACAGGTGACTGACTGTCAGCTCCATAGAGCAGTGGTGGGGCTGTATGGGATCGGTGGTGCTTTGGTCGCCCTGTTCTGTGGGCTGCCTGGAAGTCTGTTGCACGGCTTCCAAGCTCTCAGTTGGCATTTACTGGTAGGTGATTGGAAAGGCTGGAAATGCTGGAAATTACTGGGATTTCCTTGTTTTCTGTACCCTTAGTGGGAAGTCACTCCTTTTAAGGTCAGGACTTCCAGCTTAGTGGTTGAAACCATGGAAGCTTGGTGTTTTCCCACTTTGGGACACTCCATTGAGCAGATCTGCCTCCCGATTCCTCACTAAACTCACCTTTAGTTCAAGGGAGTCATTTCATACCTTGTTCTGCAGCATCAGGGTGGTGTTCCGTGCTGTAGGATGCAGAAAGAAGGGCCTCCTGTCTGAATATTTCATCTATCTCCTCTCACTGGAGATGTACCTACCTCACTTTCAGCTAGTTAGCTGGGATATGGGTAGCAATCCAGCTGTGGAAGCGTGGAATTTAGTGTGGGCTAATTCCTGCATGCAGTTTACCCAGTTTCTTTGGGTGCGTCCTACATGGCTGCTAGACCACAATGGAAACTACCCACGCAGCTTCAAACAGCTAATGAGGCGGCCTCGCACCCACCACACCCAGTGTCTGGAAGATTCTGGCCCATCTTGCAGAGTAACACTATGCAGAATTACAGCATCTGGCTTTGGCAAGTCTGCAGGCACAGTCAGTCTTTGAAACAAAAACAAAACCATGTATCCTCACCACTGTTTCTTCCCTTATTTACATGACTAAATGCTGCAATGCACACATGTGGGTAAGAGCAGGAAGAATGTACCCCGCTAGGGATTGCAAAGGAACTGTAGTGGCTCAGCACCCTGCAGAATCTGCTGCTTGAGCTGATCCACAGCTTTTTCTAGCCACACCAAGGGTTTCACACATCTTAAGCAGAGTTGGCACTTGCAGTGTGAATGCTACCTAAGAGGTGTCAGATTTGGCCTTCAAAATCGATGGAACTTTATCAGACATTTTTACAGGCAGATTGCAAGTGCACCTATCCTTAAACCCTGAATACCGATATATTTCACCAGAGATACAACTCCTTTCCTTGTCTCCCTCATACATGAGTGATACGGATCTCCTGTGATTGACATGCAGGCACAGAAAAAAATGGATTTCTTGCAATCTTGCTTGTGTTGCTACAAGTGTACTTCTCATGCTGAGGAACTGAGCACATTCAACTCCTTTGATTGTCCCCATGACTTGCACTTCACAGATCTTGGTCTATGGATGTCTAGAGATGGCAGGAGATAGCAAATATTTTAGATGAAAGATGATAGAAGAAAGCAAGAATTGTTTTCAGTCTTCGTTGGCATATGAAGTCGTTTCTCTGTTTCAGACGCTTTTGCAGAAGGGCTTACTCTGGGAGCGTTAACACTGAATGTATCTGATCTTTCGTGGTTTAAGTGATTTCCTCATGAACACATTGTGTTCTCCTTGTGCAAGTACCTGTGCTTGGGAACAGATTTGAGCCCATAAAGATTGTTTTGGCTCTTCAGTTTGTCTTTGAAGATGTCTGCCAACCTTAGACTTCCACAGCAGGAATCTTGCGTAAGACCACATGTGCAAGAAAATCATCCATGTAACATTTAAAACCCATTGTTTCTTCCATTAGTTAAGAGGAAACACAGTTAGACTAGTTTCTTACCGAATGTGTTTTTTATGGCCTTCTCACAGCTTTGATGATCTTGTGGGAGCATGGAATCATAAATTATCAAAAGGAAATCCAAGCTACTCAAAGCTAAACACGTCGGTTATCTTTTTAAGGGGAAAAATGTATGTAAATGGATCAGTAGGATTAAATCACTGCAAAACATCATAACCTTCTGTTGTGATTGCATATAGGGAACCTGATAATCTTAGTTGTCTCTGTCATAAGGGAGCAGAAAGATATTTGTACACGTACATTTTATTACAAATGAAATATGGTGCTCGGCACAAAGTGGAGCAAGAGAGTGTGTGTAAACACATACGTACATACTCATGTATACACACATACATTCTTTTGGTACATGCATATTTCCTTCCAGATGCAGTTAGAGTCCTGGCTGCTGTGAGGGTTTGGCAGCTTTCTTGTGCAGTGTGGGTGTTTATCATTCTATTGTGATTGTTCACGTTGTGATGAGTTTCCTCTTGGGTGCAATTTTCAGGCACATGTTCCTGTCAACCAAGGTCAATGCTGAGCCAGAGAAGCAGTGCACAGGTGGTATGTCAGAGTTAGCCTCTTTCTTTTGGCTGCAGACAGTGGCACTTCTTAATTTAACTTATGATTAAACCATTGCCCTGATACAATACCAAAAATATTAGTCTTTCTGCCTGGATTTCAGAGAAATGGTTCTTTAAATAAACAAGGGAAAAAATGAGTGAATACATAAAAATAGACTCTCAGGACCTGACCAAAAGCCTGTTGAAGTTGATGGAAAGACTCCTTGGATTTCAGCAGGCTCTGCTTCAAGCCCTTAATGCATGCTCTGGTGTCTAAAATCCTAGGTGGGAGTAGCTCTTTGTTAGGCAGGAGGTGGCTTCTTACTTTACTGTCACAAGGTATAGTGCTGGTGGCGGTGGAGAAAGCTCAGGGTGATGGGAGAGTTCATGGCAAAGAATGATTTTTTTTCTGCTTGGGCGGCAGCTGGGTTCTAAACAAAAAAGCCCTAAGGGGAGAAATGCATCAGGGTCATTACAACTGTCATTTGGCAGTTACTAACATGTATTCTTGAAAGAAACTGTTAACACAATTTTGCTGTTTCTTGCCAAACAGCAAGGGCAAGCTGGCTATGTTTTGGAGTCAGAGTTGGACTGCGAGCTTTAGAAATCCTCTGTGGGATCAGCTGATCAAAAAAATACGGGAAACTGAAAATTATTCATCCTCCTACCTGCAGAAATCCATGCTTGCGCACTCACAAACACATACTGTGTTTCTGTCAAACTTCAGATGTGTAGTAGAAGTTATGGAAAGTTACACCAGATTTTTGCCTGTCCTCGAATGACAGTAATAATAACCTATGATGAGGTAATACCTCAAGATCAAGGATGTTGATATTAATTGACTTGGAAGAAATGTATTCAGCTATTTTGACTGTATAATGGTTTTGATTCCACTAGGAGTGGATAAAAGCCAGATTTCAGCCCTGTTGGTCAGATTTTTCCTATTAGAGCAGCACCTCCTGTCCAGAGTAAAGGAGGAATTGCTTATTCCTCCCAAGACCTTGATATCTCTCTGTCCTTTTTAGCCTGGAACAAACAAGCCAGAATTTGCCTCTTACTGTGTCTAAATTGCTAACATCCATGACCTGTGAGAAATTAAAGGTCTGAGAAGGGACACCAGTCCCAAGGGTCTATCACAACTTGGGATTCACTGTGACTCCAGCACTGCTGCTGTGCCATGGCTGCATCAGCCCTTTTAGAAGGGCTGGTAGGAAAGTAATGGTAGCCTGGAGTACAAAATCAGCAATAAAACCTGAAAAAGGGACAAACTCTGTATGTGGTGGCAGGAGTAATTATAACGTTCCACTGAAGCTGGACAGAGGAGGACACAGAAAAGGTGGTCTGGAATCTAACTCACTGTGTTTTCCCATCGCTGCCTTGGTTCACTTGGGCAGTTTAACTGTGATGCTGTGTCACTAGGTTATGTAAACTAAATATTGCTTAAATGCTTGACTTCAGCAAGTTCAGTACAATCCAGTCCAGCCAATACAGTAAGCGATCTCCCTGGAAGCTTATAGAACAGTTTTCTTACTGGTCTGAGACACTTGTTTTATTGAGACTAAGTTGGTACTTTTTAATGTGCTTTTGAATTTGTTTGGAGCATTTGGCTGTGCCAAGCCCTGCAAAACTGGAGGAAATGTAATTCAGTAACTGTACAGTACAGAATTTCTTGTATGTGCTGTGAATGTTGGCACAGATGGAAACTGGATTAGGTGAACCATGCTGATCTCTCAGTGTATTTCATATGTTTCTTTCTTGCACACATAAAGAAAAATATCCTGAACTCATTTACTTGATGTCATTCTGGAATAAATCCACTTCAGTCAATGATGCTAAGCTACTAAGCCATGCTACTGATATGGATGCATTTTATTACCTGCTTCATGCAAACCATGAATAATACAGAGAGCACTGGGTACGTGATTTTAGTTTCGGATGCAGGATGTGTGATGCAATCCACTACAGGGTTTATGCATATATGCACTGAGCATATTTTTGAGCTACTGTACTTTGAAATCTGTGCCAGACATCTATGCAGCCAGACAGTAAACAAAGAAAATGATACCTTAGGCCAGGAACCTTCAACAGCACAGAGGGCTTACCTCAGAGGCTGCAAACGGGAAGCGTAGCATGTGTTGAGTCACAAAGGTTAGTAGGCCAACCAAGAGCAGTGCTGTGCCTGTGAGCTACACCTATGGGATCTGAAGTCAATGGGAGTTTTGCCAGTGATTTCAAAAGGGGTAGGACTGCCCCAAGTGTTTCTACAGCTGTTTCATTCCGTTGGCATCAATGGAATTGCTTCAGATTTGGTCAAGGATGCAAAAGGTGAATTTGATCTGCTGTCAGAGGAGGTTGTGAAATTTTATATTTATTGCTTCATTCAAAAAACCATTTTCCTCCAACTATCAAATACTTCATGAACATTTTGCCTGAATCTATGTAAAAGTGCTCTTAAACTAAACCCACATTCTGATGCCATTGAACACAGATTCCACTACATGATAAAGTATTGTAATTGCAATGAGTATTAACTGCAGACTCTTCCAGATCCCAAAATGGGACTTCGAATTACAAAGTTTTGATATGTGGCTTACATGTTCCTGGAAATTCTGTGAAATTAATCAAAAGATTGAAGAAAACACTATTTGGTGTTTTTTTTTCCTCAAAGCCAAATGTAAAGTTAAAAGCTAAGCTTGAAACAATCTGGTCTGGCTGCACAGTTCATTGTAGACTTCAAGGAGGCTTGAAGAACTAGTTCACATTCCTCAGTTGCAAGTGAATATGGAAATGAAGAAAAAAAAATATTCTGGAAATGGGAAATCAACCATAAAATGTATTCATAGAAAACAAGGCTGGTGAAGTATGGTAATACTTCTGCTGATTTTGGTTTGCTGGTTTTTTTGTGTGGAGATTTTATATTTAGTTAGTTTTCAGGTGATTAATTTATTTTTGATCCACTTGTAATGATGATTATTATGACATGAGTAGAGTAATGTAGTGGCTAGCTAATGATGCTGTCTTCAGAACCATCAAAATCAAGTTGTGATGCCTCATGGGAAATGTAGTTTCAGATCTTTTCTCCCCATCCGAATGAAAAACACTCATAGTGTCAAAAGTTGTTTTCCTTATGTGCCAAACAATACAATGGAGAAATTTGGAGAGTGTTTAGAGCTCTTGGCTTCTTTCTTTGGAATATCTGTACACTGGCTCTGCTGAAGCAGGAAAACTAATGTTCTTAAGGAGGTAGAGGAGAGAATGAGTAGCAGAAGACACTGAATTACAGAGCAGTCAGATAGGAGGAAAACTACAAAATGGGATTTCTCCCAGTGGATGATGTCCATAGTCCAGAGGGTTCAATCTCTGAACATCATCCAATATCTGAGGAGAATGTCAGGAAGACTGATGAAGGGTTTGTGCCAGCAATATGCTGTCTGGGAAAACAAAAAGTATTAGCAAGAATTGGTCCATGGATTTCAGTGTGAGTTTTGCGGAAAGAAAACTCAGACCTGTAACTGACTAATTTAAAGATATTGGAGATATTAGTCATACTGATAATTGTCCTATCTTCTTCTCTTTCTCCCTGTAGAATATCATTGCCTGAAAAGTAAGGAAAATAATAATCATGGTTCTGCCTGCTTGCATCACTGGATAGGAGTGTGCTGTAGTCAAAAGAGTGGTGCAGTACTGTGCCCAGAGAAACCAACTCTACAATCTAATCTTGAACTGCCAGCTCTAATATAGAAAAGGATTTTTGCTTTACAGTGGTCCCCCCATATGAAAGGGATTTTTCTGAACAGAGTTTTGTGTTTGAGATTCTGCGTTTTCTTCAGGGTTCGTCCAAGGGGTCACACATCCACATCCTTCAGGAGTAAATACCTGGATGAGACCTGTTCAATCCAAGAATTGGGTTTTGTCAGAGATGTAGAAGATCATAACATGTTCAGGACCAGAGATGTGACTGCCCTTCCCAAGATTTTGTCAGCTGCATGGACGCAAGTCACCCTGATTATGTGAAGAAGACACTTTCGCTTCAAGGGCTGGATTTGCTCCCTCCCCTGCAAGCTAATGGTCAAAATTCTTTTGGCAGATTGAGAGCAGAGTTAGTCCTGAATCTGCAGCTTCCCTGCACTTTATACACATTGGGTTATATGGCGGTCGTATGTGTGGGTTGTAAAAGGATGAAAAAGGTTCTTTAAGCAAAGTACAAATAACAGAAAATTAAGGGCTCATTGACTTTACAGGAAGCCTATTTAGCTAATACTAACAAAGCTTTTTCCCCATTTTAACTAACATGGGCTCAAGTTTGTTTTAGCTGCTTTCGTTATAATTCACTCTGGCTTTTTTTCAACCCTTGCCCTTTGCCTTTGTGATCTCTGTTTTCCTTCCATCCGTAGTTTCCTTTCCTACGTTTCTCTCAAGCAGATTCCTTCCATCCACTACAAGAATGGGTACTCAAATCAATTGTTGATTGAAATCCTGGCTCCCTGGGTGTTTCCCTCCGCTGCCTTTAGTAGTGTCAGGATTCAGGATACATTTGTTTTTCTTTCTTGCCATTACACAAATACTGCTCCCCAGTAGGACTTTGAAGTTCGTATTGTATTCATTAATAAGATTTTAAATCTTTTCAAGACAGTCCCTCCTAGCCCTTCTCCACCAGCAGGATGTGTAGCCCATTGCATATGAATTGGTTCCGGGAGTGGGGCCAGGGAGCATGGGAGTGGGGCTGGGCCAGGAAGTGGGAATAGCTGCTTCCCTAAGCATAGGAGAAGGGCTTTCTGGGTCCTAGCTTTTGAGGGCTGAGGAGGGAAGAAGTGTGGCCGTCTGCGCTAAGCATGGGTGGATCAGCTTCTCAAAGAGCTGCCAGCAGTAACGGGGAGTGGGGTCTGCTAAGACCCTAGGAGGTTCACAATTTGTGAACCAGCTGTGATTTCAAAAGTTAGTTTGACCGAACCGGGACGAACTGTCTCCAGCACAGTTTTGGCTACCCACAACCTCTTTTGGCTTAGTCCTGTGTTTCTGATGCCAATGCATTGCCTAATGATGTCAGCGGGTGTTTTGGGTTTGCAAGGAATGCAGGAATGGGATCTCTGAAAAACAGAATCTGTATGTGGAAATGTCCTAGAACAGAAAGATGTTTTGCAGAAACTTGCATTAAACATTTTAGCAAGAAAACTGAGCTTCTTCTAGTCCCTTGGCTATTGTTTTTATGAATTATTTTTGCAGGTAGCTCACGTTCTTCCAGGCTGTCTTCAGATGCTTTCGTGAAATGCTTCTGAGGAGAAGTAACCCAGGAGAATCTTTCTGACCCAGACAGCATTCACCAATTGCCTGGATGCCATTGAAGTTCGCGAGACTTCAGAAGCTTAAGTACTTTTCTGAATTATGCCTTGTCAGATCAGTGTCGCTATTCCAGTGGATCTTTTGTGGAGATGATAATGTCTCTCAAGTGTTAAAGATTTTAGCTTTACTTGATTTTTGTCCTAGAATTTAACAGTATGCTAATGTGTCTATGCAGGCCTTTGCTAGGCTGGATGCTTTCATCAGTTGAGTGGAGAGGGGTCACCACACTTATGTCTTCTGAGGGTATTTCATGCCATAGCCAGTAGTACTGCTGCCTTTAACGTATCGTCTCATTCTTGTAAATCCTTTTGGAGTAGTCTTCCTTTCTTTTTTCTTGTTTTTGCTCAATGGCACATAAGGTCTGAGACAGGAGTTGGGTTCTTTGTAGTAGATGTGTCACACATGGTATGAAGCAATGCCTTTGTCAATGGGTCTGTAATGGGCTCTTTGGTTGGGCTCACAATCCACAAGTGCTTGCTATGCCCTCGTGCAAAGAACTGATTATAGTTTGATCCAGACAATAAGTATACACTTTTCTAATGCAATGCTCTAAGTATTCAGGGATTCCTTACTTACTAAATGTCTGATGTGCTCAATAGATTCACCAGGTTCATCAGTTATAAGCATTCCCACGTCGCTTCAGGATGAAAGCTTCTGAAACATATCAGCTTGTTAGATGTTAGTTTTTAGAGTCAGTATGTGCTGGACACCAGAGAGTTCCTTCTGTAACAGTGTGTTGAATCAATTTCCATGTAGCCTTCAGCCACTGTTGTGTATTGGCTTTTGTCAGACTGTGACAACCCCAACTGTGTTGGGGTTTTCTTACCTTCTGACAGAGAAATGTCATTGGCCTTTTCTGACCTTGTCCTGTGGTCACACATGAGATTTTGAAAGGTCTGTTGAAATGACTTGGCTTTTCCCTTGGTAGGATAACATTGCAGAGTACTACTTCCTGGATTTTCCTGCTAGAACATAACAGTTTTTACAGTGGTAAAGTTTTAAATAGAGTTTGAAATACTTGGCATCAGGATAGAGGTTTTTGCATGCAATATATTAGTCAGTGTGACTTGTTAAACCCCTAAAAAAGAGTGGCTTGTGCAAGAAACTGCATATTCCCTAGTAAATCATAGAAGTGTAGGAATGGGAGGGAGCTCAGGCGACCAGCCCATCTCTCTCTTTTGCAGCTGAGCCAAGGAATATTTTTGACAGTGATTTGTCTAACCTTTCCATAATGGACTCCAGTGATGAGGATTCCATGACCAGCTTCAGTGAGCTGTTCCAGTCTATGGCTGTTTTTGTTAGTTATTTTGTCCTAATAGCTAACAAATCTTCTTTTGCCACACGGTAAGCAGAACTATTCTTCTAACCTTGCTGGACATGAAGAACAGTTGATCACTGTCATATTTGTAACAGCATCTTGCATATTTGAAGAGTTATGTCTTCCCTCAGTCTCTTTTCTAGACTAAACAAACGCAAATCTTTCAGCTTTTCTTCCTAGATTGTATATTCCAACCTGGTGTGGGTTTTTTTTTTTTTTTTCGTTGCTCTTCTCTGGACTTTTCAGATAACCTTGAAACATATCATTCAAAACTGGACTGTATTTTTGATTTGAGGCATTGCTAGTGCCAAGAGGTGCGGAGTAATTACCTATCATAAAATGCCATATTTGCAAGAGAATCATACTGCTAACTCAGTTTGCACATGGTTGTATCTAAGATCTCTGCAGTTCTGTAGCTAACTTGCTTTTCTCTGCTTTGTAGTTGTGCATTTGATTTTTCTGCTGAGGTGCAGAACTTGTCTTTTTATTCCATCCCACCGATTTCACAGCCAATGATTAAGTGACAACTCTTTGAACCTGTCCTGTGAAGGTTTTTCTGCTCTTCACAGCCGGATGCCCTGCAAATTTGAAGTGTACCTTAATATTCCATCATTCTAACTGGGCTTTAGTCAATCTTTTCAAAACAAAGCAATAACAATAAAGTTTTCTTCCAAGAATTGTATAGTAATGTGTTTTGCAGAACTTTTTTCTACTGGTTTACTGGTGAAAGTGTTGGGAGCGTGTTGTGCAGCATATGTCACAATCTTACTAAACTCAAGAGCCTATATTCCTTTTCTCCCTTAACCTGCGCACCATAAACATGGAACAAAATAGAATGGTCTGACGTGATTTATTTTTCACCTCCATTAGGAAGGTTGGACAGAATGCTACCTGTGTCCCTGTTTCCCCCAGCCCTTCCCTAGAGCCAGCAGTCACTTGTCGGTCTGTTCTGAGTCACACCTGACAGTTTTATTAGTGCTCGTGAACAGCATTGGGCAATGGCTGGATCACTAGCTGAAGCTTGGCAGTATGTCTGTAATATCATGGATTTGGGCTTCTGGCAGGCAGGCAGCTAACACCCTAGGATGCTGGGTTGACAATGGATGTCTCTGTTCATCTCAGAAAGAATTGTAACAGAAAAATATATAATCTTGCCGTGATAGTTATCAACGAAGCAGAAAAAAAAAAAAAAAAAAAAAAAAAAGAAAACATGGCAATTTACCTAGCATCTCGTCTATTTGGTAACAGGTTTCCCAACTCGAAATGGTCCTCCTTGCTTCTCAGATTATTTAAGAGCAATAAACATACTCATCAGCTGACTTGTCCTCCAACCGCTTTGAGAAAGTTTTTAAAGGGCTGCTTTATTTTCCCCCCTTCAATCCTGGCAAACGCACAAATATCTAACTGAAGTCACATTACTTAAATAGAAACTAATAGAAGAGATGGTTGTACAAGTAGTTCAGGATCTGGTCACAAATATGCACTAAGCTGCTGGTCCTCCTGGGGGGAAATTCACCTTGGACAGAGGCAAGAATTGCACCTTGTTAGCTCAAAAAAAGGTAACTATCCGTCTTGTATTTTAGTCAATCCAACTATAGAGTGAAATGGGAAGGCAGAAGAAAGATCTCAAGAGTGTTGGCCTGATAGCTTGGTGGCTATTTATAGCAAAAGAGAGTAATAGTAAAAGAAGATGAAAATATTTTGGTTTTATATTGAAGTGAATCATAGTCTCTGAACCAATAAATAATGGAGAAAAGTGTTTAAAAAGGAAAAAAATATTAATGAAAACATGATTTTTTTTGTCTCTTCTGGAAGTGTGCTGTGCCAGTTGCAGTAATAAACATACCTCCTTTGAATCACTGGATATGAAAAACAGCCATATACTTGAGCTTAGGTGGTTCCTATGGGTTTATAACTGTTTTGTATCTTTTGAGCATTCAGGAAAATCCGGCCCACAGATTTTTAAGCTATGATTCTGGCTACAGAGGCACAACACATTCTTTTCTGTTTTTAATAAGTCTCTCTCTTTGTGCAACAAATCCTTCTAAAAAATTGTACCAGCAGTGCTAACCAATGGGTAGCAGCTAGAGGCTGGGGGAAGAGGAATTGCTTTGGCTGGACAGAGACTAAGGGATTTGTACACCCAAATTTCTATTGTTTTTAATAGGAATTTGGCTTAAAAAGTCTTAGCCCTCATATGTATACAGCCTCTGACAACTGGAGGTCTCTAACCATGCATTCCTATCTCGCTGGATCAAATCCTCCACTGGCTGGTGCACCAACCAGGGAAAAGCAGGTCGTTGCGCACATCCTCTGGTAAGACTCCTCCCTTGTCAGGTGCACTTTGGTGCTTTTCTGACCGAGAGCACCTACCATCTGCTGGCTGGAGCTTACAGCTGAAGGAAGGAGGAATCGGTATCCCACCAGGAGTGCAGAGGTTACTTAATAATCATAGAATCATAGAACTGTTTAGGTTGGAAAAGACCTTTAAGATCATGAGTCCAACCATTAACCTAACACTGCCAAGTCCACCACTAAACCATGTCCCCAAGCACCACATCTACACGTCTTTAAATAATCTTAAGAAGGTTTACTATGTTATAACGTGGATTAGTTTTTCTCATTCTTTCAGTGGCTTTTCAGAAGATTAGGAGAGACTTTATGAAAATACAGGGTACTTGTGCATTGTACCTTTATTCCATATGCTCTGGCATACTGTCATTCTGATTCTGCCATGCAAATAAGTGAAGGAAACAGAAAAATAAATTTAAAAAAAATATCCTGGAATAACAACAGAAACTGATTATCTCATTTCAGTTCAGATGGGAAACCTGAATGAAAACCTGGAAGCTTAAGTATATAACGAGGATGCTAATTTAATTTCTGAAGACCTATATGATTATTGAGAACTCTGTAATTTAGGATTATTTACAAGGTGGCTAAGTATTACTGTTACTTTATTGTATTCAGTTCATCGGTGGCTTGTAAGTAAAGAATGTAACTTGGTAAGGTGGTTGCAGGCGAAAGGGGAATTTTTGCAATAATGTTTGTGTTTTCACTACCTTTTCACATGACTAGTTTGTACAGAAGAGAACTAGCTACACAGGAACAGCTTTCAGTACTGCATATGCTGACGAAAAAATTGCAAAGGAATAGATTCCTGAGCAGAACTCCAGTGGTGGTGCAGTTAGATTAACGTATGTTCAATGTAAGTTTGTTAATGTGGAGGGTGTCAGAGAAATGAAAAACTCTGAAACCTTGATCAAGGCATCAAGACAACGGGACACATCATTTTGACACAGGAATTTTTATGGATTGCATGGGACTGGCTGTACTCCAGAATTAGTTCCAGGCTGAAATGTAATTCCATTCTGTATCTTCCTTCGTGTTAGAAACCTGAGTAGTGAGTGGTTCTTACACTGAACTATATTACGTGTGCTATTTAAGCACACCGAGTACAGTACGTGATTACAACTCTATTTTTAAGTACATTTCTCTTTAATGTGTTTTTACTTAGAATGGCTCTGTAGGTTAATGTTGGACTCAACTGGTATATACAGTGCATGTGGTTCTAGAGGGAAGTTGTATTATCTGCCAGTGCTGAGCATAATGAAGAGGGGAAGTGCTCTCCAAACTGTATGAAAAGAATGTATGAACAGGCATGATATTTTTGCTTTCCTGCCCATTGCAGCTGCTGCTTTCATCCCAAGAAAATAAGTGCTCAGTGAAGAGAAGGTGATGGCTGAAATTCTCCACCTGTTCCCATAGATATGCAGCTTTCTGGCAGCATAGCACAATTCTTTGTGCAGGCAATTGAACCAGCAGAGCTAGTGGGCTAGATTAATGGGAGGAATTATGTTTAAATGCCTCTTTAGCGCTTAGGGTGTCTCTAGGTGTCACTGGCATTCCTCTGCCTTCCCACCTACCTCCTCTCCCCATATACCAATTCTTTCTGGGCTACTTTTTGCTAGTGAAATTCCCACAGGACCCATTAGTCTGTTTCAGAGTTTATGCCACCTGCCTGAGTCCTGACATCAATCCCTGGGTCCGTAGCCCACAGCTTAAAACTGGGAGAAAGGTATTCTCATCCCCCTTCTTTCCTGTCTCACTTGTGGTTACAGCAAAAATGTGTGTAGAGAATATGTACAATTTCATCAGAAAAAGGCCTGTTTTATGGTGTTGAATCAACTATTTGTTAAGGTTCTTACCTTTCAGATTGGAGGTTTTGATTCAGATCTTTCACCTGCTTTGGTGGATGAAAAAAACCTTTTACCCAGGAGAATGCTGTAACGCTAGCCAGGGTTGGGGTTTTTGTACTTGGTGCCCTCCTACTGATGTTCCTGCTGCATTTTCCCTATGCAGTATTCAGAGGGTAAGAAAAAGAACGATTCCTAGAAAATCTATTTTAGGACATTTACTACAGAGGAAGGAGAGGTAGGTGTCTATCCTTTGAGACTAGCAGGCATCTAGAAAGTGGAATAGTTTTTTTAAAAAGGAAGAAAATAAAAAGATGTGTATGTATGGGGAGTGGGCAGGACAGTGGGAACCCGCTGTGGCAGCTTGGTGGCTGACATTCTGCTGGAAGATGTAGGTTAAAATCTCTCAGTAGAGGAAGAACAGGAAACTGAGGCTGAGACTGATGAATGTCCTGACACTTACAGGTTACAGAGTACAGTCTCCAAGCCAGTTTGTAAGTGTGCGTGTCTGTGTGTGTGATCTTATATTGCACTTGTCTTTGAGTTTCCTACTGGCTAGCTTAAGCAGCTTGCTGCTTAGTTTGCTGCTGTCTGTGTATCCCATTTCAATGTGCCTGAGGCCTCTGATTGATTTATGTGTTGCTGCCAGCTTGAGACAGCCAGTGTGGTTATCACCTCTAGCTGTTTACCCCACCCTTAAAGTGCTAAATAACTCCAGTGGTTCAGCAGCTGGTTTACGAACAGCTCAAGTATCAGTGCAGGGAGGGTGAGGGGGACACTCGAGCACAGTAACCTCATCAGCTGTCTGAGGCTGAGCCATCTCTTCTTGTCCATTGGAACTCGTGTCCCCTCACATGGCACAGGCCAGGTACAAGGCAGAGCTTCTGTGGCCAGGCGCCCTTTGGAATCTAGCTTAGATGCCCAAGAATTATATTTTATAGTGCTGAATGTAGCCCTTCTAGTACAGTCTTCTGAATTAAATGCCTAAACTCTGTGCATAATGGGGAGCCTCATTTGACAGATGCTAGATTGGGAAGCACTGTTAAGACTGCGGAAGCCTGTTCTGAGTATACCTGGAAGTGGGCACCTCAGGAATGTGACCTGGAAATGAAGCCATCAGAGGCTGGGATTCAGTTAGCTAAATATGTCTCTGCTTCTGAACCAGTTTTTTTAGACTCTGTTTATAACTCTAAGTGGAGAAATGGACACTCTTTTATGGTATAGAGCATCTCTGGAAACAGATGTCTCAAACAGGCCGATAAAGTGTGCCCTGAAATAGCCCATTTGTCTCCGTTGCCTGTTGGGAGCCAAGGGGGCTACCTCAGCTGCAGACATTATATACCAGACCCCCGAAGTGAGATGAGATGAATCTGTCCTGTAGGAACTGGAACTGAGCTGGGCAGAAGCTTACCTGGAGATTCAGTGGGTCAAAACCTGGGTTTAGGCCCTTCTATCCAGGCACAGTTCCTTTGCGTATCCAGGCCTTCACCGCTTGCACCTTTGAGAAAGGCATGATGTTTCTGAGTGCTGGGACTACTTGCAGAAGCATGGGTTTGTCTTCCCAGTGCGTCTCAGCGGAGGCGGAGGAGCGCAGCCTCCCTGCTCTGTGGCAGGAGAGGCGAGTAGGTTCTGTCCTGGGTGTTTGCATCTGCTGAGCCTCTGCTGCCTGCCTTTGCTTGGACCCATACGATGAGGCATTAGGACATGGCCACTGAACAAGGATGTGGGCCCTGCCCCCCAGTTCCCCCTTTCCTGTCCACATTTTAAGTACCGCACAATGTGAAGTGCACTCTGGTCTCCTAATTAGGCACCCCAGCGTCTCCCTTCCTGCCCCGTCTTTGTGGCTGCCTCCAGCTCATATAGAAAAGGAGACAGTTCCTCTTAGGCACCCAAATAAAAGTTATATTTCTCTAAGTGCTCACCTACTCCCTAGTGGTTTTTTTTGTGGTGTGTATCTAGAGTCACTTGGCTTAGGGTTCTCAGCTCAGCATTATGATTTAGAGAGAGACGAGAAACTTCTGGGTAGAGATGTCAACAATATCAATTGCTCTATGTTTCTGGGAAACGTCTAGCTGATATAAACTGTGAAAAAAAATCTGCTGTGAAAAGCTATTTTAAATTAGAGGGTTTACATAGCTGAGGGGAAACTCAAGTTTCCTTTTTCTGTCCAGGTTAGAATTACAAAGGTAGATGCATATAAACAATTTTTTCTTGAAATTTTTATCTAGTTATTTTCCATTTCTTTCTCTTTTTCTTGTTTACAGTCCCTGTGATTATATAACAGCTGTCAAGAGGAAGCTGCTAACAAGCCCATCTAATATTTTGTGCCAGCTGTTTTAGTGGAGGCGTGCTGGATTACACTGTGCTCCACCTTCTTCGTTGAGGTATATTATATGAACTACACCATAAAATATGGTTCAGTTGGAATCATAGCCTACTTAACCTCTTGGCACTCTTTTCATTAA
Organism: Pelecanus crispus; assembly: GCF_030463565.1. Lineage (NCBI taxonomy): Eukaryota > Metazoa > Chordata > Aves > Pelecaniformes > Pelecanidae > Pelecanus > Pelecanus crispus. Next base: position 61,223,922 of record NC_134648.1, on the reverse strand, counting down.
TTTCTTCTTGGATCAATTATTATGTTTTGTCTGTAACAGAACTGGGCTGAAAACTCCTCTGGGCATGGAATGTGTCATTCATTTAAACAGCATCAAGACACACTGTTCATGTTTAATTATTACTTTAATGCAAGTGCTAAACTGTTTTCAGTCACATCTAACAAACATGTTTTCTGGGACTGGTTGCTGCCTGACCTCAAATAAGGGCAAGTTAGGCTAAGCCTTGAAATGCTGCATCAAGCTGTCATCTCAAATAGAAGTGAGCTCATTCATCCTCATGTGAACTATTATATAGATGAACTGATGGAAGCAGGATATATTAACTGCCCACCAGAAAGGACATTGCAGTATGCTGATTTATAATGAGTAAATTCTAGAGTAATCCTATTGACGATGCTTGAAAACATCTGTTCACAATGTTGCAGTAGCTAAGCTAGCAATATTGTGTGGTGGATGAAAGCCACCTGTTGATGAAGTCTTTTAAAAATATATATAAATATTTCTGTCGGTGCTGTTGCATCAGTTCTTTTTCAGGATATCCGTTATGGCATGACACATTCATTTGGAAATGGTCAGAATATTTATAGGCCCAGTTCCAGCAGAATGTGAGCATGTGATCAATGCTCTTGCTTTCAGTTGCTCAAAAAGCCAGTTTGATGCAATGTTTAGAAGTGAATGCCATGCTAAGGTCACTTTAATGACAGAGATTAAAAAAAAAAAGTCAGTAGAAATTTTTGCAGGATAAGGTGCATGTAGAAAGCAAGGTCTAAGCTGTGTGTATTTGAGAGATCAGTCTGAAAGATTAAGGACAGAAAACACCACAATACATAATGCCTTGGTAGGGGTAGGATTTACTAAGTTTTGATGTAGTCCAAATAAATTACATTCTAAGCAATGAATTTTGGGACATCCACAATCACTTCATAAGGCTGACGCATTCCAATTTTAAACTAAGTCAGAGGGCATGTCCACTTCACTTGACCTATCATTCACCCTGATCTCATCATTACTTAGTGTTAACAGTTGACTAATATAATAACAGCACTTATATAAAAATGCAGACCTGACTTAAAACTTCCTACAGGCATGATCCTAAGGCCTGAGAGTCTCGTTTGTTTCTAAGTAACATCTGTTGGGAAAATTCATTATATCTGGCAGTAGATTTGTTTTGACATCTGAGCCCAAACTTTCCTGGGTTTTCCTTTTTCTCTTCTTCCTTCCTGCCTGTCTTTCCTGTTTCTCCACTGAGCCACCTTGCAGTCATTGCTGATGCTCATCACTATCCTTTCTTCCTGCCAGTGACAGTGGGAGCAGCCAGCAGGGCTTGGCTTGACAAGTACCAAATGAAGCATATGTGCCAGAAATGCCTGCCTGTGTTAGTGACAGCCAGTAGCTTACCAGATATTGTACCATGATCTTTTGAAAGGGGACTTGTAAGTGCGAATGACTGTGAAACCCGTTGTCTTTTGCTGCCCTTAATGTAGAACCATTAAGAGTTTTAAAATTTCAGCTTAAATTTTGAGTTTGAAGCAAGCTTTCTCTGTAAATTTCCTGGCCCAGAGTGCTCTTGCTTCATGCTCTTGCCATGGTACTCTGTTGGTTTGTCCCGGTTCGAAGGAATAAATCCTGTTTTAAATTTCCTTGGTTTCTTATAACAAAGGGCTCTGGAGGAAAGAAAATCTTTTAATCCTCCCAGCAATAACCTGACATGACCTTCTAAACACACTATTAACTCAAAAATATTAGCAATATTTTGTAGCTGTCTTAAGAAGAGCTTACAATAGAGATGGACCAAATATTTAGAAGAGTAATTATACTTGGATCTGAGGAAATTAGTATCCACAGCACAATTACACGTTTAAAAAGGGCTAAATGTTAAAAATGATTTAAAAAGCTGTGCACTGGGGTATTGTTCAGTAGCGCTGGCAGAGCACAGCCAGTTTTCTGCATGCTCTTTCTAGGCTTGTGATTTCCTGACTGCCTTAGCACAAAGTACTTGCCTTCTCTGTGTTCTTTAGTTACTCCAATCTGTTTTGCCTTTCCTTCCTAAGTGCTAAACTTTTAGATGATGTTCAGAGCTTTTTTTTTTTAATACCCTCAATATGAGATATTTCTTAGAAAATTTGCAGGAGGGAGGAGACAGTTTTCTGCAAATCTGGTCTCTCTGCTATGTCAGTAGGCTGCCAACAATTGCACACAGCTTAAATGTCAAATAGGTGTTTTGTAAAAATTGAATACTGTTGTACTAATACAAGTACAGTAACCTAACTCATGTGGAAGCAAACGTACGGCACTAAAGCATTGCAAAGGTAACAACTTAAAATTCAGTATGTGGCTCTCTACTCTGACTGGGGGGAGAGAGAGAGTCCATAGCATGGGATGCATAGTAGAGAAATTCAGAGAAAAGTCAGTAGGAAAAGCTAAAGAAAAGAAATTCAAGCTTGCTTTCTGCCACTTGGGTTAAGATACCTAAATTCAGAGGTAAAATAGGGGTTTGGACCTAGAAGTTGGTTTGTTATTTTTAAGCACCTCAGGTGTGCATTTTAGTATGCAGCAGACAGCAATTGTGTATTCCCTCATAAAGTTACTTGATAAATCCTGCAGCCTTTAGTCAATCATTCTCCATTATGAATTTCCATTAGACATCTGATCTAAACCTAGTGAAGTCACTGAGAGTCTTTCAGTTGCATCAAGCACAAACTGCAAAATAACAGCTAGACCCACAGAGAGACATGGGGGATATGATGCCCCAAAGTGGGATGCACACAGGTACCTCATGTGCCAGCAGGTTGCCTCAGAGCTAGTAATAACCACATTCTCTCTCTGGAGAGGAGAGTACTTCAACGGTGGAGTTCCCACTTCTTCTAATTCAGGTTTGAACCCAGATGAGCAGTCCCAATCAGAGCATATGCTTGGTGCCGAGTCCTCCTCCCAGTTGTGAGAACATTTTTGGGTCAAGAAGTATGGTATGGAGAGGTATCATAGGAAGAAAAGGGTGGCAGGAATGGTCAGGCATGAATTCCCTGTGTCTTTGGTGGCCCATTTTTGCAGCCCAGGCCCTCTCGCATGGCAGAAGATGAACCACTGACAGTGTGGAGGCCGGAGCAGTGGCTCCACTGGCTATACCTCTGGCTCTGACTTAGCGTGGCCCTGTCGTGTATGGCAGGGTAGCCATAGCGTCCCCGTTCGCAGCAGGGGTGGGTGGTAGTCTGGTTGCCAGATCAGATCAGAGCGGCCCCTGCTCCCTCAGCCTCAGCATGGGTTTGTTCTCTCACAGGCAAATCCTGAATGCAGGTCGGTGTCTAAACCTCACATCTTTGTATGCTTGTACAGTTGTGTCATCTACTCACCATTAAAATGGCGCAGGCCTTCTTCAGTGCCTGGCTGGCAGTGAGTGTGCTCTCCCCTCTCCTGCGTGGGTCTGAAATATCCTCTCCATTCTCTGTTTTCAGCCACAGCAGGTACAGTCGTGTAACTCCTTGGAGAGTGCCTTACCTAACACACTAAGAGGTCATTTAGAGGGAAGTGTGGCAGGGACGCGTGTCTGCCCCACTGACACTATCAGCTTTGCAAGAAAGACCTCTGGGGTCTTACCCTCCTGATTATTCTCCCTTAGTCCTAGTAGCTACCCAGTGCATGGGCCTCACAGGCTGCTACTGCAGGGAGGAGATTGTGATAGCTGTCAGATATGTCCTTGATACAGTCCCATTTAATGAAAATATATTCCATTAGTCTTAATTTCTCTGAACACCCTCAAGTGTTTCTTCATTCAGTTCCAAGTCCTCTAGCAGCCAGCACTTTGCCCTTAAAGTTTTCTGCTTTTCTTTGAGGGCTGTACTGCTGTCTTCACTAGCCTCTGAGGACCCATCTCTGGACTGTCTTCTTGTGCTCCTGCATGTTTTTTGCTTCTGACAAGAAGTAGTTGTTATAACAAGCAAAGTCTAACTCCCACTTCTGCATTTGACTCTGGGGAAGATCCCTCAGGCTGCGTGGCCCAGCTCCTCCTCCAGCCTTGTCATGCTGATTCGTGATTTAGCCCTTAGCTTCTATTGTTATATTTATTGCTACACAAAAGGGGTATTTTCTTGCTCCCTCGATTAAGCTGAGTAGAAGATAGTTATGTCCACCAGCTTCCATGGGCTTTGTGGCTGCCCACTGATCAGAAGGCTTGCTTGCTGAGCACCACCTCATCTCCAGCAAGGCAGCATGCAAGGAGCTTGATGGCCTGGCAACTTCAGTAATTTTCCCCAAGGCCGTATGGATCTTATATTGTCCATGGCTTCTAATGGGCTGCATATTCCTCACTGATTTAGTGGTTGATTTGTGATGTTTTTAGATGAGTCAAATCTCTCTAATAGTGACACTACATCTATGTATGTGGTAAATGTGAAAGAAAACAGATGTCTATAAAAATCACTGAGTCTGATTTGGAATGATGAACAGTATTATGATTAATCATAGCTGTATCATACAGCTAATTTGTAGTATCTCTACAGGGTGGGGTGGAAATTGCTTGTTTCACACCTACATGACTTTTACCTTAATATTTGGATTCCTTTTTAAACTCAGCCCAGAATACTCTAGAGTTAAGTATAGGACTATTTATTTGGGGAATAATGGTACAATCACTATGGTGTTTCAAAACTTCTAGTACAGTCTTGCCACCTTAAATTTATTTCATCATTGAATTTTTCTGGCAATATCTGCACTGTGCTCGTATGTAAAACGAAACAAACAGTAGCCACTGAGTAAGTGTCATGTAGAAATGTGGAAAGAGAGTGTAACAGTTGTTCCCCAACGGATTTCTTCCAATACAATGTAAATTTATTTGGTGGTGTTCTTATAAGGTGTCTCAGACCAAAGCTGAACCATTTGCTGAATGCTAGGTTAAGGACAGAATCTTAATCCAGACTGAATCAGACACTCTGAAGCACAGAGTTTCAAAATTCCTGAGATCAGAAGGCAAAGAATTTCGCAAATAAGTATCAGCCAAGTCCTATTCCTGTAAGACTGGAGGTTGAATAATGAAAGAGCAGTGGCAGAAAGTAATAGCTGAACAAAGAAAAATGAAGGGTCTGACCCTATGAACTAGCTTTAAGGTCATGAACAGGATCTTACAAAATCAACACAAATTCATTACTGGAAGAAGCCAGAATAGTGTCTTCAACACAGGGCATGTGTGATGAGTCAAATCTGGTCAAGTGTGTGTACGTGCGAAATTCTGAATAAACTGGAGTCTGCTAATCAAATTGACAGGCAGTGAAGGGAGAATGTCCATAATGAAGCCTGTAATTTCCTGGAGAAACTTCTCTAGATTGCTAACCATGGTTTGGACAAATCATGAGACAAAAGAATCCATTTTTTTGCAGGGCTCTATGTGCCCTGTAACAGGATTTTGGGAGATGGACAGACAGTCTGCAGTACAGACATACTCTTTTGTTGACTTACCTGCTTTGGTGTCAGGATTGAGGAATTCTCATACTCTGTAGAACCCTCTTAAGCCCTTGTCCTCTGGCTTAAATAAAGACTATAGAATGCTCTAAATGCAGTAACAAAGATCTGTTTTTTTTCAGAAGTATATAAGATGTAAGTTGGTAAATGGACACTGAGCGTAGGTGTTAGATATCTTTCATTTTTTTGTACTCATTTTTGAAAGATGGTATTTCTCAGAATAATGTGAGAAGGCTTGGAACATTGATTTATTCCTGTTGGAAGATCATTCTGCAAATGACTTCAAATTGCAGTAATTTAGAAATCTTGAGATTCTTTCTATATTTGGATTTGTACATTCAGCAAGCTTTTAGTAAAAATATATGAGTCTTTGGTAATTACTTTAATTCATGAATAGAACTTTAACTGAGCTGAATACATGAATGTACCTTACAGTGTTCAGGCTTTGTGAGACATTTCTGCTAAATCGGCTTATGAATTTCCTTTTGATGAGCTTAATTGTTGACAGATTTTTCAAAAGCCAGCAACAGCTTGCTTTGCTAGCTAGTATTCACATGAACTGGATAGTCTTGTGAATTCCTTTATTCAATTTGCATAATATTTTGCTTCTACTGTAAATTGAAGCAAAATCCTTTGTAGTGAACCTAACAATGTTAGACATTGTAAAGACATCAATCCAAATAAAATATAAAAAACCAGAAAAATCAGCCTCCCAGCTTGTCCTTCAAGATCTCAGAATATGCAAAGCTAGAAAATATTAGATAATTTTTCTCTTTTTTCCAAAGGACTATTTAGAAAAAGGTCCTATATAATGAGATGCGATCTCTTAGTGAAGATATTTTGCTGGTTTCTTCAGCTGAGCTGTAACTAGGCTTTTCATTTGAGATCCCTCAAGTCAGAATGCATTGCAAATGCTAATATATTCATTAAATCAACAAAACAAGCAAGCTATTTTGTTATTTCACGTGAGACAGACAAATTCTGCATTTATCTATCCAGAAATTTTTGTTGTTGTTGGTAAGATTTTAGAATTTCTATCTTTGAATACTATTTCCTGGGAGTATAGGTTGGAAGAGAATGAAATTTAAGCTAAGCAGTGGGTTCTCAAGCCATAATGATCGTTATGGATATCTGAGTGAAGTGAAGCATGTAGAAGCCTTGAAAATAACCGACCCTGTTTTCCTCCAAACATTTCTGGAGAATTCTGATGCATTAATAATGCCTTAAAAGTAATAAAGACTGTGATCTGTGGATTCTAGCCAAATGAGGCCACATCCTACAGTCCTTGCTTTGTATTACTGGAGTAAACTTCCCATTTGCTCATGGTAGAATGGGGACTAAGGACTGAGTAAGGGTGGCAGGATGGGAATTGGTTTGTCACCTCTGAGAGTGTGTTTGCAAACTGCTGGAACCACAAATGAGCTCAGTGTTTAGCAAGATGGTGGATGCCAGCATGAAGCTTGGAAGTGCCAATTTTAATTAAAAACTGCATTTTCAAATCAAGTTCCTAGTTAACAATGGGTGGGAAATTCTTGCCACCATGTAAGCTTTCTGAATGCTGTATTGACTGGCAAGATGGGTGCAGCTTCTCCTTCCACAAAAATGCTGCTACCATCTTCTTCCCCTTCACCTCCCCCCACCAGAAGAAAAAGACTACATTGTTTGTGGAATCTCTCCTTGTTCATGTCCTGCATTTAGGCCAGAATACACAGATTTTATTTTGCCCTCCCCATCCCCCTTCCTTCTTTGTTAACAACGGAGTGAACACATGAGATTAACATGGCTTTTGACATGGCTCAGTTGTTTGCCATTTGGAAACTACCGATTCTTCAGTTGTATAATTGTTTAAAAAAAAAAAAAAGGTATCAAAAGATTCAGTCATTTTCTGTTTATTCCAAAGACGGGGAGAACAGAGTAGTAGGGGAGAGATGGGGGAAGCCAACAACAAAAAACAAATTAGTTTAAGAACCAGCATGTTCCCCTCACTTTAAGGAACACAGTAAACATTTCAAAAGTGCATGCCAGCTCATTATCTAACTCAGTCTTCATTGACTTCATGAAAAACAGCAGCAGTTAAGCAATGTTTGCCAAAAGCAAATTTGGGTACATGCATTGCTAAAAAAAAATGTGACATCCGCTCTGTACAGGTTCCTTAATATGCCACACAGGGGCAAATCAACATTTCATCATTATCATTTTGCTCTGTTGTTTAGCCCTTGCATGATTGCTCTTCTAGTCTGTTTTGATCATTGTTTATCCAAAACTGTGGTATGACGTATGATTTGAATTGTTGGCCAGAACCGAACCTCTCCAAGTGTTTAAAGACGTAGAGACAGCTTCAGTAATATATCTTGAATGTAATATCTGTTTGCAAGTATCTCTTTTGCAAAGTTTATTGTTTAAAAAATTCTTAAATGGATGTGGGCTATTTATGAATTCCTTCTTTATGTAAGTTTTAAGATTTAATTGCCATTAATTTAACATATTTTTTTAATGAACATTCTTTTTGAGTTCATGAATAATATACATAGCTTTTTTTTCAGTCAATTTGATGTGGCATTTGCAGTTTACAGTTATATTATTGAAATTACTATGACAAAGCATTGTGGTGCTAATAACGCCAAGGTCATGGGTTCAATCCCTGCTCACTGCAGGGGGGGGTTGGGCTAGATGATCTCTTAAGGTCCCTTCCAACCCAAAGCATTCTATGATTCTATGATATTCAAATATCATTATTCAGTGAGATAATAAATGATACAGCAGATTCCATGAGTTGTTCCTTATAGATTTTATCCATTCTTTGGGAAACTCATACCTCTGTATGTCCAAAAACATTTAAATCCACAAATATTTTGAATCCTATTGAACTTGGTTTCCTTTGGGAGTAACTCTTTACTCAAGAGAAACGCAAGCATCTGTTGAACAATTGTTTTGTTAAATAGCTTGAAGAACAGTTCCCTTCGGAAATCATGCAGGCTTTTTCCTGTAGCCCTCACATTGTCTGGTGTGTACGTTTTGTGACCTGTGGGCATTGATTTCTCTCATCTTAAGTCTCTCCCTTCAAAATTAACAGGCCATTTTAGTAAGCTTTGTTTCACTTTGGAATCTACATACTCTTCTGCCATATGTTTAAAATTCAGAGCTGCTGTGCAGTTCTGATCATTAGTTATTCTATTCCACATAACAGTACATCGTACTCTTACTTTTTATGAGTAAAGGGTGTTGAAAAAAATGCTTGTTTACTTGTTTTTTAAATACACAAATTCTGATTTTTTTTTTTTTAAAAACCCCTTTGATTCAGAATTTCTTAATGAAACAAGGAATTCTGTTGGTAGAAGACAATGCCGCTTCATGGTTTTTGAAACATTGATCTCATTTTCCTTTGGGGAAAAATAAAACAGCTGGTGAAATTAGGATTTCAAAATGGAAAAAAATTTGCTTAAATAAACATCCATTTAACATTTTTATCAAAAGCTGGAAAATGCTGGTGAAATTTAAATCTCCTCATCTTCCCTAATTCTCTCCTTCTTCAAACATTCCCTTTGTCACTGTTGACACTGTAAATCCTCATGAGACCAGGTGACAGAATGCAGGTTTTCTTCTCTTTTTTTTTGGTTGTGGTTTTTTTTTTGTTTTTTTTTTTTTTTAAGGTAGTTATGTCCAAACCAGCATATATCAATATGTTCCAATATTTATTTCAGGCTTTTCTTTGTTGTTAAGCAAAGATTGCTTCACTCCCATGGTGTGGTTACTTCAGTCAATGCCATACAATGTGGAAGGTACATTGACAAGGAAAATCAAAGTGTTACACTTTGAGAGCAGTTTTTAAACAACAGTAGAAAGGACGTTGGCATTGTCAGTCAAAATAACTGAACCTTGACTATTAGTGTTGATCAGGGAAATGTCAGAGGAAGAGCATAAGGGGAGCAATACACGGTCATACCAAAGGTCCCAACACCTTGTATCTTATAGCAGCCAGGAGGAGATGCTTATGGAGAAGTGTAAGAAGCAGGGCAAGTACAGAGTGATTCTTCCTGCTTGTATACTTTCCCAGCTTCTGACAGTCAGCAGTTTTGGGACTCCCTGTGCTGAAGTTGCATCTTAACCATTGTTTTTATGAACCACTGAGTGCGGAAGCAACAATAGGAACAATGGATCACTGTTCAGCATCAGTGGCAACTGCACTTAGAAATAAGTAACAGTGCCACTTCAAAACGCTTGACATGGACAACAGAAACAGAAGAGCCAGGAAATTATGGCAGTACTAAAGCCACACCCATGGCCAGAGGCAACAACTCACAGCTCCTCCAAGTTGTGAACTCCTCGGGAGCTGAGAATCCCTACCATGCAGAGAGGTAGGAGCCAAACTCACCATTATATAATGCAGCAGCTTCTGCCCCTGTGGGATCTTAATGGTACATGGTGTCTTGTTCTTTAGCATAGGAGTTCCTGCCTGTGTGTTCCTGCTGAGATTTTTGTTTGGTGAGATTTGGGTGATCTTGCCTCATACCAATACATGATGCCACCAGTCAGCTGATCTCTGGTGGTTAAGACAGACTTCCACATTCTCTCAGAGTTACTGTCTCTTTCTCTAGTTCCTGTTCAAGCATCTGTCCCATGTAGGCTGTAAGCAATCCCATGTCATTTCCCCTGGCAGCCCTCTTTGGGGGCTGTCAGCAGGGCTCCCCCATAAGTAGCCCTACAATAGTCTTCCTGCACAATGCTTGACCTAATATGTGACCAGCTGTGTGTTTCTTTCCACAGCAAAGCATTTGGAAAATGACATAGCCTGAAGAAAATGGGAATTCAGTCTGGCTCCAAGTTTCCTCATGAACCAGTGTGCTTCTCCACATATGTAGAAAGAGAAAGGTAGGCTCCTGCAAGAGCGCTCTGCAGGACCTGCTCAGTGAACCCCACTGTTAGCCAGTCTCTTTCTTGATTCTGCATGAGGCAGTGACTCCTGCTGAGTTCCTGCAAGTTTTTTGCATGCAGCACTTCTCCCTGGAAAGTGGCAACATGCTGGGACACAAAATAGAAGGTCCTGTCCTGGTGTGAGCACCACACAGAACGGGAGGGCAGTTGTGACGGGTAGGAACTGAGCTGTGATGGTGTTGCGGGTAGTTCCTGCTGTGTTTTGGAGACAGCATGTGTATGTTTGAAGTTTACTTGGGGATGCAGAGTAATGTGCCAACACAGGTTTCTGAACAGTTCCTCGCTGCATAAATAGCCCCATTCATTTCAGCAGACGGCTCTGAGTGTAGCCCAGCTGCCAGAGTATAGTCATCTGCCTATGCAGCTCCTCCTTGTCTTACTTAATTTTGCTCTCACAAAGATGTCACTGAACCTCACAGAAATTTTGCTTGGGTGAGGACTGTGTTAATCAGCAAAAACTTTCAGGAGCTGAGACTAGATAAGAATGAAAATTGTAACAGTGTCCACAGTAATCACAACTGAAAACAGTTTTTGCACTGTCACCTGTCTTCCTGACATTGTGATGTTGTGAATGGCAGACCTTGTTTCCTTTTGCAGTCCCATTATTTTTACTGCATCCTTTATCTTTGTCTTTTGGAAAGAGCAAATAAAAACAAAGCTTTGCTTTACATTTTTTCTTCAAGATAAACTGGAACATTTTAACAGACTAACTTTAAATGACTGTTTACTTTTGCAGTGGTCAGGGCCAGTACTCAGGGCTATAGCTACATGGCTAAACTCCCATGCTCCTTTTTAACAATTTAGGGATTAATGTTTCTGAAAGCGTGGGAAGGATGGCACTGGTGCAAAGCAGTGGGTATGCTGCCCACTTTGCCTGAGAGAACTGCAAGACTGAAAGGACAAAAGTGATGTAGGTCAGTCTCCACGAAGTGGCAGAGCACAATCTGTGAATGACACTGATGTACACAGATATGCGAAGAGGGTTTTTCTTCCTTTCTTTTTCTTTTTAATGGGTAAGCTTTCAATACCTGCTAAATTTAGACTGTTAAACTAATTTCTGTGAAGCCAGAGCTGAACCACACCCTTCAAATGTGAAGGGCTGTTGCATTAAACCATTGTGCTACCCAGAGGGCTCAGTCAAATGAGGACAAGTTTGCAGGCAGGTGCAATTTCCTTTTAGAAAATTGATAGGTGGTGCTTCTGCATTCTGTAATGTGTTGGTTTTAGTCTCTACAAAATACAGCTTGCATTTTGTTATAACTAGTAACAAATCATGCATCTGGAACAAAGAGGAATGTAGCTGAGCAATATATTACTTTTAAGTGCAATCTGCTTCAGATCCCCTGGTTCCTTTCAATTTAAACTGTGCAACAAATGTACTCCCAGTCTTCATTTTTATCACTTGTTGTAGCATTTAACAAAGGTCATAGTGACCCAGAGGAAGCTTAAGAGGAAAGTGTTGTGGTGGATCTTGGAAATAGGGTTTGACTGTGATGACGGTGGGCATGAGGCCAAGCCCAGCTCTCCTGCGTGTCTTTCGTTTGCACTCTTTATTTTTCCTTATGCTGGGCTGGATTCAATCATGCAGCCACATCTATGGATGAGGCAGAAATCTGCAATAATTAGTACATCTCTCTTCTCTGATGGCTTTTTTCAAAAGAATACTTTAAATCGTTTACTTTTTCTGTGGTTGGATTGTTGAATTAATAACAAAAATGTAGCCACTGTTGAAAAGAACAGTCTTCCAGTGAATGCCTGAACATTTAATTCTGTGCTTAGTAACCACCATCTTGTCTAATCTGGTGACAAACTTTTTCTTAGTGAGGATTCATCGGCTCAGGTCACCAGATTCAACACTGTATTGCCCATTTTTTTTTCATTTATGATTTTATCTGTTCAGATTTTGTCTACTTAAAGGCTGGCTGATTAGACTCGTGCAAAGCTCTTTGGGAAGTGATGTAAATGCTGGTATCAATTAGTATTCACGTATTGGCTTTATAGTGTTTATGTTTAATGTAGTGTGTATTTTTTTAACAACTAAATTATTTCAAAACCTGTAAAAATGAGTAAGATATGAATCGGTAGAACTCCATTAGATATTCTGATGGCAACTTATTTCATGGTTCAGAAATGCCAAAGCTGTCCTGACTTCCTAAATTTTCAGATATAAGCCCTTACTCTTACTATTAAAATTTATTAAAATTTATTTCACAAATATTTGTGCTATGCTTTATACCATCTTTTGCAACAATACAGAACCTATCCATAAGGTAGGCTTGTATGTATCTAGCTATTTATAGCTGCTAGTGTTGCTGGGTGCAAAACACTCAGAAGGCCTGTTTCTAAGAAATTTTTGGAACTTTGGTGTATCACACAGTTTAAAAAAGTTTTTCCAAGTTTTTTTTAAAGGGCAATGTCCATGTCTTGCATGTTTTTTTTGAATGCAGAGATTCTCCTGACTCTGTAACACATCTTGGTTCTGTGTTTATCAAGTTGTTTGTGCTCAGATCTTACTGACATATGGATTACCGTACTGTTGCATTGATTATGATTCCTCTTTCAAGGAAGGCAAGAAATAACTTGCAGCGCCTGAGAAGTAAGTGTTCAAGAACATGGCATACATTACTTATATTATGTCCACTGAAAAAAGTCCATATTTTTGAAACACGACCAATTTTCTGCCTTTTCTCCAGCTGCAGTCAGAGCACTTTCGCTGTTCTTCTGTTACTGTTCCTGTAGAGAAGGAGTGTTTGGGAGAGGGGTTGGCACTCAGATGTACTTAATACATTCAGTTTCTTCCCCTGTGCCCATCTGGTGTAAATATTCTGCATTTCTATGTTCTTTCATATGTGCAAATATATATATGGATTACTGATTTTTTTTCCATCAGTTGTCCAGTGCTGTAAATAACCTGAGGCTTTACATCTATGCAGTGTCAAAAGACAAAATCTAAAAAGCAAAACCTACAAACTCAGGTGAGCAAAACTGCTAATGTGCAGAAAGAAGCTGGTTTTAACATGTTTTTTTATGAAGGTAGGAGTTACTTTTGCAAAGAGAAGTCCTTTAGTGCCTGTGTAGCTCAAAGTACCTAATTTTTATTCTAAATGTAAATATTCTTATTTTACTGTTTTATATAATCACAGATAAAAAAACTTTGCTTTTGTTTTGCTTCTAACTGCATCATATACATCTTCTTATTGCATAGAAAATACTGCTATTACTGACATTATCTCGCAGTGTTGTTTCAAATTTAAATTGTAGAAATCCAGGTCTTTGTGTGATGATATTCTTCCTATTTGTGCACTTAGTTCTGATCATTACTGTATATTCAGTGCAAGAGAAGGACAGAAGCCCTTTAAAAACCACATTAATCACATTAAAACTTGTTACCAGTTCTGTTCATAACAGCTACAGGACATATGTATCAAATCATACTAATATACTTTTCCAGTATGCTTCCCTTTCCTACCTCCCTCCTACCATTATGATTTGTATTTGGCTACAAAAGCAACTGTTGTCTCTAATCAAAGTAAGAAAATGTAGTATTCATAGTTTTGGTATGCCATGAATAATGAACAGTACATTTCCTGTGGTTCTGTGATTAGTTTGTAATAAAGTATATTATAAATGTAGCTCTGGCATCTCCAGTTAAAAACCCAATTGTATCAGGCCCTTTATTTACCAGAATCACACTGAGTAAAAGTTTAACTATCATGTCAAGGCTATCTTCTCAACAACACAACAGGCAAACTTAAGTGAATTAGAGAACAAAGTACAAATGTGTTTGCAACCATCATTTCCATAAGATAATTCACATTTCAGTATGTACTTACGGAATGCCACTGTGACACTTGGTTGATGTACACATGCTGAGTAGATAAGGGAGGGGGAATTATGTTGTACCATACTTCCCCCATTGACTCATGGGCCCTTCAGCACATGTTACCGAGTCTTCTGTCCAAACCCAGCTCATTTCTGCCCATTTTAAGTCTAGTTACCCTGTTTCAAATAATGCATACAATTAAAAATGTTAGAATTCCATGTATCTATGAGTGAACTGCCTCATTTGTTGGCCATTATGATCATGGTAGTCAAATTGGCCATCTCACAGAAATCACCTCTGGTGAGCTGGCAAAGTTGCTCTAAAGTGAAGAGACTTCATAGAGGCGAAACCTGACCCTGTTAAAGTCAATGACAGTTTTGCTGTTGACTCTGATGGCTTCAGAATTTTTAAGAACTATTTCAATATGTCCTAAGATCTGCTTTCTCAGACCATTATGTGCAAATGGCTGTCTTCTCCAGTAGCACTGTGGCCCTCTGGACTTTGGGATGAGGGGGTTCACATAGGGGCCAAGAGCAGCTCATGGAAAACTCCCCTTTCAGACCATAGAAATGGACAGGCGTTTCTGAGAATACAAATAAGAATATGCATCATGCTATCTGGTGTATCTTACAATTTCTGATTAAGAATTTAATAATTTGTCCCTAAATATGCTAATTCTTTTAACTAAGTGACATGTCACCACATTGGTTTAGAAGTAGTACAGTCACATTTTATTATCTTGAATGAATCTGTGGAACAAAACCCTTTCAAATCTTGTAGGATGATCTAAATACTTCTTTTTTAGTGGCTGGTATTATTTTAAATGCCAGAACAATCACAAAAGAATTTTAATTTTATTAAGAAAATATATTTTTAAAAAGATTAAAGCTTTGCTTCTGATTGTTGAAGCGGTATTAAAACAAGGTGGAAATGTGTTTGTAGCTAACTCCCAGAGGACTCGGTGTCAGAAGAAATGTCACTGTGTATTCTCCTTTTTAGGAAGGTGGCCTCTACCAGATGTAAGCTCAGAAATGGCAATTGTCATTCACGTAAATGACTAGCAGGTTTATCATGCCAGTCTCTGGGGCTGTCTTGAATTTTGGCAAGAGGCAAAGAGCAGGCCCATAAGAAAAAAGTAGTCCTCGTGGGAACAGTAAAAATATGTTGGTATTGTTTAATTCTTTCATAACATACTAAATTAATTTATTTGTTTTTGAGCCTTTTAAAGTATAATGCCATCAGGGAATGTGTTTTTCATATAGTTCTCTTACAAATATATTAAAGTTTTAGTGAGAGCAGTCTATGAGTAAACACCACTGGTCATCCACGTTGGGTGACTGGGAGATGAAGGCTTGATTTTTTGCTGCTTTACATTCTGTATAGTAATTGGTGTCATTGCAAAGTGATCTTATCTGTACATTTTGCAATCTTTTTGCACAGATGTAGACAACTGTAGAACATGCAGGGTTGTGGAGTGTCAGATTCACATTGTTCATAAATTCTTGCAAAGCACCCTGTCATAATACTTATCATTTGATGGATACTTTTGACAACTTTTCATGTTTGGCTAGTAATGTATAGTTCAACTGTGTTTCTTCCAAACCACTCAAACCACTGCATAATATGCTCTAGACTAGGCCATTAATTCTGGGAGGTGAATGAAACATACTCTTCAGTTAACTCATTGTTCAGTTGGATTATCGGAGTAGGAGAACACTATTATATAAGTAAATTGAAGGGAAACATACTCTCTGTTCAATATACAATGGGTAAAAAAAAGGTCTCATTTTTTGTTTCCCATTGTTCCATTGATCATTCACAAGGCAATAGCTTCAAAATGGCAACACTGCAAGAAACACTAGCTTTACAGCTTTTTGGAGAGATACTGACACCAGAAACAAGTATACTGTAATTGCTTTTTCTTCTGTTTATACGGAGCATGTTTTGATCTCTGAAGCTGTACATGTTAAAGAGGGAAAAAAAACCCCAGATTTTCCTAGATGATTCACCATCTTTGCCCATTACTGTAAGTAGTTTCTGTTCTCTACCATACATCCTGGCAGGTATTTTGAAGAGAGAAAAAGAACAGAAGCCATTGAAAGCTTCTGGAGCTGTCAGGTTTCTCCAGATACTATCCAGCTGTCCACTTATCTGTAATACATTTCTGTGACTCGTCATACGTATCTAGACATAGAGAAAGCCAGGGTATCAATCATTTTTATGAATACTGCAAAGATCAGAGTTAACCTATGGGTCAGAAACACTTCATTTATTTGGAAACATAGAAAGAAGTTGATGCTTGGACACAGCTTGGCAGGTTTCCCTTAGAATCAGTGGAGCTCTGCCAATTTATGCCATGCTTCTCATTTGCAAAATCCCCCTTACTGAGTGCACTGACTATTCTTTTCAGCAGACTTCATCTTTTTGATTTCCTCTTGATATTGTCATGAAATGAAAGTAGCAATGGTGAGAATAATAGAGGCTATGTACTTTACAATGAAAGCAAGAGAGTCTTATAAACTAACAGACTAAAATTAGAAGGACCTGTTCCTTATGCGCTGTTGAAGTTACCTTCTGATTTTTTTCTGGACGATTAACATACCTGTTTTCCTCTACCAGAGCTGATAACAAACATGTTAGTCTTCATCTAACAATTTCTGAGTGGTATTAGCCACCAGCAGAAGTCTACTATGGCCAAACTTGAGCTTTTTAACTTCTCACCCAGATCTTTGCAAATACCTTCCTTGCTTGATCATCATCTTGCCTACTCTCCAGGCCTTTTATCTGGAAAGTCATATTCAACAGAAAGTTTCTTCTAAGTTATCACTTTCAGATCTTGATGCCTTTTTTATAGAACTTCTCTAAGGTAAGTCATTCTCATCTATCCACATTCATCCAGATCTGTTCTACCAAATGCAAAATACTTTTCTTTGGTTTTGTGGCTTTTCGTACCTTCGACCTCTGTCTCACTGTTCAGATGCTATCTCCAAGCTGGCCTTCCAGTTGGCTGCTGAGGCCAGCCTTCATTTCTTGTGTTTGATTTCAAGCAATTACTTTTGTGCTTTTCTTTCTGCTGCTCCAAATGCTTGAGAAGAATTTTCTGTAACCAGCCACTAAACGAATCTGTAGTCTTACTCTAGACCCTAAAAACTCTCTTTTTTTTGGTGATAGCTAAAAGAAACCTTGGCAAAAACTAGGTCATTGGTAGATCACTACAGGTGGGACTACCTGGTGTTGTGTTGTTGCCTTTAGTATTTGTTTCTCACCCTTTCTATGCCCATAATGTAATTTCATTGGGGCAGAATGATACGTGTTTTGCTTATGTTGCCACAGCAGCCAGCGCTAAAGAATCTTCATCCCTAAACAGTGTTCCTAAGTGTGAAGCAAGGTTAGATAAGCCACAGCATGTTAGGAAATGTCAGAGTGCCAGTCCTCACTGATTCTGAGCACATGGACATGGACCTGTTGGAGTGGGTCCAGAGGAGGGCCACAAAAATGATCTGAGGGCTGGAGCACCTCTCCTATGAGGACAGGCTGAGAGAGTTGGGGTTGTTCAGCCTGGAGAAGAGAAGGCTGCGGGGAGACTTTATTGCAGCCTTTCAGTACTTAAAGGGGGCCTATAGGAAAGATGGGGGCAATCTTTTTAGCAAGGCCTGTTGTGACAGGACAAGGAGTAATGGTTTTAAACTAAAGAAGAATAAATTTAAGCTAGACATAAAGAAGAAATTTTTTACAATGAGGGTGGTGAGGCACTGGAACAGTTTGCCCAGAGAGGTAGTGGAGGCCCCATCCCTGGCAACATTCAAGGTCAGGTTGGACGGGGCTCTGAGCAACCTGATCTGGTTAAAGCTGTCCCTGTTCACTGCAGGGGGGTTGGGCTAGATGACCTCTAACGGTCCCTTCTAACCCAAAGTGTTCTATGATTCTATGATTCTATTCTACATATCCTGCAGAAACCATCACCCTAGAGAAAACTCCAGTAATCATCTGCTGCCTCAGCTTCTGTTGGAGGGGCAATAGATAAGTATGTCACTGAACACTTGTATTATGTGGGCTATCTTCAGCACTAAGGTTTTAGGTCATACATAAAGTATAAAAGGACTGTGGAAGCACACTGACAAAATCTCTTACAACTGAGTTGTGGGTTCTGTGAGACACATCTATCTGAAATTATAGAACATCTGGGAAAGAGATGTAGTGGGATTTCTCACAGCTGCAGCAGGAGCTGCTGGAGAAATCCTGCAAAAAATGTAGCTAAATATTCAAAATATAACAAAAACAGAGTACAACTAGGATTAGATAATCCTTAGCATGATTGAGGAGTGCTAGTATTCAGCTGATGAACAATGTGTGCCATAAAAAGAACAAAGGTAAACTGGAAGACCAGACTATGCTTCAGCAAACCTATAAAAATGTCCCAGTCTTAAAGATATGAGATGACAATTTCACTCCATGTTTTCTCATTTCTTGCTGCGGAACAAAACTCCAGGCCCATCTACAAGAAGGGCTGGAAGGAGGACCCCAGGGAACTACAGGCCTGTCAGCCTGACCTCGGTGCTGGGAAAGATTATGGAGCGGTTCATATTGAGTGAACTCAACAGGCAAGTGCAGGTCAATCAGGGGATCAGGCCCAGCTAGCGTGGGTTCATGAAAGGCAGGTCCTGCTTGACCAACCTGATCTCCTTTTTTGACCTGGTGACCCGCCTGGTGGATGAAGGAAAGGCTGTGGATGTCATTTACCTGGACTTTAGCAAAGCCTTTGACACAGTCTCCCATAATATTCTCCTTGGGAAGCTGCCAGCTCATGGCTTGGATGGGCATAGTCTTCGCTGGGTAAAAAACTGGTTGGGTGGCCGAGCCCAGAGAGTAGTGGTAAATGGAGTTAAGTCCAGTTGGCAGCCAGTCACGAGCAGTGTTCCCCAGGGCTCTGTTTTGGGTCCAGCCTTGTTTAATATCTTTATTGATGATCTGGATGAGGGGATTGAGTGCACCCTCAGTAAGTTTGCAGATGACACCAAGCTGGGTGGGAATGTCGATCTACTGGAGGGTAGGATGGCCCTGTAGAGGGACCTGGACAGGCTGGACCGATGGGCCGAGGCCAACTGTATGAGGTTTAACAAGGCCAAGTGCCGGGTCCTGCACTTGGGTCACAACAACCCCATGCAATGCTACAGGCTTGGGGAGGAGTGGCTGGAAAGCTGCCTGGCTGAAAAGGACCTGGGGGTGTTGGTTGACAGCTGGCTGAACATGAGCCAGCAGTGTGCCCAGGTGGACAAGAAGGCCAACAGCATCCTAGCTTGCATCAGGAATAGTGTGGCCAGCAGGAGCAGGGAGGTGATTGTTCCCCTGTACTCGACGCTGGTGAGGCCGCACCTGGAATACTGTGTCCAGTTTTGGGCCCCTCAATACAAGAAAGACATTGAGGTGCTGGAGCGTGTCCAGAGAAGGGCAGCGGAGCTGGTGAAGGGTCTGGAGCACAGGCCTTATGACGAGCGGCTGAGGGAGCTGGGGTTGTTTAGTCTGGAGAAGAGGAGGCTGAGGGGAGACCTTATCGCTCTCTACAAGTACCTGAGAGGAGGTTGTAGTGAGGTGGGTGCTGGTCTCTTCTCCCACATAGTGATAGGACGAGAGGAAATGGGCTCAAGCTGTGCCAGGGGAGGTTTAGGTTGGATATTAGGAGAAATTTCTTCACGGAAAGGGTAGTCAAGCATTGGAACAGGCTGCCCAGAGAGGTGGTGGAGTCGCCATCCCTGGAAGTGTTCAAAAAACGGATAGATGTGGCACTTTGGGACATGGTTTAGTCTAGTCTACCCTTGACTGGTTTAGTGTGGACTTCGTAGTGTAGGCTAATGGTTGGACTGGATGATCTTAAAGGTCTTTTCCAACCTAAACGGTTCTATGATTCTATGATAATGGGAATGTTACCTGCAGATGAATTTTGTGTTTTTATAAATAATAGATGCTTCCATGCCCAGGTTTAGTGGTTTTGCACCACCCAGACAAATGCTCACCTGGGCATAAGACCTCTCTAGCATTAAGAGAAAACTGACTCAGGAGCCTGAAATGCAAAGGCAGTTCCACAAGAAATGTGGAGGTGACATATTGAGAACAGAAGGGATGGCCAAAGGATGCTGAGGTGAAGAAACAAAAGACAGAAAACATAAGCTGGAAAGGCTGATAAGCTGAGACGTTGCTTTTCTGAAGAGAGGGAGCAAAACAGCGACTTGAATACAAATGGCTAGATGTTACAGAAGATGTGAATAGGTGATGATGGGAGAGAGAAATGGGGAGAGCACAGTTCTTTTCTCTTCTGAAATGTCTATTTATAGCTTTTCAATGCTGTAATAATGAACTTACGTTTGGGGTAAACTGGTGCAAGTCAACTCGTTCCAGTTTTAGTAAATCCTCATTCTTAGGGGAAAATTCATAAGAATGTCACTGTTTCCACATGCAGTCATAAAATGCACAGTCAAGCTCTCAAGCAGTAGCATACTTGAGATCATAACAACAGGTATACCTCTTCAGGAACATGAATCTTAAATTCACTGTCCGTATTTTCCTGTAGTCTGGAAAAGCAATGGCTAAAAGGGGAATTTGTTTTTCCAAACTGTGGAACAAAGAGTATAATGTAGGTGAGTAAAACAGATTGCTTATATTCAAGAAACTTTAAAATTACTTTAAAATAGAAAAGAAAAGCACCTTTCCTTAGGACTTGCAAAGCCTTTGCATCTTTTCTGGTTTATAACAGACTTGTAAAACTTAAGGTCCTTTAATTTATTTTCACTCAGTTTTTATTAGAGCAATAATTTTTTTCATGGGCTTAAGAAGTAAATAGCAAGTCTTAAAACAACTAATTCTTTGTAAACTGCTCTTCTGAGATTCCCACCTTGAGTTAGCTAATAAAAGCATGAGCAGTCCTTACAATACAGAGGGAAACTAACACCCCTACTGGTTACCAGTTTGTGATGTAGTGAACATCAGTTGAATTAGCCTGAATGCCTTCTGTGGTGGAAAATGTTAGAATTTACTTTAAACTGTAAAGAGTCAAATACTTAGGAAAGAAAGCCCAACAAACTGTAAAATGCTTTATTAGTGTTGTCAAAAATTAGTCACTAGAAACCAGCAACAACTCAGATTTTCCCTTGTGGTATGTTGCTTGTGAGAACAGCGCAGACTGTGTCATGCAAGTCTGAATCACAGGCAATCCACACAATGTGGTATGGAATCACATTGTCCCTATACTGGCCTTTGGGAAGGATGGATGTCTTGGAGGTCCTTAGTCCAAAGAGACTGCAGGCAGTAAGTCCAGGTAGGTCTCATAACTGAAGTAGAGTCGGTGCTGGTGAGGCCGCACCTGGAATACTGTGTCCAGTTTTGGGCCCCTCAATACAAGAAAGACATTGAGGTGCTGGAGCGTGTCCAGAGAAGGGCAGCGGAGCTGGTGAAGGGTCTGGAGCACAGGCCTTATGACGAGTGGCTGAGGGAACTGGGGTTGTTTAGTCTGGAGAAGAGGAGGCTGAGGGGAGACCTTATCGCTCTCTACAAGTACCTGAGAGGAGGTTGTAGTGAGGTGGGTGCTGGTCTCTTCTCCCACGTAGTTAGCGATAGGACGAGAGGAAATGGGCTCAAGCTGCGCCAGGGGAGGTTTAGGTTGGATATTAGGAAAAATTTCTTCACGGAAAGGGTGGTCAAGCATTGGAACAGGCTGCCCAGAGAGGTGGTGGAGTCGCCATCCCTGGAAGTGTTCAAAAAACGGATAGATGTGGCACTTTGGGACATGGTTTAGTCTAGTCTACCCTTGACTGGTTTAGTGTGGACTTCGTAGTGTAGGTTAATGGTTGGACTGGATGATCTTAAAGGTCTTTTCCAACCTAAACGATTCTATGATTCTATGATTCTAGATATATCTCTAAAGCCTTATTTTCTAGGTCTGTCTCCCCTCTTACCTGCTTTGGGTCCACTGAGATGATCAGGAAGTAGAAGGGAGTACTCCCTGCAACCTTGGGGATGTTGGGCATATAAGGCTAGACTT
Source organism: Pelecanus crispus (assembly GCF_030463565.1). Lineage (NCBI taxonomy): Eukaryota > Metazoa > Chordata > Aves > Pelecaniformes > Pelecanidae > Pelecanus > Pelecanus crispus. Next base: position 61,201,684 of record NC_134648.1, on the reverse strand, counting down.
TCTAGCAGTGTGCAAGAAGAAAAATGGCAGAGGGAAACATCTTACTCTTACCTCCCTCCCCTTGCCAAAACCCACCACAAAACCAAGGAAATACTGTACAGAAGCCAGGGACAAACTCACTGTTTATTTCAAGCTACTGTTAAGAAGCTGTTATTTATTTAAAACTTCAAACAAAGTTACAAAATCATAAGCATAAAAATCAGCAAAGGATGTGCTCTTTCCCCCCACCATAACATAAACCACAGTATGACAAATTAGCAGGGGCCTGCAGCAATCAGAAAAAACAAACCTTTGCTCTTTCTTCACAGAGGTTTTTAAGAATAAGACCTATAAATATTGAAACTACCCAGGACAGTAGATGAAGGAGCTCACAGTGTCACTGTCAGAACCTGGCTTTTCCTGGACTGCCCTCGTAGTACAGCTTTTCAAGTTGGATCCAGAGAAGACTTGTGCATGCAGAAATTTCTGTTTTTACTCAGTACCAGCTAATAGTGGACAAAATACTTCTAATATGACAATGATAATTGACACATTCTCCTTCATACATCATGTACCTGTAGTACTAGCCTGACTGCAAGAGAAATGAGAGGAGGAAGGAACCATTACTCTACTTTTTGCCCTCAGCCTGTTTGTCTTGTGCATTTATAAGCATTTTGGGTAGAATTCCTTTTAGGCAATGATGCAGCAGCAGTTATATGGGGAAAACAAGACTGGATATGGCAGAAAACATGGCTGGACAGATGTGTGGTCCTTCCATGTACATATTATAGGAGAATCTCTGCAGGCAAGACCACAGTCAATACTTAAGTCTGGATTGTGTGTTGGCATGGGTGCCCAAGAAGAGTCTATCACTTGGCATGTCCCAGAGTCCAGTCTTGCAGTGCCTCTGGCTTCAATGTGGCAGCCCACAAAATATCCTCAGGGTCATAGACATCTCCCTTATTTCACAGTCCATATCACCAACAGGGTGTTGGAGTCCTCCTAAGAAGGCTTGTGTTTGTCTTGTCTGCTCTTTGTGGGCTCCATGAGATAGACAGGGCTAAACACTTGAGGCCTGCTTGTCTCAGGCATAACTGCACTGGAAACATATGAATGCTCAATCCTTTGCTACTGGGCAGAGCATGCCTTGCCCAAGGCTGAATTTGATTACTGGCTTTAACTCCTTCATACTGCGCGCAGCCGCTGTCTGAGCCTATGGGCTAGAAAAGAAACTGGTGGAGGAGTTAAGGTCCTGCAGGACTTGGGTATCAGTCTGGGAAGGGAGGTGAAATGTCCCTCTCACTTCAGCAGTCCTGCTGGGTAAAGCCTTTACACTTTGATGATGAAGAAGGGAAAATGTCATTTGGTTTGAATAGGCAGTTTCTCTGCATGCCCTTTGGTGTTAGTTTCCCTTGTTTAGTGTGTGGGTATCATACATGACAATGGGAAAGAGAGAAATACTTTAGAAAAACAAACAAACAACTCCTCCCTCTCTCTCTCTCAAAAAAAAAAAAGGGGGGGGGGGAAGAAAAAAAAGAAAAAGCAATAAGAAACTGTGGTTGTACAACCACAAAAATTGGCAATGAGGCTCCAAGGCAAGTGTAAGCCTTGAAATTTCTTTTAGCTCTTAAAAAAAATAGTCCAAACCAAAAAAACCCCAAAGCACAACAACTCTCTTTCCATGGATTCCAGCTTAATGATGCTCCCTCCCCCCCCCCCTTTTTTTTAGGAAGATTTGAAAGATTTTTTTAAAGCTTTGGCATAACTCTTTTTTGCTGCTTTATGTTCTATAAAGAATGTTGAATGATTTTTTTCCTGTTTGATTTTTACTTAGAAATTTAAGAAATGCCAAGTCTGCTCTGTTATGGTTTTTCCGGTGATTTCCTGGATATCTCAGAGGATAGGTATTGATTTCTTAACAGAACAGCAGGAGTGAAAATGTTGATTCTTTAACAAAGAAAATCGTAATCAAAGCCTGTGATAGTTGCTAAAAGTGAAAAGTAATTTAAAACAAAAAAAGAAACAAAGACTTTAGGATAGTCTCACTTTGCAGTTTCTTTTCCCCAGTTGTTTAGTTTTCACTCTCTTCACTTTTGTAATATCATGTGGTCAATCATGAGAGTCATTGACAACAGGCTTTCTAATACAAAGGGAGAAAAGTAAGGGGAAAGAAAAACATACAAAGAGGGCTAATGTTTAGAGAGGAGCTGTTCTTTGTGCTTCTGCTCTGCATGTAACACACCCTGTGACCCTTTTGTACTTCAGTTCTTTGTTAGGTAAAGCATGGATGAGAACACTTACACTATTTTTTGTCAAAGTGCATTGTGATACAAAGATGTAAAATTCTTCACAAATTATTCTTCCTTTGTGTTGGAGAAGTGGTATTTGATTGTGTTTGTGTGTAAGGGTGACACAGCCCTATTAGCCTTTGTTGGCACCTGAAGTACTCAGAGTAAACAAATTATATCAACAGGGAAAAGCAAATCTGGTAATTTAAAATGGTGTCCATTAGGTAATCTGGTTTGATTTTAGTGATACAGATAAAAAAATTCTAGATTCTAGTATCTTGTGCCTGTAGAACATCTCCTTTTCACAGGCTACTGAACGGGTGGAAAATTAAAAAAGGTGTTTTCAGTTGCACCTCTGAGGAAGGGGATGTCAATGATCAGTTTTGGAAATCTTGGCCGATAATCAGTTGTGGATGAGAGTGGGCATGGTAGGAGGGGTCATGCAGGGCAAAGTGCATTTTTGACTATTGATGATGCTGTTTTTTCATTATGAGCTGATGAGAATCTGTAAATGCTGAATGGGGCAGCAGTTACCACTGGAGGCCAAACAACAATAAGATCCCTCATGAAATGTGATGATTCAACTGTATGGATACTCTCTAATGGCATGCATCTTTAGTATATGTGTCTCAAAGAGCCTAATTTCAAACTAATTGCAGCATAACTACCATGTAATTAATGCCTCAGGACTCCAAAACTCATTATGTCTGAGGGCAAAAGTTAATTATAAGCACTGCAGACATTAAGGTAAATGCTGCTATAAGATTTCATGATCTTTATAAAGACTAAAAAAATCAAATCCATTGTAATTAAAATGGCCTCTATACTATAAGAAAAGGGCTGAGGTTCCTAAAGTAGGATTTAGGTAAGAATTGTCCTAATCAAAAGAGATCTTCAACTCTTTCCTCCCCTCTGTCCCCAGTTGAAACTACATCTCTTATGGGCATTGATGTATGAACATAGACAGATTAAACTGAGATGTTGAAATGATAGACAGCTCCAGCTGACCTCTGCGTTCTGCTTTTCTCATGGAAGTTGCTGTCCATCTGGCAGGCATGGCTAAAGAGCATAGGTAGCTTCTGCTGAGGAGCCAAAGGTCATTGGCAAAGCAAGTGGTCAGAAATTTCCAGGTACCTGAATATGCCAGACTGTGGATAATTACAGTTGAGGAGCTGCTTCATGGACAATTTGATCATCTCTGCCACTGTGGGCACTCATTGATTTAAAGACAAGGTGGGTAGAAAGGAGCAGGAATAACAGGGGGCTTCTGCCATCCAACTTTGACTCACCGCCCTCCAGGGATCAACAGCCGCTGTTTGTCTACACATTCCCCAGGAGCCCGAGTGTTGTCTTTTGTACATGCACCTTAATATGGACAAGGCCAAGTGGCTCAATATCTAAATCATGTACTGACCTAAAAGGGTTCTAGGAATAGAGCATTCCTATGTTTATGTCTTCACATACAAGTACAGAAAATAAAAAAGTAGATCAGTTCTGTATGTGCATGAGAACAAAATATCTTGTAACTGTAAACAGCAAATTTGTATGGACTTGCTGAGATGCTCTATTGCATCTTTTGCAAGCTGAAGCACAGCAAGTCCATTAGTCCAGGTTCCTGCCTTTCTCCCCTCCCCCCGTGTCTCTTTGGTATGCTTAACTTCGAAGTTTTGACATGATTGAGATGAATATGGTTGGGTTTTATTCACCACTTCTTTGGGATAGGGAAGGATGCCTTGCTGATTTTAAGAGATAAAAACAAGTATGTTGAAGATGCATATTTTGAAATAAAGTAGTTGGTGTGTGACTAATGTCAGAAGACATGTGAGAAGAAGTTTAAATTAAAGAGATAGCTGATACATCGGTGTGGGAATCATGGAATCATAGAATGCTTTGGGTTGGAAGGGACCTTTAGAGGTCATCTAGCCCAGCCCCCCTGCCGTGAGCAGGGACAGCTTTAACCAGATCAGGTTGCTCAGAGCCCCATCCAACCTGACCTTGAATGTTGCCGGGGATGGGGCCTCTACCACCTCTCTGGGCAACCTGTTCCAGTGCTTGACCACCCTCATTGTAAAAAACTTCTTTCTAATGTCTAGGGAAAGGGCAAAGCTGGCAGGTTTGTGAATTTCAGGATGGACTTAATCTATTAGGGATGTTCACATGCTGCGAGATTCAGTCATTTCACAAAACAATGGAGTGGCAGCTGCTGATTTGTTTCTAAAAGCCACTGCAAGTGGTTCCATCCAGCCTGCTTGTTGAGATACTTGAGCAGGAAGAGTGAGAAAGGTTCAGTCCCCTCTATCTAATGGGATGAAATCCTGCATCTTCCATTGACTGAGTTATACCTAGCCTCTAGGCTGTAAACTAGCCATGATTTGTGTGGCAGGGCATTCTTCATCTTACTCCATGAAGCTTTGCCACTGTGTAGGCAGTAGTTGACTATTCACTTTGTCAGAGGAAGAGCATGCAAGTGAGGAAGAAGAACTCTTTAGACACTCAGATTACACAGAGACCTGTTTCTTCTCTCTGCTCCCAGGATGTATTGTGCATTTTACATGAAACTGCTGCTTGATACAGTACAGAAAAAGTCCTGGTAGAAAGGGAAAAAGGGATGCCTCCTTACTTCCAAGTAAGCTACCTACTGATCTTGCTGTGCTTCAGTTTTTGCTGTCTATTTTGGGCCCAGAGCTTCTTGACTGTGCTTGAGGCATTGAGCATACTTGTAAGTAAGAAATTTTCTTTGGAGATGTGACTCTGAGCTCCCTTGAGCTAAGGGAAGAACTGAGATCCTTTACTGCCTGGGCAACCACTGGGTATATGAAGCCAGGAATCCATCTGCTTTCCCAACCTGTTTTTAATGGAAAAGGGTGAACTGTGCTTATTTTTTTTGCAGAGACAGATATGTAACATGAGTAGGGGCTTCTGGGCTCCAGATACCCTGTAAATCAAACTGCCTTCCTGAATGAGTAGGATTTAAGGCACACTATTCTTCTTAACATTGCCTGTGGCCACTTCTAGGGGGTTGCCTCCTGAATATGTTGTCATCAGGTGCTTGCATGGCATGTCGGCTGCTTTGGATTAAATTCTGAGGCACTAACTTACCCTGTGAATTGAATAGAGAGCCTGGCACTCCATTCCCTTTTTCAGTTTTCCTGTGGGATCTGAGGTACTGAAAGATAGGTGTTATACTGCCTAGTACTGAAGTATCTAAATCTCTCACTGGATTTTTTCCAATTTAGCTACAATGCAAATTAACATATTTTACTTGTGAAGCATGGCTTATAATTTTTATCCATATTTGAAAAAAGAAAAAGGTCTTAGTAATCGATACGTTAGCAAGAGGCTCATTTTGTATAAGATTCCTGAAGGATTACGCTGCAGAAGAAGCAAGAGAACCCCATTAAACTGTCAAAATGTTCATATCATGAAATATCACCATGCAAAAATATAAAAGCAAAAAACTCAAAGGAGAATCAACAAAGCGCAACTGTTACTGGCATTCTTCCTGGGATATTTTTTTCCTTGCTTTCCTCATAAAAACAATTATGAAAGAAGAACAAGTAGCTTACCAGATTCACTGGTATGCTCTGGGAAATCTTTATGGTTAGCATTTGAGTCTCAAGAGCATGCAAGTGAATCCTCTTTGTATACACATGCGTGCTGTATGAACTGCTGTCTGGAGATCTGTTTTCTCTTGCCTTTCACCTCATATTTCCCTTCCTACCACTAGAAAAAAGCATGTAAATATCAGAATATTAGCAATTTATGTACCAGTGTGAATGACTGCACAGAAGGAACTGGGTAATTTTGCAGTTGTGATACCCCTAGTGGAAATAATTATCTCCCAACACTATAAATCACAGTTTAAAGAAGTGCTTGTTAAAGTAGACTTGCCTGTTTAGCAGCAGGTCTGCTTTCTCTCAGGAGTCAGTGTCTGAATGGTAAGTTACCCTGCTACTGCTTTTCTTCATTGGTCCTGTATTCCTTCTTCCCAGTTTGCCTCCTGATGAAATAATTGTGGTGCTAATAACAATGTGTGGGGAAATGACCAGATGTGCTAGTTTTCTTAGACAATTATACCAGTTTTTCCAATTTTCCAGACATTTTTTCATTTCTTTATTAACTCACCGGTGCCAGGAATTGGATTTTTCCAGTACATAAATCCTAATTAGTGAGCCAGAGGATTGAGCGCTCCATTTTACTCCTGATGTGTCATTTCCCCTCTGTTCTTGCTTAATTGGCATTTTGAAAAGCCAGCCCTTGTGTTTGTAAGGGTAAAAAAAGAAATATAGGAGTGTTCTGGGACAGAAATGGAAATCTGGTAAAGGGACAAAAAATGAGAAGAAGGTGTAGTCAGGATCAGGGCCATCTGGTTGTTCTGGGATTGCAGGACATGGAGGCCTGCAGAGTGGCTGAGCTGCTTAAGGCTAAGCTACTCTTCCTGGCACCAGGTGTGACTGAACCCCATCTTGCCATGCCCATGTTGTGGTCTGCTTGCTATAGGCACAGAGTGAGTTTATTAAATGATGCCAGCCCTGAGGAGCATCTGCAGATTGATTCCGTAGAGCAAAGGCAGTGTTTGGTGCACTGCTGATGTGAGTTGCTCTTACAGACTTTCCATACAGCCTTGGTTTCTACTTATCAAGGACCAGAAACAGAAATGGAGAGGAGGAGGAGGAGGCAGAGGCTTGTCAGGAGTGAGGGTATCCTCAGATTTTGAGTTTAAGGAATCTTTCAGCCTTAGTATGTGCTTAGAGAAGCCCTCGGGTTTGTGGAGGGTTGGCAGGACCAGAGAACTGGTTGCAAGTCCCAGGGAGGATGAAGCACTACATCATGTCTGAGACATGAGAGTGAGTTAACTGTGACAGGGGAAGGGAATTGGACAAAAAGGTGTTTCTCTGGATAGATAGAATTATAGGGAACTGAAGAGATTTGTGGGGTTCTGAGATTCACCTGGGTGGCAGAAGGAAGGTAATCAATTTATGAGTGAGGTCAAAAAGGTTGTGGGTTCCTGTTGGCATTAGTATGTTAAGGTTTGGGGCCAAAAAGGTCCATCAGAAGATGACATGGCAAAGTGGGGGTTCTTGCCACCTTGTACTGGACAGTTTGCATCCTGGGAGGGACAAGGGGAGAGTGTGAGTAGAAAGTGGTGCCCTTTTCCAGCTTCTACTAGCGTGCTATAGAAGACAGAGGTAAGGGAAGCGAGCCTGATACATGCAGCCCCGCAACTTACTGCATTTACCCTCTTGGTGAGGGAAGTAAATAGCAAGGCTTTCTGTCAGCCAGGAAGGGGTAACTCAGTTCAGATCTTAACCCATCTCCATAAAGGCCTGTCCAAAACTTGAATCTTTTGAGGTTCAGAAAAGGATGATTAATTCCTTTTTCATTTTTTTGTGCTAATGCATTAATTGTTTCCAGGCAGACTGGGAACAACAGAGCCAAGATATTACAAGGAAGGCTGCAGTCCAGGTAATTCGAGGGCTGTCAGGAGGCTGAGAAGCACCAGAGAGTTCATGATAAAACCTGGCGTCTTTCATTCTCCAAAATGTTTTGTAGATCCAGCAGGTCTGAAAGGTGCCATGTTTTGGGGGGCTCAAAGAGAAAGACAGACAAGAAGGGAAATGTCAGAGTACTTAGGAGTTATTCCAGCACTGCTGTGCTGCCTTTAAAGGGAACCTCAGGAATTTGTCTACTGACCCTGGGGGCCATATTTCTGGGTCCTAAGATCATCCTCCCAGTTGGGCAAGAGCAGTCCTTAGCACTGTGTACTAGCATTCCTTGTCCTGAGACATAGGCATTACCTTTTCTTATGACCCAGTTGAGTGCTAGCATTCTTGGCTGCATGCATGTGGGTGGCCCTCTTCATTAGCCAAAGCCTGAGCCTGTTATCTCTTTACTACCCACTTGCTTGTTGCTGGTTTAAAACCTGTCATTGCAGACTTCATGCTTACCAGGTGCTCTCCCCTTTTAGCTGTCTGATTTGGTGTGTTATCCCAGTATGAGTACTGGGAGAAAAACAGCATAACAACAGCCTTCAGGGGGTTGCATCGCCAAATCCTGCCCTGCCAGTCAGCAACAGTATAGTATCACCAAACCACAAGAGCTTTTATACAAGGCTTTTATTTAAAGGAAGTAAAAAAATGCTGGCTTTAGTCATAATGATTTCTCCTTTTTTATTAGCTTTTAGGGAATGAGCAACAGCTCATAGAGTTGTGCTTGTAACAAATACAGGTTATGAAATAAGTGTATTTCATTATTTGCTCATTTTGCAATGAAAGGCTCTCCAAATCTGCCTCCTAAATGGTTTAACTCAACATTAGAATTGATGCTGCCAAATACCAACTGATTCAATAGACGATGAGTTTCAAATTCCTCTTTTACATGGGGAATGTGATATAGAACAATGACCTCAATTTTCAGCTGTGTCCTCAGATTCACCTCTTTTTTGGCTGTCTCTTTTTCTCTTTCAGTATCTTATCGTAATTTTTCGAGTCCTGAGGGTCTTATAAGGGCACTACTGTTTAATAATTAGACACTATAGCTCTGGTGGGTCTTCTGGTGACATCTTTTACAACTAACGGGTATTTAATAGAATGTAATTAGAAGCTCTGATCCTTAGACCTTGACCTGTCTAGACCTTGTATACAACTAAGTGACCAGACAGCCCTTAACACTCATTAGGAGTTATCTGCACCCCACTTTACAAAGCTATGTGAGGAAACTGTTCAGATTTAGCCTCAAGCCACCTGCTTCGTAATCTGTTGCTGTGCACTCGGTTGATCCTGCTGTCCTTATAGTAACTGGAAAGCTACCAATGATTTCATTTTAAAATAAATATTCTGTTTCAGGAAGCATAGAATGGAAAGGTGGTTGCTATATTTGTCAGCATGTGACCTTCAGAAAGCCTCTAATTAGGAAAGATTACTTCAATGGTATGGAGAAACTGGTCACATCATTGTAAAATGGAAGAGAAACATCTAAGAAAGTTAGGAAAATCAGCTAAAATGTATTTTGATACAGTATATACAGCTGGGATATATTTGATAGTGCTCTTTTTACAGATAATATATTTGTCTTGTTCTTATTTCTGAAAGACCCTTATATCTTTAAAGTAAATTAACACTTTTTACTATTGTTTTTAAAAAAAATAAATTAAAAAAAATCTATATATGCATTTCTGAAGAATATGCTATTGGGCACACCACTAAGAAACACATCAATTCTTCATGAATTTTTGAATGTATGTGTGCTTATATTGTCAAATACTGTTAAATTTCCTTTTACCTAGTCCATAGATCTAGTCCCTCTCTTTCTTACTTTTTCCCACTTTAGTTTCATCCTAATGGGATAGACTAGCTGTTGTCTGAGTTTTTAACTCAGACTTTGGAATCCATTACCATCCCACATGTGTAGGGTTTTTTTAAAGATAAATATGGCAAATCATGTAAAAAAGGAAAGGAAAAATTAAATTCTTAACATTTCTTTGATAAGTTTTCAGTGGCTTAGGAAAAGGATCCAAATAGGAAAAGGATCCAAATACATTCTTAATATATTTGATCTTGATCCTTTCTGGAAATGGTTATATGGCACCAAATGCATCCATATATAGAAGACAGATTTTATTTAAGAAAGTGTGCAAATGATCTTGTTAATGCTAATACAACATTTCAGTTATTTGTCTTTTGAAAAGTGGTCTGTTTTGAGATGTTAGTTGCAAATAGAGGAAATTAAGTATTGACGTAGTAAGGAATAATTTACTATGTCTGGAGAGTGCTAAAGCAAAACATCTGGATCAATTTGTTTACAAAATCCCTGTAGATAAAAAGCACTATCTCTCCAAGGAATCAGTTTGTGCCCTTTCTGAAGAATCATTAAAAAAAAAAGGAAAGTTGGCTATCATCATACACAGAACGCTCCTGGGAAATTGTTTATTAAGGAATCCAAAGAAAGTTTGAAATCCTGTTTCATGGGAGATCAGCTAGTTGCTGAAAATGTGGCGTGGTTTTGTGGTCTTAATTTAGCCTGGCCTACCCTGTTTATCTGCTTCCCCCACGCCCCTCATCTTAAAAAACAATACATTTTAGAAGCTGAGAGTAAACACAGCATGTTAGAGGTATGCCAGAGCTGGATGTGGAATGGAGATAAAACCTTTGGTTTCAAATGGACTTGAACATCCTATGATAACTGAAGCATTTCATAATGTAAGAAATAAATGTTTATTTTCATTTTGAAGGTCCAGCTGTTGGTGCTGTTGAATTCTGTGGGAAGTGGCCCCCAACTTAGAGAAAGACATATATAGGTTGAACCTGTTCTCGAAATGTTCTTTAGCAAAAGAGCAAAACAAGAGCTTTTTTTTGTATTCAGGTGCCATAATCTGGAAGAGCATAGAACTCCATTTGCTGATATTGCACCTGCTCTTGAAAGGTATTTTGGGTTCCTCCTTTAACAAAGGTAGCCACAGCCATTAATATCATCACAGTGAAGTTTGCTGTGACTTTATCACTAGGTTAAATTACAATGGTAATTTTATTTAGAATGCTGGTAGACTCTCCTGATGGGACTGTAGGTGTTCTGAGAGTAAAGGGGTCTTTGGAAGTCTTCTGTTATACTTAGTACAAGCAAGTGTTTAGCTATGTTAGCAGTTAGTTATGGCCATAGTTCCTGAGGTCTGTACCTGAACATTGTATGTTTTCAAGAGCTGCTTCATCCACTTCCTTGATTTGTGGTATTTTTTTCAGATGTTTTCTGCATTTACAGGACTTTGTCTTGAAAAGTGAGGCTGAGCCACAACAGACAAAGAGTTAATGGATATTTTCCTCTAAAAGGACACTTTTTAATGATCTTGTGTGTGACCTTAATTTTTCTGTTCAAAGTTTACCTTTTATGCATCCTTTTAGTTAGAGTACTGATGCAAAATACTAATGTTGAAATTCAATTTTGTGGTTAGAGATTTGACATGCTCGGATACCTGTGTTGCTTTCTTGAAAAGGTCAGAAACATGGGCTGATATTGTCTATATAGCTATCCTTTTTCAACTCCAACGGGCATGTCTCTCCCAGTAGCACATTTTTTCTGCTTTGAGAAGTGAAATCTTCATTGCTCCTGTGGGACATTATCCTTGGAGCTTCAAGTGAATTAAACAATGATGTAGAAGAGGAATGGTTCTGGGACAGAATACAGGTCTAGTTCTATCCTAAGTTTGGTCATGAAACTGAAGGTTGTGGTTCAAACAAACTTCAGAGCCATATAAATTCAGTTGCAGCTCAGCATCGGCATCCACAAAGCCCAACTGAGTCCCATTGTTGTTGACAGTATACTGAGCTCGTAAAGAATCTGGGCTCAACACAAACAAACAGGATCATTATATAAATCAAAAGAAGATGAAAGTAGAACCCACATCTTTCAGCTTGAATACTAAAACTCTGCCAGGAGGAATAAAAGATACTTCCTGTAACGGTGATGAATTGCAATTTTCTTTTGAGTTCTCTTATTTTACATAGTAAAGAGAAGGGGAAATGGCCTGATTAAACCATATGGGTATGGATTCCTTCTCATTCCAACATGCAGTTTTATTTAAAATTAGCATGCAGTTCTTACTATTTTTAGTTCATTTTATGACCATTACACCAGCCCTGTGAAATGATACAGGTTATCTCCATCCTGGAGTTCTGAAAGGAGGAAAGAGAGTATTTGTCTTTCCCAAGAAGACACAACAAAATCATTATACTTGCCTGGATTAGATGCCCTGCTGTTTCTAGATCATACAGTACTTACTTAATCCTGTGTTCTCTTGCAGAGGGAGTGTGTTTTTTCATACAGATGCTGAGTAATCTCAGTAGTGTGGAGGACATTGCAAAGATTTGGAGTTTTGTGCAGTGTTTCCATTTCTTGGTGTGGACAAGTGTGGTGTGTGCATAATAACTGATTAATGAGGTGTATTTATACATTTGTTGATAACAGTTAAGCAATAGATTTTATGATCTGCAGCAGTAGAGTCTCAGAAGTTACCACATACATCTTTTGTTATAAAGTGGTTTAATCACACTACCTAGTTTTACTTTGCAGATGTGTTTTCTTTCATAGTTCATTTAAAACCAGAAAAGCAACTTAATACTTTATTTTGTTGATTAGTGAAATAATCTTCTGGTAATTGCTGGAGAAATTAATGGAGTTTTTGGAAAAGGTTCTATGATAAGTAAGAATTTAGAGCGAGATCCAAAAAAGCACTTAGATACCTAAAGAAAAACTTAGGTGGAATCTAGGTGTCTAAATCCAAGGGAGTGATTCAAATGCCCTGTGTGGAGACACAGAGACTCTGCACTGCCGAGGCTGCTTGGGTTGCTGAGAACCCAACGTCCTGCTAATGCACGTGCTCCACAGCGCTGTTGTCTTTGTGGAGCTGAACACAGAGCTATCTATTCCCTTTCTAAGACAACGTGGTAGTCATAAACTAATTGTCCTGCTACCTACGCCCCTTTTTGGAATTTAAATCTAGTTGCTACACATCAATTTGTCACCTATGTACTGGTAGTATGGAATTCACAAAACACTGTCTTCATTTTCATTCAAAATGGAGGCCTCTCATTTGTTGCTGTAATATAATAGGATTTCCAACTTCATTTATTATTGATTAGAGATTTGTACTGTATCTTTGTAATAATAATAACCACATTGTCTATCTATACCAACGTTGAATAATTTAACCAATTAAAAGCAGTTGTAAGAGATTTTTTAGCACGCTGCCTGTCCCTGAATTTGTCTTGATCCTGTTGATTATATTCAGGTATTTTTATTGGAAGTGGTTGAATTACTCTTTATTAATGCTAACTTAAATAATATCAGACTGGAACTGGTCTATCTCAATGGAGGATCCCACCAGATTTGCTGATTTTGACATTGGCAAAAAACTTACAAATCCATTAGCTCTTACTTCCATTTCCATCTTCTCTTATTCTGGTTTAACTTCCAAGTCTCTGCAAAGAGGTCTCTTCTTTTTATGGCTTCTTTCTGCTGTAGACATGAGATGGTTGAAGAGAAATGTAGTTTTGATGAATTACTTTGCTCCACCAGCCAGATGAAGGAACAAATTAATTCCCTGATCAAGGCTCAGGAATCTCCTATCAATACACTTAACAATAAGGTTTATATTTACCTTGCAGTATTCAACTGGTTTTCAAAAAAGAAAAAAGGCAGTGAATCCCTTCTCTTTGGAGACAGATGAGATGGAATGGAATGGAATGGAATGGAATGAAATGGAATGAAATGGAATGGAATGAAATGATCCTCTATGCTTCCAATCCATTCTTGGAGGTGTGGTGGTATGAAACAATTCCTATGTCCACATTCTTGAATATGTAGTGTTCCCGTCTCCTGATCTTCAAAAAGAGGGATTAAATGCAATCTATAGTGCTCAGCATGCATAATTTTGCAGGTATGAGTCAAGTAGCTTGGTAGTATATCAGGTCTTGCTAGAATAAATTGGGAGATACAGATTAACATCAAACTTTAACTTTTAGAACCAGAACTTTACTAATGTGTCTCATGTGAACTGCCTGCTGAGTCTGCTCTGCAGTATTATGGGCAGCCTTAGCTTATTGTATTTTCGCTGTTGTGAATACTGGTATTTTATAAAAACTGAGCCTATTTTTCCTTGTTTAGGAGAGAAGCTGGCACAAGAATGTCTGGGAAATAAAGCCTTCATAAAAATATCTGCTCTGGTGCCTGCCTTTCTCTCGCAGACAGGAAAGTGGGCAGCTACTACAAAGCTTAAAAGGTAACACCTTGGAGTTTCAAGGCTACATGCATTTTTTTTGTATGTTTGAAATAATTTTTTGCAAGCATCATTTATGCAATCCATTAACTTACTGAGGTTTTAGTTAGTACAAAACAAAAAAAGGCAGTCAGGAAGGAGGCAGGATAGTACTGAGATTGGCGCTGGTAGTGCTAAGATTTAATGAGTAGTACTAGGAAGGTAACAACAGTGCTTCTTCAACATATTCTGAGAGTATAATATCATCAGGCAGGCTGCTGCTGCTCCTAGTACACAGTATCCACCAGAGACAGCGATCTCAAAATGGCCATGACAGCGAACAGCATGAACTTAATTCACTGCAGCCCCTGAAAAGAGTCCACTGCAGCCCAGCCACATACTTGATAATCAGATTGGTTATGACAACAACAACTGTCTGTAGCCATGAAGAAGTGAAAAGAGCTGCTGTATGGCAAAGAAATGTATTGTGGCTGGTCCCTTGGCTCAGAGGACAGGGTGTGGAAGTGAATGGCCAGAGCTCCTCTCTTCTTCACACTGTAGGCTGCTGCTTGCTGGAAAGAGAAAGTTGCAATACAGTTTGGATTTCTATAGTATTCAGCCACAGAGAATGGATTTCCATTGACAGGGTAAATGAATAACATAGTGGATTTAACTGATGGTTGCCATGATGTACTGAGGCCTCTGCGAGGCCCTTGACTGAGTTCCACATGGCATTCTGATTTAAAAAAGATTAGGACTATGCAAAATCAGTGTAGTCCATACTGTATGAATTAAAAATTGATTAACTGATAGGTCATAAAAAGGAATTATGGAATTCTTCCTTGAGGAGAGTGTTTCTTGTGCAGCCTGACTTTCAATGTCTTTATCAAGGCTTTGGAATAAAATATAATGTTAGAGCTGGTAGCATTTGCAGATGGAATAAAAAAGGGCAGAGAAGGAAATACGATTTATAATTGCAGTTGTCTTAGATTTTCCTCCAGATTCTGTCTTTAAAATGCTGGCTGAACCATTGTGCAGGTCTCTGGAGTGTGGATCTGATCACATTGTGCTGCCATCAGTATGAGGAACTGTGGTGATAATGGAGATCGTTTACCTACCTATATGCACAACCCAAAGCCTTGATAAATGCACCCCTGTGAACAACATAGATCAATATAGGTAAACTAAGGGTCATATATCTAAATACAACAAATGTTGCTATGCTTAGAAGGTAGAAGTCTGTATTAAATATTCTTGAATAATGTTCAGAATAAAAAGTATATAACTAATTGAACATGAGCATCCCTTGTAGTGGTGTTACTGAAAAGGCTAAAAATGATGCTTGGATAAGTGTAAAGGGGTTTATCAAATAGAATAAGAAGATTATATTACCTTTCGATGTGGCATCAGGGAGACCATTAATGAAACACTGTGTCCAATCCTATAATCAGTATTTTCATAGTGAAGGTGGATGGGGTTGAACTAACATACACAAAGCAATCTTAGAGTTTCTAAAACATAGGTTTCTGACAAATGAGCTTTGTGACCTTAGCTGTGTCTGTTAAAGGTGTTATTTCCTCTGTCCACTAGACAAACAGCCTAGAGTGCTAATGTCAATGGTAATTATTAGTGAAGGAGCAATTTATCTAGGTTTGTGGTGCATTTTCCACATTGAAATCACGAATTGCTTTCTAAAAGAGATCTATAGCACAGATGATAGCAGTGCCGAGGTATAGGAGTAACACAGGTATTATGAAATGAACTGCTGTAGCTAATGAAGTGTAGAAGATCTGATACAACCAGCTCATCATAATTTTGCTCTTACAGACCTGTGATGCTAGATAACATGTGTAGTCCAAAGAGGACAAGAATTTGGTACTGGTACAACTGAGTACAGTTGCTGCTTTATTTCCAGTCTCAGAGGCTTGTGCTTTTGTTGTTGCAAGCTCTATTTCAGCCTTAATGAAAAAGGAATAGAGGGAAAATTTTGAGGGAAGAAAACAGTGAGTTCTTAATGTTTTTACATTCCCATTGGCAAGACTCAGTTCCTGATGTACAAATAAACTAAAATTCACTAATCAGGTTACTTACAGTATTCAGAGAAGTGCTGTTCTTATGCAGTACGGATGGAAAGATGCTTAAAAATGGTGTGTGGAACTAGGAAACAGTAGCAAAAGTGTTTCAGAAACTGCACTGAGATTTAAGTTTTCTCTTTGAATTGTGAGTGCTGTTATTTTAAATTTTACCTGTCTACTTAGGAAACAAAAGTGCCTTGGCAAGACTCCATTCATATATGCAGTTTTTGTTCTACCCTGTAATAGTTTCCACAAAATTGTAAGTGTTATGGAACATTTATGTTCACATCTTTAGTGCCCCAGACAAGGAACTACATACTTTTGTTTATTGTAGCTGGATTTGTAGTAAAAAAATCTATATTAATCTATATGGTGTCTAGTAGCAAAAATGTAATGAGAAAATTTGTTGACAAAGTCATTGTTCTTTAGCTGACGAGCTATTTCCTCCTTCTGCTGTAAAGTGGATGGTTTGGCACATACCTGAACAAGCTGGAAAATCCTACAAGATTTCTGAGTGGAAATGGGTATAATATTAATTGAAGGCTGATTAACTTAAAGTAATTTTTTGAGAGCCATAAGATGGGCAAGTGGTAGAACTAGGTATTTATAAGGAAGCTGACAGAAATCAGACCTGTCCGATTTCATTTGTTCTATGTACATTTAACTGACTATCAGTGACTATCACTTTCAGTATGTGACATGATACAAATGATTTATTGCCTTCTCTGAACAGCTTTATACATTTCAAAAGAGCAAGGGATTGTATTTTCCTCACCCATATGTCTGAAGACCAGATTAAATCTTCTGTTTCTTCCAGATTAAATCTTCTGTTTCTTCCAGAGACGCCAAGATTTTCCAGGGTTTTCACTACTTGCGCTGATTTATAGCACGGGCCAAAGTCCATTTGCTGGACAGGAGCAATCCCTGCTTAGTGTCTTAGGAATTACACAATTTCTCACACTGATGTGTTGGTTGCATCTCGTTGACGTGTGAGAAAGTGGTTAATTCTTTTATTTGAGTATCTTCTAGGAATTGTGTTAACCCATGCGCACGAAGTTCAGCTATGAACTGTAAAGACAGCACTGCTGGATGAAAATGTTAGTGTGACCCTTTGCTTAAGGTAACCTCCGTCACACTTTTGCTCCTTCACTAGTAGACTTTGGGGAGCAGAGTCCAATGGAGATGAGCAACTGATGTTGGTGACAGCCCAGTTGGGTATAGAACAGGACTTCAGTGTACAGCCTAACAGTATTTGAACAATCAGTCCCAGGGGTTTTCTCATAGGAAATTATTCCAGAGGCTCCTCCTGATAGATTGTCCTGGGTTAATTTCCTGCACAGATTCTCAGGTAAGACTGTGCAAGACAAATGACACCAGAAGTTGCTATGTCATCAGGGGTTAATCAGGAAGATTTACATTTAAATTCATACTCTACCTTAATCCAAATTGGCTTCTCTGTATAGGTGAGCCTTCATGTCTCTCAAGGCCCTTGAATTTATTTTCCTAGTTTGCCTTCCCTTTAAAAAAAAAAAAAGAAAAAAAAGACATTAGTAAGCATAGTTATAAGTAGCTGAACAGTCTTTCTTCCCTTGCCCCCATCCAAGGCAATTGGAAATAGTCACTAGAGAGGGCAATTTCTGTTTTTAATACAGATTACATGGTACCTAAGGTTTTGATTAAATTGCACTGAATGTTAAATTAACTGGCACTAGAAGTTAGTGGCAGCATTGTAATGGACTATTACTAGATCATTTATAGTCAGGCAGCAACCATATGGCATTTACACGCGTATGCTGGTCCTGCACTGACATGAAAATTGGTCTGACCCACATGACCTGTGTTAGCTGGGGAAATTCTATGCTGAAGCCAATTGCCACACTTTGCAGATGCCAAAGGCAAACCTGCTCTAATCCTATAATCCCATTTCATAATATAGACTTCCATGTAGTTTGGAGCACAAAACCAGAATGTATCTTGCTCAGTTAAAATATTTAGCTTGGTCTTCATTCTGGTGGCTTCACTGCATTCCAGCTGCAGGAGACAGGAATTCGAAGATGGTTTACTTGAGCCAAATTTTGCAGTGTTTAATTGAGAAAAATATTCAGAGAGCAATATGGTTCAATATCTTCTCTCCTTGTAAGTGAATTTGAAGTGCAGTGATAGGCAGAGCTCTTCTTCTATGTCATTTTAACTTGGGGAATATAACAAAGCTCTTGCTGTATAGCTGTATTATTACAAATTCCCTTCCTGATCTCCAAAACGTGTATTCTTCCATGGGAATTAGATGAGAAATTGTCTATATGCAAGAGAACGTTTAAGATTTGGCTCACTGTTCTTGTTCTGGAACGCTACTGGGAGTCTGTGGATTTCAAGGAAACACTTGAGGACAGCAGCACGTACTCATAGAATTCTCCCACTTGCCCTCTCACTCCCTGACCAATACCTAAATCTGTCATATTCGGTAAGTTTTACTCCTCATCTGTAAATGCTTTTAGGCAGCAAAACATGGATGGCTTTTACCAAACCCTGAAGATATGGTTTGAGTTTTTGGGCTCATTTAATGTTCTTTTAAAAAAAAATATACAGAGAAAAGAAAACATTCATTTAACTATCTGCATTAATCACTGTTGATAGTTTGGGAAAGAACTAAGACTAACAGGGGCTAAAACATTGCATAAAAAGTTCTTTATTTACAAAAATAAGCAGAGGAAACATTGAGATGATGCTTCTTACAAGCCATTGTTTTGAGAATATGATTCCTGGGAATTTCAATGAATTTAAAATCTGGTTTACACTTATTTTGGGCATGTTTAAAATCCCCCCCCCCCCACCTCTGTTTTCTTCTGACGGCTTAAGCAGCAAGGTGACTGTATTTTGGAGTCATTGTTTTATTAATATAAAAAGAATATCCTCTTGCATTACTCTAGCTTGTCCCTTACCACTGAGAATCTCAAAACATTTTACAAACCATATTGTATTTATAGCAAGTGCTTTGCTTTCTACTGACAAATACCCACTTCTGAGGCAAATGCAGCATCATATGGCAATGAATTTTAGGGGTCTGTTCTGAGGCCCAAGGGGAAGGGCAGAATTTCTTATGCAGCTGAATTTGAGCATGAACTTGAGGATACAGGAGAGGCAGGGGTCTCATATGCAGCCTCTTCCTATCACATGCAATGTAGAATCTCATCAATAATATGCCATTTGATCTGTAGATGAAGGTACTCAGCTTAGGCTGAGTATTCAATGCAGAAGTTAGAAAGTATCAGGTGTTGTGTTTTTGCTCATATAAGCTTTCTTAAGAACTGAAACGTGAACTCTTCCTTTACTTTGGCTAAAGTGTAGGCAAAGGGTAGAACAGGGTTAAATGTTGTAGTTCAGCCAGTTTCTGCTCATCAGCAGGACCATGGAAACAGCACAAGCTGTCTATCTCAATTGCTGGTTAAAATGTTTTAGATTAAATCAGCTACATCAGGACATGTAAACCAGTACGGAATGAGCTATTAAGTGTGTACAGCACATCAAAGTGATAAGGAGAGAGCATTCTTTAGGATTCAGGTAGCATCGTGTTGACACATTGCATTGGACTCACTGTCCACCTGAAAGGTTTGGATGTTAAACTAATCATGTATAACAAGATGAGATGTGGTGTGATGAGATTTACAGAAAGCTTGAGTTCTCTATGCGATGGGCAGGGAGGCTCTGTGCTGGAATAGCCTCACTGGTGTAGAACAGAGAGCTCTATGACTAATTGCAAGGCCTTGGATTCTGTGAATGGGAGGGCTGAAAATTCCCAGGAAGCAATTTGTTTGTATTCAGAAAGAGTACACATGCTAAGCATGGTTTCTGGTTCAATTCGTATCGATTATGTAACAGCAGGTTGTACCATCTGTTCAGCAGTGGTATATCATCCTGCTTGCTTCTGTCATGTATTTCTCTTGCTAAACTTACCCTTGGGTTTCAGTTTAGATTTGGGGTAATGGGTGTTCCAAGAGAAAAAATGAGCCACGATCTTCTCCTGGGCTTGCTTATATTTTCCTTAAGTGTCTTCTTTCTATGTGATGGGTGGACAGCAGCATTTTTAACAGATGTTTTTCACAGGCTATTGCATAATTATTTTTCAAGTGGCTTCTAAAAGCAGATGTTTCCATGTCTTTGTTCTTTCCCCTCCTGACAGTTCAACACAAACAGCAGATTCCACTGCTGTTGTCCTTTAGATCTAGTGAAGAAAATACCATACCAGTAATGTTGGGTTTTTTTTCAGCCTATTTGGCAATAATAAATATGTACAGGCACAATTCTCCTCCCTTTCTCCTTTGTCACTAGTATTGCTTACAGATATTATCTCAGGCTTTCTCTTTTAGAAATGCTGTCTTTCTCCATGACCTTTGTCCGCAGTTTAGTATTTGAACTTTACTTTCTTCCAATAGTTTCTTTCTAGTAGCATCCTGAGTGAGTAACTGTGAATCTTTTACTCCCTGGGACTTCAGTGTATAATTTTTTATCTCATGCTAGGGTAGATCACAACTGTCACTTGTGGTATCTCCATGACTGTGAAGACCCTTTGGTGTGATTTTGGATATTTTTTTGTCGAATAGCCCCATTTGCTTTTCCTCTCTCATGAATAGAGATTCAACAACTGGACTTCCCCATTGTTTACAGAAATAGCCCTGCTTTCTTGCAAACCATTTTGTAAGAGGACTTCCTAATTTGACTACTTGTTCCTCAAAGACCAAGGGAATGTAACTAGAATGAAATAAAGGGCAAGCCCAGACAAGTTTCATCCAGCCATAATTTATCATTACAAAAGATGAACTTCAGCTGTTAGTCTAAAATGATGATAAATGCTTGGATCAAGAAAACAAAAGCTTTCTAGTAAATCTACTCTGTGTCTTAATTTAAACCTCATAGATTTTACCTCCAGCATGTGGAACATCATCTGATGATATAGCACTACAGCTACATGACAGACTTTGTCCTTTTCTGATTCTGGGTTGTTTACTAATTGGTGTGGGTGTAGTAACAAGGGTTCTGCTTTCTTCATCTTCATCTTTCTTTTTACTGGATTTTGAGGGAAGCAAAACATTTTTGAAAGATGTAAGATATTTTAAATTTCATGAGAGCTTTACCTGGAGCACAGAATCACTGAATGATTGAGGTTAAAAGGGACCTCTGGATATCATGTCGTCCAAGCTCCTTGCTCAAAGCAGGGTCAAGTACAGCAGGTTGTCTGGAGCATTGTCCAGTGCATTTTGAATATCTGCAAAGGTGGAGACTCCTAATCCTCTCTAGACAACCTGTTCCAGTGGTCTACACCTATCACAGTAAGAAGACTTTTTCTTATATTTAAATAGATTGTCATGTATTGCAGTTTGTTCCTGTTGCTGCTTTCGCTTTCACTGGACACCAAGAAGAAGAGTCTGGCTCTTCTTTAAAACCTCCCACCAGGTATTTATACACACGGGTAAGATTCCCTGAGCCTTCTGCTACATGGACTAAACAGTGCCAGCTCATCCCTTAATCATCTTTGTGGCACTGTGCTGGCCTTGCTCCAGTATGTCTGTGTCCTTTTTCTCCTGGAGAGCCCAGAACTCCAGATGTGTCTCACCAGTGCTGAGTAGAAGGGAAATATCACCTACCTTGACTTGCCGGTAACACTCCTCCTGATGTAGCCCAGCAGGCTGTTGGTTTTTGCCACAAGGGCACATTGCTAGCTCATGTTCAACTCCTTTTTCCTCAAGACCCCCAGGCCCTTCTCTGCACAGTTGCTTTCCAGCCAGTCAGCCCCCAATCTGTACTGATGCATGAGCTTATTCCTCCCCAGATGCAGGACTTTGCATTTCCTTTTGTTAAACTTCGTGTGATTGCTGTCATTTTCTTGGTTGAGGTCCTTTCAAAGGCAGCACAACCAGCTCCTCCCAATTTTGTATGTTGAGGCTGCACTCTGTCCTATTATTCAGGTCATAAATGAAGATGTTAAACAGTACTGGACGCTGGGGTACACTCCTGGTGGTTGGCCTCCTCCATCTGGACTTCCTGGCACTGATCGCAACCCTTTCAGCCATTCAGCAAGTTGTCAGTCCACCTCCCTGTCCATTTATTTAGCCCATATTCATCAGTTTTTCTATGAGAACATTATGAGAGCCCTTCTAAAGTCAAGATAAATAATATCTACTGCTCATCCACCAGACTAATCATCTTATCATAGAAGGCTGTCAGGTTGTTCAGGCACGATTTCCTCTTCCTAAATTCGTACTGACTACTGCCTGTCACTTTCTTGTCCTTAATATGTTTGGAAATGGCTTCCAGGATTATTTGCTTCATCACCTGCCCAGGGACTGAGATGAGGCTGACTGGTTTGTAGTTCTCCAAAACCTCATTCTTGCCCTTCTTGAAGACAGGAGTTG
This sequence comes from Pelecanus crispus, assembly GCF_030463565.1. Taxonomy (NCBI): domain Eukaryota; kingdom Metazoa; phylum Chordata; class Aves; order Pelecaniformes; family Pelecanidae; genus Pelecanus; species Pelecanus crispus. The sequence continues at coordinate 61,179,189 of NC_134648.1, read as the reverse complement.
GAATTTTTCCCACTGAGGAACCTCTCTTGACCACCATAACCTTTCAGAGATAATTAAGAGTAGTCTCACGATGGCATTGGCCAGCACTCATGTGTGCATCTTATTAGGCCCTGTGGACTCATGGGTGTCCAGTTTATTTAAATGTTTCCTAACATGTTTTTCCTCCACCAAGGGTAACTATTCCTTGCTCCAGACTTTGCCAGTGGTGTCTGGAGCCTGGGATTCCTGAAGGAAAATATTTTTCCTAGTAAAGACTGGGGTAAAAAAGGCATTGAGTATAAAATCATAGAATCACAGAATCATAGAATCGTAGCACAGCCCATGTTGGAAGGCACCTTGAAAGAACATATGGTCCAACATTTTGTGGAAAAGGGAGCCTAGAGGAGAATATCTAGCACCCTGTTCAGTTGTGTCTCGAAAACCTCCAGTGATGGGGACTCCACCACGTCCCTTAGGAGGTTGTTCCAGTGATTGATTGTTCTCACTGTGAAAAATTTCTTTCTTATATCAAGATGAGCGTGTTGGCCTTTTCCATGTACCCTATCTCATTCAGCAGCTGGCTTGCATTTTCCCTAGTCTTCCTTTTTCTGCTGATGTACTTGCAGAAGTTGTTCTTGTTGCCTTTCCCATCCCTTGCTGGATTCAACTGCTGGTGGGCTTTGGCTTTCCTAACCCTATCTTTACATCCTTAGACAGTGTCTCTGTATTCTTCCTGGGTCTACCTATCCCTGCTTCCACCTCTTGTATACTTTCTTTTTGTGTTTGAGTTTTGTAAGGAGCACCTTGTTCACCCATTCAGGCCTCCTGCCACCTTTGCTTGAGTTCCTGCACATGGGGATGGACAGTTCTTGGGTGTAAACAAGGTGATCTTTGAAAAATAACCCTCTGTCCTGGACCCCTCTTTGCTCCAGAACTGTATCCCATAGGATTCTTCCAAGTAGGTTCCTGAACAGGCCAAAGTCTGGTCTCCTGAAGTCTAGTGTTGTGATCCTGCTTTTTGCCTTATTCCCTCCCCTCAGGATCCTGAACTTCACCATCTCATGGTCACTGCAGTTAAGGCTTCCTCCAACCTTCAGGCCTCTGACCAGGTCTTCCTTGTTTGCAAATGTGAGGTCCAGCTGACTACTTGCCCTCATTGGCTCCTCAAACACCTAGGTTAAGAATTTATCATCAATGCACTTCAGAAACCTCCTGGATTGCTTGTGCCCTGCTGTATTTTTCCTCCAGCAGATATTGGGGTGGTAAAGTTCCCCACGAGGACCAAGGCCAAATTGTCTGAAGAAGGCCTCATCTAATTCTTCCTGATCAGGTGGTCAGTAGCAGTTACTGATGTGGCCCATGTTGATCAGCCCTGTTACTTTACCTGTTAGGTTATAGCTATATCATTTCTAGTTGTTTCTAAGTCACAAAAGCATCTTTGAAGGGAAACAGTAGAAACTTGATCCTTTGAGAACTTTAAAAATATACTGGACAGACGGTATATTTTTATATAATATATGTATATTTATACACACACACAGATGAGATGTGCCACAGGAAACAAGCATACATTGGAAAGTAAAGGGACTGGATGATACCTTTTTTTTTCCATCCACTTTCTTTTTGTCTTCCTGTTGCAGCAGCAACGTTCATCATTGCTACTACTTCTGTTTGTAGCACCAGGCACCAAGATGACAGCTGTGTGAATGAAGGGACTTTACTGATACCAGCAATCTTTGAGCCTTCTTATTTTTTCCTTTTCCAATGAAATGTTTGAAGCTTCATGAAAGCTTTTTTTTTTTCTTCTTTTGCTTCTTTCCTGTGTTCAGTATTGGTGATTATCTTGGTGTTTTAGTTTTCTGGCAAACTGTAGCAATCACTTTTCCTCCAACAAAAACAATTTTTTATCAGTTTTATTATAACACAAAAGTTTGGTGAAAAATGAATTTGCATTTGACTTTTCATGTTGTTTTCCTTTTCCCTGAACTATTTCTCCTGTATCTGATTGTTTTTCCTGCTGTGTAATAAGTCCTAATGACCACAAAAGTGTTGGACATGACAGAAACACGGAACAGATGAAGAAGCTTTTCATGTCAATTTTTCTGATCTCCAGGTATCTATTGAATTATCTAGTCATCTGTGTACTCCTTAAGATGTCTTATTTTTATCTTGTCTTCCTCATCTGTTTTTTCAGGCTTAAATTTCTTTTTAAAGTGCTGCTAGGCATTCTTAAACCAAAAACAAAAACATGTTTATTTCAGCAAGTAAAGATATAAATGTAGTCTTGCAAAGGGAACCCAGTGGTCAGTCTTGTATAACCATAGGAAACTTTTTTGCAGATTACAGAAAATGAAAGAAGAAAGTTTGCTAAGTAGTATATTTGTAAACTATGTGAAACAGTCTAACCATAATCCCAACTCAAAAAAAAAAGAGAAAAAAAAAAGAGAAAAAAAAAAGAAATGAAAAAAAGTTAGTGGCTGCTGCACTGTAGTATTTCCTTCTTTTCCAAAGCATAATCCAACTTTTTCTTGAATTAATGTACACAAGTCACTTCAACTGCTGGCTGCATAACTTTTGGCAGTTTGTTTGATATTCCAACCAATCTTTGTATAAAGAACTGTCTGAATTGTTTATAGGTTTGTCCTCCTGCCCAGAGTTTATTCCATGATCTCTTATTTTGAAAACAACTGTACTTACAAGGATGCTATTAAGCAGTTTGGGCCTTGCATTGAAAGGTTGTGGTTAGTGGGCAGAAGATTCATAGAACTTAGAGTCATTAGACATGTTTATCAACAGTTAAAAAACAATAAAGCAAATGAGGCAATTCCACCTAAATATTCCCATTCAGTATTCTTAGTATGCAGTATGACAATAATTTATGTTTTCACAACAAACTCTGTTTTTGTTTCTTAAAGTTCTTGGAAATGTAAAGTCACTGAGAAATAAGAAGTGGCCTGTTAAATTACGCTCTCCACACTGAATGTCATGTGAAAAAGGAACTGAGTACAAGACAAGGATCAGGATGACTATGACTATCTCTACTGATTCTTTTTCCAGTTTCAATGTATGGGTTGTGTTAACAAGGTAGGTAGGAATTTTTGGACTCATAATTGCACAGTTATGGAATTTAGTATTAATCTGGTGTCAAGGCTGTATACAAGTGTCTAAGCAACATTTTCATGTCTTCAAGAACATACGTAGATGAACCTTGGCTTTGCATTATCTTATCTTGGTGGGGAAAGGCAGCAGATGGAAGGAATTGCCATTTTTGAATCTGATCTGTCTCTGGCTCAAACCAATGATGCAACACTCTGCAGAACAAAACCTGAACTATCGTTGAAGAATTTTATTCCCCATCTGAAAGCATGGATGCTTATGACATTGTTTTGTGTCTGGGATAAGTAGCTCTGCAGAATAATAGGTTTAATTAGTTTAGATGCAGCATTTCACTAATGCATCTACACTGCTTCCAGAGTTCAGCAGCTACTTCTGCATGGTGCTACACTGTTTGGACAGTGAAGATGTGAACTCATCCCTTTTTAGTCATCAGAGAATCCAAACAGGACATTTATTCCTTGTAGCTGTGAGACCAAATCTGTATGTGAATGATCCAGCTTTGTTCCTAGGCAATAACACATGTTCCAAAAAAACCAACCAGTCAATTCCCCTAATTGTTTAAAAAAGGGGAAAAAGTGTTATTGAATGGGCAATTAACACTGAAAGTAAAACACTGAAGGAACTCAGGAAATTGCAAAATGAGCCGTTATGCTTCCCTGTGTACTTTCATTAAGGTACAGATTTTAACTGCATGGGATTTAACTAAGTTAATTGTTTCAGACTGTCTGGAATTTATGTACCACCTTCAGAGATGTTTTTAAAAAACAGTCTCAGAATAATTAGTAATTGATAGTTCATTGAAGATAGGTGAGGAAAGGGACAAAGGTAGTGACTACCTTTAGAAAGGAAGAGAAAGAACAATTAGAAAGGACTGATCAATTTAAATATAATTCCCCTCAAAATTCTGGACAAATGACAAACAACCTAATTTTAAACACATAGAAGATAAAGAGTTGAGTGTATATGAATAACAGTCAGAAACAAATTGTGTCAGTTGTCAAACCATGTCAAGCCAATCTACAACAGAGCAGCAGGCTCTGGATACAGCAGAATTAGCAAGTATATCCCAATTTTAGTAAGATCTTTGATATTGCTTTATATGACATTCCAATAAGAAATCAAGGCAAACATTCTCAGTTAAACTACTGTAGAGTGGGTGCAAAATCAGCTTACTAACTGTATCTATGGTACTTTTAGGTAGTTCTTTGATGTATTGAATGAGTGTCTGTTGAGGAATCCCAGTATTCAAGATTTTCAGCAGTGTTCTTCATGATGGTATTGAACAGGCTTATAAAATTTGCAGTTGACACTAACTCTATATACACTAAAGAAAATAATTAGAATTCAAAATTATATTTAGAAATAAAGTTCGAGGGCTGTTTGACAGACCAGTTATTGCACTCAGACAGGAATAATCAACTGTATAAATGCAGGATGGACAACCCAAGTAAGAATACTGTAGAAAAAGCACTAAGGTTACAGTGGAACTCAAGCTGAATGTTAGTCGACAAGATGATTTAAAGGGAGAGATCTGAATGCGTTTGAGTTGATTAGCCTAAAGAAGAGAAGACTGAAGAGAGGACATGGTAGGAGAAGAACTAATAGCATAAACTGTAGCAAGAAAGGTTCTGATTAGAAGTAAGGAAAACAGTTCTGATGGCAAGGGGGGTGAAGTGCTGGAAGAGATTGCCTAATGATAGCTTGGAGCATCTGTCAACAGATGAGACAAACATCTGTTAGGAATGACACGGTTATAACTGAGCCTCCCGTAGTGGGGGAGGAGGGGAAATGGGTAACCTCTGGAGTGATTCTGTGTTTCTGTTTATGACATTTTCCTGCAGAACTCTTATTAAAAACAAGAGTTGCAAGCAGAGCCCTAGTAATTCCTGCCTTCTGCACACAAAGTGGTTTTACTGCAGTGCATGTAATCTGCATGAGGTAGAAACACTGTGACAGCTATTCCTTGTATTTAGCTAGTAGGTTTTTTACTTCATTCACTCAATTGTCATTCACATTGTGCAGTGCAGGTTTGACACAAAGTCCATCAGCAGGCAGAATGGTTTAATAGATAGGGCACTGGGTACAGTCAGGCAACCAAAGTCTCCCTTTGCCACTCACTGGTTTTGTAACCTAGCTTAAATCCCTTGGGCTCCCTTTGGATTCTTTCCCATGTTTTGTTTGCCATATTTTTTTTGCCCTACATGATTCAAGGTCTTGCTTGGTGCAAGCTCTGGTAAGTAGGGATTATGACACTGTGGGTGTTTGTACAGCACCTGGTATTACAGTGCTTGAGCTTAATTGAATCTTCAGTGTGCTACTGTAACACAAATAATGAGCCACAATAGCAGACACTGAAGACCACAAGTCTTCTTGTTGACTCCAGTGGAAGTAATTGAATCAGGCCTTGAATGAATGAAGAAGGGATCTTAAAAGGATGTTCTTAGTCAGTAGTCTCTCTGAATGTCTTCATGTCCTTGTGCCATCTTATTCTCCCATTCTCATTTGCTTGTGTGAACTGTCATCTTACTCTGATTTGATGTGTCCCTGCTGTAGCATTCTGAAATACAGAATGCATGAAATATGCCTTTCATATGAGCATGCATTCTAGTTTTGTTCAGACATGTCTGTGATCAAAATCTGATATTCTCTGTCTAGTCACAGAGTTCAGAGGCCACCCTTTTAACTTATCTAGGAAAGCGTATTTTCCTAGAGAATTGGCTTGTACATGAAGTATATAGAGAATGGAACATTTTAAAAATTATGTGTAACATACACAAATACTGGGCTAAGAGCAGAAGTCATAGCATGTTACATTTGAGAATGTTTTTTTACTTTTACTGTAATTTAAAAACAGTATTTCTTTAAGTTTTACATAATATATTTTTTCATTGGGGAAAAAAAAATCAGAGTCTAGCTAATGGTGAGACAGCTTAAAAATAATTGTAACTAGGAACTGGGCCATGATTAAAATTGTTCAGCTGTTCGTTTTATTGTTTGTTCCCAAAACCTTAAATGCACTCTCTGAGAACAATAACAACAGTTAGCATGTAACTCCGTATGGGCCAATTCATGCAGTTCTCTCTCAGTCCTTTCTTACTCCAGAAAAACTCCTGTTTAGAGGGCTTTGTAAGGAAATCAGGGTTGGAACTATATGTTCTAACTATTTTGTAATAGTAACATGGAAGCTACCATAGAGAGAGAAGAAAAAAGCAGAAAGAAAGGAGAAACAGAATGAAGTCTACCCTACTAGCTTATTTGGATTCCGGGAAGTGCGTAGAACAGGCTGTGATGTCCCCTTCGGGTAATACCTGTATCTCAGTTAACCTCAGTGAAATAGGTGGGATATTTGCTATTGGGTTTGCTATGAGAGGGATGAAATTTTGCAGTGAGGGTTATAGCGATAGGAACTGCAAAGAAAAACAAAACATACAGAAAAAGATGATGGCCACTTGCTACAGTAAAACATAAGCTGGTTTCATAGGTGAGAAATCATATTTGCTGTTGGTTGACATTAGCTGATGCGTGGAAGGTGTCAGCTTCTTGAGGCAGTGGCTGGTTGACCTTCATGGTTGCTCAGACCACCAGATTGGTTTGACCTCCTTGGACCTACAGAAGCTTGGCACTTCTGTTGTTAAAAATGGACTTTTCTCCTACACTTGTTTGGAAATCTTGGTCTGTGTTTCCACCTGCAGAACAAGCTTCTAAGACTGGTGGTAAAAGGTAGGGAATTGTAACCTGTTGTGGCTGAGTTCAGAAGTGGTGAGCTACGTTTTGAGTGGGATTTTCAAAACTCCATTGCTTTTCAACAACTGCTGGAAGATGAAGTCTTGCAGGTACTTGTGAAAGTTGCACCCAGAGAGTCTATTTATAGCTAGCTACAGTGCATGCAAAGACTATATAGTTCACAATGCCTTTCCACTGTAAAACCTCTTATCACATCCCTAATATTTTGATTTCACTGAATTTCAGTTGGGTTACCAAGTGTGCATGGAATGCACATTTGGGCCCTTTTATTACCTAATTTAGGAAGAGCTACTGTAAGCATAATTTGAACCTTTTCTCTTGGGAGAAGTATTGAAACCTCATACATGTTTTAGGATGACTAAGGATCTGGTGTCACATTAGGAGCCTCATTCAGAGCCCATTGATGTCAATGGAAATACTTCCCTTTGCCTCAGTGGGCTATGGACCAGGAGTATGCAAGAGTAACTGAACTAAGGATTCCGCTGACTGTATCATATAGTATATGCTGTACAGTTTTACAAAAATAAACACACTTACTTAGCCAAAATACTTAATGTTTAATTTAAAAAACATAATATAAAAAGAATGGATTTTGCTTTACTGATGTTTTAAGCTTTAATTTAATGTAGCATAGTGAAAAGGACACCAAATATTCTAGTTTTGTATCATTAGAACCAGATGGTCCATGAAAGACTTTTGGCTAAACTAGAGTTAGGGAAGCTTGTAAACTCTGGCTAGTCTGAAAATGTGCTCAAAATTGCTGTATCAGATGATATGCCCAGTTTTATAATGTGAAATTCTTTGGCTGTTTTTCTGACATCTTGGTAAGGTGTTATACAATTTAGGCAATTATAAGAAACTGTTTTGGATGCTACTGTCATTATTGTTCTGCTTTGGAATTGGAAAAACAACGAAATTGCCCTAATGCAGCAAAGTGGAATATCCCGGAAAACATCACAGTGAAGAACTAATGAGGAAAAGAATTGTTATTACTTATTATTGACATTGTGTTTATATGATGGGTCAAATTTGTTTGTCTCAAAAAATTACACCCCCCCCTTCCCCCTCCCCCCCCCGCCCCCCCCCCAATCTCCTAACACAAAACCTCATGACCTTCATCCTGGAAGAATGATAAATCTTTTCTCTTTACCGTAACAGCAGTGCTGTTAATTGAACAACTCTAGCTGCCAGTGACCAGACAGAATATTAACTGATTAACTCCAGAATGCAATATTGAAGTAATAAAGACCATCAAGAATGATACATGGAACTTAACTGTTAAAATTTAATATGAAGTCTGGTACTGCAGTCCTGTGGCAGTCCTTCTGCATCCTGGAAGATACCTTGCCTGTAGCCAGCTACTACTTAATGCTATTTACTTGTAGTCTGAAGAGTGGAAGGAGGAGGCAGTTTTGATGAGGTAGGTAGGTAGGAATTGACACAAATTGCTCAAGAGAAATAGAGGTAACCTGGAATCTATTTCCTATTGCTAATACAGATTGTGAGAAAAACAACTGTCCGTAATACTTCAATCGAGTTCAGCTATATTTAACATCGGAGATAACTTTTATGGCCTTCTTTCCTGACTTACGTAACAGACTGCCAATTGCAATCATGAATTAGAGCATATCAAATGTCTTTGGTTGCTACTCTTAATGGTCTTGATGACATTATACAATAGTCTCATACCTTGGGCGTTAGGAATGGATTTTCTAACCTTTTTTTCTGTGATTTCCTACTAATCCTTCTCAGGTGAGAACTTCTTGCCTCTGCTGTGTTAGTGCTTTCATTGTTAGTTGGCTAAGCTGTTTGCATGCAGGAGGCAGGCAGGATCAGGTTCTTTGTGCAGGTACTTCTTAATTTCAATACTGAAACATGATCTTGCTCTAAGTTTTGCAAATATAGACCAAACTGATTTCAGTAGGGCTACCCACTGAATAAGGGCTGGAATGGAAAGTTGTTTCCGGAAGTTAAACTACCTTTTAAAGAAAACCACATTTACAAACATGGTAATAAGAGGGCTACAGTAGGCAGCACAAGTGCTTGATTCAGCAGCATTGTGCCTCTGAACAAGCCAAGGTTCAGTTATAACTTGTGTATGATATTTAGTTTCTTTCTAACTGCATAGCCAAATCCCTGGTAGCTCTGCTAGCCTGATTTTCTTTTTTTTTCCCCTAAGCAGATGTATATATAGGTATGTGTGTAAACATTTTGATGCAGGTGTCTGCTAGGGGTTGTGAATTTGTCAGTGATTTGCACAACAAAATCAGGTGGGTACACATAGCCCTGCAAATATTGTCAAGGTGATATGTCCTTTGGTCTTCTGTAGTTTCACAGAAGGGTGCTGGTTTAGGATTTTCTTTGCTTTTAATCTTTCTAGGCTCAGGACCTTCCTTTTCCTTTGAACATTAAGGTCTAGTGAATCAGGGTCCCAAGACTTCATCCATGACAACTGACAATTTTCATATGTTAAGGAGTTTAAATGAAAAGTTTTATTGTCTCTACATGCTCAACCAGACCCTTCTAGAATTAAAGATAATTAAAAAAATTAAATAATCATTATAAAGTCATGACTTCCACAATTCTCTGTACAAAATCCTATATTGTTTTGGCTTTGCCTTATTAGGCATTAGCGTTGATTTGGAAGATCCTTGTATCTTAGTGAAGCTTTTGAAAAACTTAGTCTGTGTTTCAAGTTTGTAAGGGAACTTGAAGCAAAAAAACCTTAGCGTGACTTTGGGTTAACATTTCTCAGCAGTGTCCATGTCATAAAACCCAAGACATTGATTTGTATAATTTGGCCTTAGGACACAGGGAGAAGTGGGGGATAGGCAGTGGAAAATATACTGGAGGAGTAGTAGAGATTTGGATCAGAGAGACTATGGCAGAAGCTTGTGAATTTGCAAAAAGCTGTGTGTCTTTTTTAAAAAAAGTGGAAAGAATCTTGACTTGGTTGGCTATAAACCATTTTCTTAATCTGTGGCTTATAAACTGTCCTTTAAGAAAATACCAACTCTTGAAGCCTCATGTAAAATTACTTTGGAAATCAGAACTCAGACAAAGAGTTAACTTTGGAACTAGCAATGAGTTTATATTAAAAGATACCTGATTGTTGGTCCACCAGCTGAATGATGTATCCAGAGAAGCCCTGCAAAAAATAAAATGCTTCCCTTCAGAGCTAATGTGTGTCTTTGCATTGTGACCCAAGTACTCAGTGCCATTGGTGCCAGAATAGGGATTTAGTTGTGATCCTGAGAGTTGTACTTTCCTTCCTTTCTGCTCTTACTGTAGAGAGGAATGAGGTAAATTCCAGTCAAATGATCTCTTCTCCCAATATATCAGCTCAGTGCTGCGGTCTTGGTGGTTCCAACGTAAACCCAGCCTTTGCTCAACCCACTCTAAGCTACCGCTCTGAGCCTGAAGTGTGCTTCCCCTGCCTGTGTCCTGTCAAGTAGTCCATGCATGGAGAAAGGCTGTTGGAAGCATGTCAGCCATTACCTGTTCTGAGGTAGTGTCTTGTACAAGGTAACTCAGATGCTGCAGAATGCCAAACACCCACAAGTCTTCTTGCTAACAACCCTGGGCAAACACAAATGACCATATACACTATACTGAGTGGTGTGATTACCTGTATTTGTTTTAATGGACATGCCAGAATATGCAGCATGTGGCTGCGTATTCAGAATATTTCTGCTGTAGATGTAGAAGACATTTTTGAAAATATCTTAAAAGATACCTTGTAAAGTAGGTAGAGATCATTTTCATTCTTCCTCATTCACTCTATAGCTCCCCTATGAAATGTGAAGGGAATTAGAATTGTTGGTCTGGCAAATTTGACAATTTTAAGAAGAAACAATTCTTGCAAGAGAAGCACAAATAGCATAATGATTTACTTGTGGCCCCTGTTTTGCAAATTTACATTTTGCCCTTAGGTCAGGAAACTCTTAAACCTGGCACTACACAAACTGTGCTTTGGTCCTAGAGCTAGCAAACAAAACACATAGTAAATACTGAAACACCAAAAAAAAGGAGTAGTTGTGAGAGTGTAGGTTGGAGTCTAGGAAGTAAGGAAAGGGGAGAAGGAAGGACAGACTTTCTTCATAATGTTTTCTTTAAAGTAACCTTGCGCATTAATGCAGTGAGATTCTGTAGCTCTGCATATGAAGAAACAGTTTATCATAATTTCAAAACAAATTAGAGAGATATCCATTAGTCTCCCAAGCCGTTCGAAGCCATTTAATACCAAGAGGTGAAAAAGCCACCCAAATCCATGGTAGTGTTTTAGAGTAGCTGACCTAGTTAAAGGCTGGCTGATACGTGCCTGAGGCCCCACATGAAGTATTAAATGCAATATTCCTGCAAATGGACAGCCATGCACACCCTTACAGCCAAAAGACAAGTGCAATTTATTTGAAAGTTAAAACCCAGCATGGCCATACTAGCCTGGAATTGCCAGGATAATATGCAGCAGAAATTCTTTCTCTACTTTGTATTAGGTGACAAGGTGACACCGTGCAGTGAGTGTTAACTGAGGTGTTGACCCTTTGCCTTGGGGAAGCTGTTGGAGAAAGCACAAAGAGGAGTTTTTGCGCTAGTGTATTTGTTTGTTATTGGGAAGCTCAGTTCACGTATCCAAGCCATAACTTCTAAGGGCAGAAGAGACCACAGTGAGCACTCTCTGGCCCTGCTGTAGCACAAAATTTTGAAGAATCATTACTGCTCCCCACATCTATTATGTCATCCTTTAATAGCTCCTATTCCAATGCATATCCACAGACAGGATGGTTTTAACATGCATCAAGTCAGCCAGCCAGCCAGATGTGTTGAGGCACATAATATAATTATTGATACGAAAATCAAAACAAGGTACCATATAAAGGCAGCCACTGTCAGATCATTATGGATGACACCACCAGGCTTGTTGCTGTAACAAACCCTGTATTCATTATCGTAGGTCAGGGCATTTTTTTCTTTGCCAGAATTGGCTGTTCTGTTAATGAATATTGCAAATCATAACCCAAATTATATGCCTTAAGCTGTCTTAATTTTTGATTTGCGGTGAAGAGTTCAGGAGCTTGATTTGTGCCACGATAAAGCATTCCCCTATGGAGGAAAGGGAGAGAGACATGCCATGGAGAGGCTGCAGAATTCTGTGTGAACAGGCAGTAATTCAGACCTCTGGTAAAGAGTGATCTCCATGCTGTGTCTGGACTTCACCCTGGCCTCTCTCTCCTGTGAGCTGCCTCACAGGAGGTAGTGCTGACTTTGACAGTGTTTTGATAAAGACCCAAACTGTTTCACCAAAGAGATAGAAGCTTTACTGCTAGTGCTGTATGTCAGCTCTGTTAGTGCCATAAATGGAAGGTTTGGCCGGAAGAAGCGAAAACATATTGAAATTTTGCTCCCAAGCTGATCAAAATTGAACTTTTTTTTTACTTCCCATCTCATCTCCGGATAATAATTTCTTTTCCCTTTTGAAAGACTGTGGACTAACTTTTGATTAAAAACCAAAGCAAAACAGAAGAAAAATCACAAGAGAGCTGTCAAAACCAAACTTGTGTTAAAAGCTGCTGGGAAATACTGGTTTTTTTTCAGTTGAGAGATTTCTGTTTTTCAATTAAAGTGTATGTTTTATACATATTTGACCTTTTTACAAAAAAGACATGAAGTTTTATTGACTGCCACCAGTTGCAATAAAAGTAAAGTTCCAACAGAACAGTTCTGAAGAGAAACTTTTAAAGACAAATTAGCTCAGAGTCCAATTTTGTCTGCACCATAATGTGCAGTAAACATGTAAGTCTGGTGGCAACTGGGAGTAGTATGTGGACACCTGTTAACATCTGTTTTCTATTTATCATTTACTGTCCAAGCATGACAACCTCATTGTCATATTGACCTTAAACTAAAGTCACTCATGAAATAAGAACAATGAGTCACAGTAATTGCTTGGATCAAGCCAAGGACCAAGAACTCTTCGAGCTGTTCACCTTCAGGGCATGCTTTATAGCCCAGCTTCTTGAACAGATATCTAGGGAGAATTGGGAAGTGTTGGCCTCTATGAGATGGGGAGATGTTGTGCAATGGGATGTTCTTGCTGGCTGGTTCTTTCATGCGGGTGGGGTTTTGTTGTTGTTATTTTTATTGTTATGGATTGTGAGATGGGGAATTGTTCCATTAAAAAAAGCAAAACAACTGCTTTCAGTGTAGAATGACCTTTTAGATTATGTGCATGAACCACAAACACAAAGAACACAATGAAATGCTCCATGGGCAAGCATAGTGAGCTTGACTCACCACTGTTACTCCAGTTCTGCACCAGATCGGTTCAACTAAACAAAGATGGAGATTTACCACCCATACTATCTGAGGGGAAGAAGTCTCATTCTGCCCCTCACCAGAATTGTCGTTTGCAGAGAATAAGCCCTGCTGATTCACTGTGGAGAGAGAATTACTGTCCATGGGAATCCGTTTTATGGCTGTATTGGCTGAATGTCATGAAGACTCAAGACCATGAAGAAAAGCTTGGCCCAGAGTACTGAGATGGAGGATGTATATCACATGACATGTGTATCACGTACACAACATGATGTATCCTGACATGACATGACATGTTTCAAGAAGAACGTTCTGAAAAATTAGACTAAACAAAAAGATCTGTGGAAGTTGCATTTCCTAGATCACAATGACATTCATAATATCAGAGAAGGTGTCAGCACTTTGACTGTTTTACAGAAAATACTTGCATCTATGTCAGTTCTAGGAAATAGGCCTTGTAATGGGTAGTGGCTGACATAACACATATGTCACACTTATCCTTGTTAGGATGTTTTGAGGCTTTCCTTTGAGTAGCTCCCTACCACAGAAATAAATCATCTCCTCATAGAGAGCAGATGAACAACAACATGTGAAAAGAGGATTTATGGTTGTGGCTGCTTCTCTAAATGCATTAGATGCCCCGGACTGTAGTTCGATAGTGCCTCCTAGAGGTACAGACTATAGGTACGAAGGCAGGAAGCTGCAGTATAGCTGATATGTTGAGGCAGTATGCAATGCCAGTTCTGTATTTACCAGGGTGTTGGCTGATTTCCTCCGCAGCTGTTGTGACTTGTGAATATTTGATTCATTTAATACAATAGAAATTCTCAGTACTTGGCCTCTGAACCAGTGTAGACTGTCTGTTAATATGAGATAGTGCTTTATGGTTTCTGGCTTGCCTTTATTCCCCCATTGTAGATGCTACACTAATAGCTACACCTTCCAGGTGAAAAAGGAATCCTTGCTTTCCAGAAGATGGTGAATCGAGGTGAGAATTGTGCAATTCTGTGAAGATGAATCACAGAGGAGAATACTGATTGGCAGACTTGACTACATTGTAAATACTTTTAATCTTCAGTCAAGATAACGGCTTCCAAAACCGAGAATAGTTTGTTTCTGATGACTGATTCCAGTAGGCTGTATTCCTGAAAACAAAGAAAATTGCACACTGACTATGCAAGCCATGGCTATTCTTGCAATCTCTAGATAGATGGTTGTTCTAAACCTTTTCACCTATATTGACACTGAGCTGACTTCCAGTTGGTTAGTGGGTAGTATAGAAAAGAAAGTTGAATATGGATTTAATATAGGATAAAAAAGGATGAATTTGGACATTCACCCTGTCACTTGTTTTGACACTTGGCATCCAGAAGGTACATTTCTGGCATTTGCATCATCCAGGCTTTTTTCTGTATCTTGCCTCATTCAAAGTGGATGGGACTGATATGTGACCTGCTACAGCCCCAGGAAGTCCACTGTTTTGTACAGACAATTAGATATTTCTGAGACGGGTTAAATCATTTCAGTGTGCTGCAAGGTTTTCAAATACTTTCTGAGAATGACCCATTTCTGAACAGAAAAGCTTCCTTTTGGACACATCCCTTCTGTTTATAGCTGCTTCCATCATTGCTTCCCATCTGTGGTCCTATTGTCCATTTGCAGTCACATTGTTTCCCTGTTGCTCTTCAATGGTGAATGCAGGATAGGACTACAGGGAAGCAAATATTTAATGTGTCTTCCATCAGTCTTTACTGTGACAAGTGTTTTGTTCTTTCTGAACAGAAGCTAGTAATTCTGGATAATGCTACAGCTAATTTGGCTGCCTTCGAAGTTCATTGTGGTCTTCCTGCTCATGCTTCTCTGGTCCTTGCTTCCTGTATGTCTTGGTTCCTTGCTACTACTGATGACTCCAGTTCCTGTGGCAGCTCCTGGCTCTTTTCCAGTTGTTAATTAGGGTCCTGGTATTAGGGGAAGGTGTTGTCTTCTTGTCTGTCCAAAATCAGAAGAGGTCTCTGGACCTTTATGAGGCAATGAAGCAGAAGTGCAAAGCAGAAGCAAAGTCAATGTAGCTGGATAGCTAAGTGTGTAATGGGTGGTAGTTGTAGTAATAATAAGGGATCCTCTACTTCTAGGTAGAGGATCAGAAAATATGCATTGAAGGGGCTTAGGTTGTTGTTGCCTTGCTTGCCATCCTCTTGGATTGGGGTGAGAAGTGCAGTGTGTTTAACACTACAAGTTACTACTGAATCACCTTGAGGCATTATAGCTGTGATTGGATAGGCTTCTTTTTTTTTTAAACATTTTAATGTAGATAGAGGTTTGACAAAGAGTAGAAGGAGACAGACTAGGTAGAAAAAAGTACAGCAGCTCATGAACACATTTCTGTGCCAAGATGGTATCTGATGGCAAAACTTTGATCCCTATGGAGACTTTGTATTTGTCAGGGAATCAGTTCAGTCTAGGTTCATGTGAACGCACAGGGCTGGGTTTTTTTTCAGTGAAGTCATCAGTTATCACTGAGACTGAAGGGAAGACTAGACTGACCTCTGCACTGGCTCAGAAAAAAACATTTTTCTTAATCATATCTGCTTAACATCCAGCAGCCCTGTGGAGAAGGACTTGGGGGTACTGGTAGATGAAAAGCTGGACATGAGCCAACAATGTGCGCTTGCAGGCCAGAAAGCCAACCGTATCCTGGGCTGCATCAAAAGCAGCGTGGCCAGCAGGTCGAGGGAGGTGATTCTGCCCCTCTACTCCACTCTGGTGAGACCCTGCCTGGAGTACTGCATCCAGCTCTGGAGCCCTCAGCACCAGAAGGACATGGAACTGTTGGAGCAGGTCCAGAGGGCCACAAAAATGATCCAAGGGCTGGAGCACCTCTCCTATGAGGCCAGGCTGAGAGAGTTGGGGTTGTTCAGCCTAGAGAAGAGAAGGCTGTGGGGAGACCTTATAGTGGCCTTTCAGTACTTAAAGGGGGCCTATAGGAAAGATGGGGACAGTCTTTTTAGCAAGGCCTGTTGTGACAGGACAAGGCGTAATAGTTTTAAACTAAAGGAGGATAGATTTAGACTGGCTATAAGGAAGAAATTTTTTACAATGAGGGTGGTGAGGCACTGGAACAGTTTGCCCAGCGAGGTAGTGGAGGCCCCATTCCTGGCAACATTCAAGGTCAGGTTGGACGGGGCTCTGAGCACCCTGATCCGGTTAAAGCTGTCCCTGTTCACTGCAGGGGGGTTGGGCTAGATGACCTCTAAAGGTCCTTTCCAACCCAAAGCTTTCTATGATTCTGTTTGTGCAGGCAGACAGTGCTGTGTAGGAGATGGGAAAGCAAGGGTGTATACTGAGAAAAAATAGAGCCCAAATGAAGATTCTGTTTAATATATATGAGCAAACCCCAACCAATATCGGGAATGTGTAGTGCATAAAAGCTGGATGTGTGTGAAACCAGATGGGTTTGTAGCAGAAACAGTTCTACTTCTGAGGATGTCGAAAATCTGCCCTGACTGGGTATGGCCTACTCCCAAGGGTGTTCCTCAAGCACTTTTAGGGCTTGGGGCAATCTCAGGATTCCCCTGAAGCAGCTTGTTGTCCCGTATCATTTAGAAAAAAACCCCACCAACTAAACAATGAAATGAACTTATTTTTCTAAAAGTGAATGTGCTGAAATTTCCTTCTTGCAGGAAACTTTGAGGTGTTGTGTTTTGACTCCTGTTTAGAATGAAGACTTGTTTGGAAATGTGGGAATTTCCTCCCCACAGAACAGAATGTCCAAATTTTATCAGCTCTTGCAGAACTGTGGTGCTCTCTGACAATAGAGACTTTATGCCATTCAATACCTCAAGGACAAGAGAAAGACATCACCAAATTACTCAATCAGACCATCTCACAGCTTATCCTGTAGGCTTGCTCTTCTTTGACACATGATTGTATTTTTAAAATTTTGAAACTTTTTCCTTTCCTAAGGCAAGTTAATGAGCATACAATAATTATCTTGCCGTGGTATCTCAAGAAGAAACAAGGTGGCTGAAATATCTGCAAATAGTTAGGTGAAGTCAGAGTTATGCCCTAGTATTGTGCTGACCTCCTCTAATTTACTTCTAAGTGTTCAGCAATAGATTAACTAATGCGAGCCATTTGTTCTGTAATAGAAGTATGCTTCTTATTGTCAGTTAAGACAATCTTAGGAACAATTACTTGTGTCACTCCCCTTAAGCTGAGAGAAGGCTTGAGGTAGTGATCTGAATGGTTTTCGCATTCCAAAATCTTGGTTTTTTATTCTGTGAAATTAGACTGAGGATGGCATTTGAATGTGATTTTTGGTATGCTGAAATGTGTCTGAGGTTGGGACTGGCAGGTATAAGCTAACACCTATAAGACACCTGTAGCAGCAGCTAAAGGACAGGTGGAATCCATTCCTTTATTGAGTCTGTGCTGAAGCACTTTTGCTGTGAGAGTGCAAGTGGTATACTTACCCTTACTAGTTCTCCAACCATAGAATTTGTCATAATTTCTTCAAACTTCACAGTGCTGATTTTGAAGAACGGTCCATTAAACCATCTGCAGCCAACTGACTGACTCATCTTGTTCTTATTGGATCACTTTCAACAATCTTTATGAACAAATTCCATTGTAAATTTTCCATTTATGACGTGTTGTCATATATAATTTCAGATATTCCCCTCAAAGATAGTGTAATCGCTTTCTTCTTTATATATCTAATTGCAAATTTATCTGTGAAAAAATCATGTTACCAGCATCCAGTATCAGTATCAGGCATGCCTCGGATTCCACCGTTGAGGCTGTTGGCATTTTTAAAAAGCTGCACAGTTAAGAAAGAACAAAATAGTCTCAAATAAGATAATGCACATTTAGTTTATTTATGGTTGCTGTCATGCACCTTTAGAAAGAATTATGGGGTCTATTAATCTGTCTATGTGATTAAGTGATGAAGCATGTCTGTGATCTGCTGGTACAGACTTATTTTTGTTATCAGAATTTATGCAGGTAAAGCTCTCTGTTCCAAAGGTAAAGCTTTGTGTTTATGAGTAATTTTTCTGTGAACTGGTACTTTCCCATAATGAAACAGCTGGCTGAGAGCACAGTTTTCCCCAAGTTAAACGAGATCATCAGTATCCAGGAGGATTTTCCCTGGAAGTTTTTCAGCACTGCAGGGATGGAGAGGTCCCTTGGAAGCTCTTCCTGCTGATACATAAGTGAGGCTGCCGAGAGATCTTTGCCATGTGTTTTTGTAACTCTCGTAATCTGTAAACCACACTTGTGTGGTCAAAGTATAGCTGACATGGAAAGGAGTGTTTGTGAGCTTGTGACTGGACTAGTTGCAGTTTCACAGAAGAAAACGAGCTTTATCTCCCTAATCCTTCTGCTGGCAGGCAGGACATGAAAAATGAAGGTAAGACACTGTACCTATTTATTGCTTAATTTTTTCCCATGAATTCTAACCTTGTGGTTAAAAAACCCAACAAAATCCAGTAATTCTCAAATATGAACACGTAGAAAAATAATACTCCAGAGTGCAAGAGCTTATAAGTATCCAAAACCTAAATATGTTAACACAGCTGCATGTCATGTGACCCACCACAGTTCTGACACAAAAATATATGAAATGTTTGAAAATGTCCAGAACATTGCAGATCTCTGCTGATCCCCTAATTGAACAAGAGCAATGCAACTGTTAAAAATCCAAAGGGAATGAATGAAGAGTTGTGCTGAAATTATATAAACAGCCCTTTTCCTTAGCTAATATTTAAAAGCTCCAACTAAAGCTCTCCCACAGTAGTGCTGTGTAAGCTAGAGATCTTGCAATGCTTGCTGAATATATTACTCTGCCTGTGAGTGATCCAGCTGTGTTTTAAGGCATTCTCATGATCTGTGTGGGTTTTTGGGGAGGTCAGTGTGCCACAGTTCAGTGAGAGGCAATGTCTTCAGATGGTGCTGAACAAGGTAACACAGAACAAGAAATATTGTGGCTGTGCCAGTGTGGTATTGCAACTAGCGGAATTGCTGTTGCTGGTTACCCTAATAGCTCATCTGTCTTTATCCAGTATATTCTGAATGTAGCTTAATGAGCGAAGCTGTTTGTGACTCCTGGGCAATGGCCAAAGTTCTGCACACTCCTGGTCTTGTATCAGCTGCTGTAAACTGTGCCCTCAGCCATAGCTGGGTTCCTCTGGTAGGTATAGCAGTGGTGAGAATACCAGCTGCATGTGCACAGTTTGAAACTAAAATTTGTCCTCAGTCAAGAAGATAACCAGTAAATCTTGAATGCCTAAACTGAAGTGAAAGACACATTAAAAGTCACAAAAACATAGCAGAAAACAACAATTGCTTAGAGAAGTATTAGTGGAATTTACTCAGTCATAAATGTTATCTGCATGCCAGGTCTTCTTTCAAAGCTGTAGGTTTTTTTTATTTGGTTACTGTTTAGTAATAAAACTAATAAGCTTCTGCAAATAGCTACTTGCCCCAGAGCAATAGATGCAGGCTTCAACTATAATGATAACTGCAGGAGATTATCAGTTAAGCCTAGACAAAAAAGAGAACAAAGGAAATTAATATGATTTCAGTAAACTTTAAAAAAAAAATAATTCCATGCAATTTGATAAGCAATGATCCCATGTATTAGTAATTTCAAACAAAAAATAACACTACTTTCACTTTTTCTTTTTTTTTCATATATTTCTTTCTTATCTCTGCTACTTGAGTAAAAATGTCATTTCTTGGTTTAATCCAGTTCCCATTTTTTGAAAGGTATTTTGTGAAGAAAGCTTTTGTAAAACTTTGTAGAATTTCTATTGTTGTACTCCCAACCTGTGATGCTAAAAGTAAACTGTTGCCTCCTAGTTGCTTGTTACATTCAAGGAAAATGTTGCCAAGCTATATGGCTGTTAGTGCTGGTTTTAAACTTGTTCTTCTTTTGTTAAAATTTGCAAATATTTTAGAATTGTGACCCAAATCTCAATCAACCAAATATTTTTCAAGTTTATTTTCCTCAATAAGGAATAAGAAAGATAGGAAAAGACAGACTCAAGTGTTTTGCTGATGATCAGTTTTCCTCTATGTCTCTGAGACTCAGAACATGTAAAGCATACTTTGGAATTAAAATTTCAGTGAGCTCAGGTATATACCTACATTGTGCATTTTGTCTTAATTTACGATCTGTATCTTTTGGGGCAGGGACTGCTTTGATTCATCCAATCATTCAGCAAGTGTGAGTGACTAGTATTACCTGACAATATTCAATAGTGGTTTTATGTCATATTAAAAATCATTGCTTCTGATAAATAGTTTTACAATGTATTTTCCTACTGCTCTCACTGTCGTTATGGATCTCTATAGATGTATAATGCTTGCCAAACAGAAGGGCCATTCCTTCACAAACTTTTATGAATTCAGACATTTGAAACTACATTTTGGCTTGTCTTGCAGCTCCCTTGTGCAAATAGTGTCAAGATGCAGAAAAGGGCATAGACTGTAGAAATGAATGGGAATGGCATGAAGGCTGCTGTATGCCAGGATTTTCCCTAGGACTTTCCTGTAAATCTTCTGAGTTGAGGTGCCTTGAAGCTTCAAATATATAAGCATTTTTGAATATGTATACTACCATGAGTATATGTGTGATCGACTCTATTCATAGTATCTAATAATTTTTACCCAGAAGAGCTTGGTATTACATTTACCAGCCTTTTTTCATTGCTAGATGGCAGGATATTCCTGTTTGAAGAACTTTTCTGTCTCAAAGGTGTGTGTACGTGCTCTATCTAGTGCCTAGGACAATGAGAGAAAAATTTGTAGTGTCAAAAAAAGGTCACTTCTGGCATTGAGCAAATTATCTGGGGCAATTTGATCCTTATCTACCAGAAAATTTCATCTGAGAAAAATACTGGTGGTGATGGGAAGGAGGCAGACCTCACTAGGGGTGTATTTCTCTCCTACCTCCTCTCTTGGTGGTTAAGCTGTTCATCTGCAATGACGGATGCCGCGGTTTAGTTCTGTCCTCTGCTCTGGAGATTTAGATCCGTCTGTCCTGTCTCTTAGGACAGAACAAGAGCAATTAGCAGCAGTGAGGTCTACCACAATGTGTTCTCAGTTGTTCCTCTTTACACTTTTTTGCTTCAGAAGAGCAGTCTGTGGGGCTGAGCCCTCTGTGCTAGGGTGGTGTGCTAATCACCTGGCTTTAAAGTTGTTCTCAGTCTTGATGGTAGTCACTTCAGCACTGCATGCAAAGTGAGCCACTCCCAATGCAAGGGGTGAGAACCTACCTCACAATCCTCCACTACCCAGTCACACAAGAAAAGTCAGACCAGAGTTCAAACGCATGCTCTGTCTGATCAAGATAAGAGTTTGAATTTGGGTCCCTACTCCTCATTTGAGTACCCTAGCAATTACTCTTCTGATCATTCCAAAATGGAACTGGTATAATAAACTGGTATAATAAACCACTTCATACAAACTACTTCAATAATACTTGAGAGTCAATAAGCCATAGAGTATGATGTACTCACTTTGGAAGCTGGGGCAAACCCTGTTATAGTCAACACAGTGGGAAAGAAACTTCCTCCGTATAGCAAAGGAGTGAGTTGTATATATAAAGTCAGAAAGAACAATCCTTTTGCAACAATTCTGTAAGTCTTGTCTTGCATCTCCTTGCCTTCTATGTTTGCATTTGCCAAATGTTTGCATTTTCCAAAAATGTTTCCTCTTGAGACGTATGGAATATTTCATGTTAAATGAAGTACAGTGGGCTCGGTGGGGATGGTAGTTCTTTTGGTGTGGAAACCTGGAAAAATTGTGAATTCGGTTCTGTTTGAACGAATATTCTTTTTCAACTGTTTGGCTTGGCAGCTGAACTGAAAAAACAGTTATTTGCACAGCCTTAAGCTCTCCTTCACAGTTGAACCCCTGCATTGTACCAGGAAAATTGTAGCATAGTCCCTGGAGCTGTTCATCCATGGCACAGAGGGATTAAATGGAAATCCCACTAAAATTTAGGGTTGTCTGAAGTTTTTGGAAATGGGGGAGCTCAAAAAAAGGGATTAAATGATGGCATCCACAGTATGTGTACTACTGGACTCTCCAAAGACACATTGTTGTTTTCACAGATTCCCTCTGTCATTTGCTTGTCAAAAAGATACCTCTGACGCACATCCTTATGGGAAATACTAGAAAGAGGATTGCTCTTGACTTGTGTGCATTGTTAGCTGGGAACAGAGACATTCCTTTTTCTAACTTTTTCATTCCATGATGTAATGAGAACATTTTAAACCAGAGCAAGCAAATTGCAAGCTTTTTCCTAGATGCTGCTTATGATCAAACACACACATCCACGCTTTTAAATACCTCATAATTAAACATGCAAAAATGGAGACTTAATTTGAACATGTAAATTAATCACATGTTGTAACAATTGAAATTCATAACTGAACATCCATTAGCAGACAACGCTGTTCCTCATTCTTTTGTTTGCATGTTTATAGTAATCACGCAATAGGATTTATGGTGCCTGCCTCCCTTTGAAAATTAATTCTGCATCAACTTAGGAGATGTGAGGAGATGTGTTCCCATTTCTATTGTATAGCTTTGCTCTATAAATGCAAGTAATTGCAAATTAAGCCCCAGATGTCTAAAGAGCAGCAGGAGTGACCATTATTTGATGTATGATGCACATCATGTCATTTCTGTGTCACTCCTCTAGGGGTTAAATGAGTTTCATGTTTTGGACATCTTAGGAAAATAATAAACAATGTAGCTCATCCAACAAACATCTGCTGATTTTTTTTTTTGTTAAATAGAAGACAAAGATACTTAAAATGTGTTTTCAATCGCCTGCTAAGAAAATAAGTTTACATAAAATAAATCTTTTTTCATCCTGAAAAATTGTGAATTTACCTTCTGCGGTGATTTAGTAAAAGCCAAAATTTATCAGTATTGTGCATTTAGCAAGTAAAGACCTCAGTTGCTGTGGTGGGCTACATTAAACATAAATGGATGAGAATGAGGTCAGTGGAGTGAACGCAAGCTGTACCTCTCAGAGCTAATATGCAAGCTCATTACCTTAAGGATGTTTACCCAATGGATGTTTGTATTTGCCTGTGTATTTCAGTGCATGTGCATGTCACAATCCAAACTGGGCTGCCCAAGGACGATCGTGGCGGTTCTGCAATTCCCTTGTGCTAAATTAAGGTGAAACAACACCAAACAATCGATTAAATGCTTTATTGATGGTTGCAACAACGTGAACTTGGAAAACGTAACAAGTAGGCAACCTGAACTACGAAAACACAATGGTAGGCAATGTGAACTAGGAAAGCGTAACAGTAGTAGGCAACGTGGGTTCTAATTGGAATACTTATGAGAAGAAAGGAAAAAAAGAGAGAAAAAGAGGCGGGGGGGAGAGAGAGATATCACCATCCTTGGATCCCGCAATGTTGATAGTAAACATGGCAATCCTCCGGTAGTGGGTATGCACGTAGCTCCTTGGAGTTGTGTCTTTTATAGGCCAATCCCTGCCTCTAGTCTCGCCCTGTTGAGGACTTACATGGTTCTTGTTCCAGAATGTTCTTCATCTTCTGCACAGGCGCCACTGTGGGGGGTGGCCACGAGGGGTCTTTCAGGTGGTTGTGAGCCCCTTCCTCAAATGGACTCTGTGTGACCTCTGGCCCTACACAGCGAGTTGCAAGGCCCAGCAGAAGGCAGAACTGCGCATTCGCTGACATGTCTTCCCAGCTCTGTGCCAATTGGCTTCTCACCTGTGGTTTAGTGGTGCTATGCAGACCCTCATTTGTCACTATGGAGACCTTAACTTGTCTCTATGCAGACCTTAACTTGTCTCAACACAATGTTTGAGACATCGTCATACATTAACTCTTTCAGTCTCTTACAGTGCATGATAGGCCATGAAGCTTTCCCTAACAAGCATTTGTGAAAGAAGCATCCCTTTCACATTTGCATTTCCATTGAATGCCAGCAGCACTTCTGTTGATGGGTGTACAGTTTACTTGACTCTGCTGGGGTCAGAATTCACTGTAGGACTTGGCTCTTCATCGTGTAATGTGGAGCCTGGGCACTAAAGCATCTTCATTAACTTGGATCAGGCCTTGGAATTTGTCTCCATCAGCTAGTGCCGACTCAGTTGACAATATTGCCTTGAGCTTTCTCACCCGTGCAGGAGAAGTTCTTTACAACTGAACTTCTTCTCCGGTTTTATTATATAAAACCAGCTTGATCCTCAACGT
This sequence comes from Pelecanus crispus, assembly GCF_030463565.1. NCBI lineage: Eukaryota > Metazoa > Chordata > Aves > Pelecaniformes > Pelecanidae > Pelecanus > Pelecanus crispus. The sequence goes on along the minus strand of NC_134648.1, from coordinate 61,154,782 downwards.
CCTGCTTATTAATGTGCTACGCAGCTGTCTCGTGCTCTTGGCTTCATGCCATCTTCATGTTACACCTCCCAGTCGGTCAGCCGCTTCCACTCCGTTGTTTCATTAATCCCTTTTAAATAACCACTTTTTTATAGCGCTACTTACAGGAAATAACTCTCCAGTAATGCCTCTGAATCGCTTACAGCCTAAAATGTTGCAATATGCATCTTGAACTTAAAGAACCCTATCTTGCCCTATTCTGTATAGTAGCATCATGTCTGCAGACACTGCAGTGAATTGTGATGAAAATAAGGAGGAATTTTTTAAAGAAAAGCCTCTCCCCTTCTTGCATGCAAAGTACTTAACTCTGATGGGAGGCACCTCAACATACATCAGAACTTTGACTGATCAGTTATCAACGTGGGGCCTAGATAATGAGGGGGAGCTACACTAGGACAAAGTGTACTAAGTGTGAAGATAGGAAAGTATTTATAAAAATGCAGCAAAATAGCTTTGTGATAATTAGTGGAAAGGAGGTCACAGCCTGTCTCTCTGTCCTACACAAGCCTCTTCTTTATTATTGTGGCATGACAGCATATGGCTCTGAGTTTTTAGTGGACTAATACCATTTCTCAGTTGTTTTGGTTTCTCTTTTCTCACAGTAAGATGTGACTTAAATTCCTAAACTTATAACCCCCAAAAATTCAACCCACAAGCCCCAGTGGTATTTGGAGTTTATGTAGTCTTTAACCAAAGGCCTGTACATAACCAGATACTGGTACATTCTTTAGTGAAATTCTTGAAGCTTTGGGCTTAACCGCTGTTTCTTGCAGTGATGTGCTCAAAAAAATGTCAACTATGTAGCTGTACTGGAGGGCTGTGCAGTTGAGGTATGTCCTTTTTCTCAAAGTGACAGGCTGGTGTCAAGGTCTAGATTGAGGCAGGGTCCTGGCTCCAGCTCGAACAGTCCTGTGGTGACATCAGAATTTTGGCATCTATATTTAAACAGTTTTTGTTACTGTCATGATTGCAGAGAAAAGCTGAAGATTTGGCATGAATGAATCCACTACAGAGATAACTGCTGGAGTAAGCAGAGAACTTTAAAGCTTTGTGAGCTGGGAATTGCCTCATTCATTTTTCATAGGTTATTAATTCTGAAACCTTTGTGCTGCCTGCAGCAGTGGACTTGGGTGTGTATGGGAGAAGTTCTTCAAATTGTGGGCAAAGAGACTTGATTTCTGAGAGAACAAAAAGGAACAATACAGCAAAATCTGTGTTGGAAGGAGAGAGATAAAAGTTCTTAAAGAGGCTTGAGAGAGAAAGAAACACACAAAGGGTTTACAAGGCTGGAGTTAAACAAAACTAAGTAGGATTTAGAAATGTGCTTAGAAAAAATAATCCTGAAAAGGAAGAGAACAACCTCCCTTTCCACCCAAAATCAAAAAGGAACACTATTAAAATGTTCTTAAAATATTTAGTTTCTTTTAATAACACTCATGATACATTGGGCAGTCCAACATGATTCTGTGTGCATTGGCAAAGCGTAGTAGCCTTTTGGATACTTAATCTTCATCTAAGTATGTTTCAGATCTATGTGTGATAAACCTCATTTACTAAATATGGGAGGCTGATCTACTCTGTAACACAGCAGTTGTGTTTCAGGTAATAAACCAAAATGATATAAAGGTGTCAGGCTTCTTGGCTCTTAGTTGACTTGTTGCATTTTTCTGTGAAGTGTGATGTTAATGAGAAATCTCATTGTCGGGACCCTTTTACTGAAATATTTCTGAGATGTTATGATTGTTTTTCTTCTAAATCTTCTATATAATCTGCATTGCCATTCAGTTTACTATGGAAAACTACTGGGAGCACTCAGAAATAAAATCCAAAATTGGGTCTTTCTTTCCCATATCTTTGACAATATTCTTGTTCAGATATCCTGAATGGGAACATCATCAAGAAGCATAGGGCTCAACAGCCGGAGTCTAGAGCAAACTAATCTGGCACTGTGATTCTGGGCAGTGGATCCTTTGTGGCCTTAGGCAAAGCACATGATCTTTCAATCTCAGTTTCCCTTTCTGTAATATAGGGTGATGAGAATAATTTCATTCCTATCCGACACAATATTTTCATTTGCTGTAGAGAGATGAAATGGTATGGAAACAGTCTTAATAAGGTTTGTTCAAAATCAGAGCATATCCATCATTCATCATTTAATTGTTTCAATTTTATTTTTTTAATGAAGGAACTCAGTTCATAATAGAAAAGACCAAAACATTTAAAGGTTGGATTCGTATTCTGGAGAGTATTCTGAATTTCAAGAAAACTACCCCCCCACTGTTTCATTATGAGAAATATTCTAAAGGCTTTCCAAAACTTTTGTCTTTATGCAGAACCACAGTCTGTTTATTTCTTCATGCCAAAGATGAGGTTTGGCACAGGATTGTCCCATACCCTTGCCAAAAGCTCTCCTAAGAGCACACTCAGTTAGTTTATATTACTACTTTTGAAAAAGGAAACATTAAAGAAACCATATTTTTAATACTGTATAAAGGTCCTCTGAAGGCTGAAAATGCCTCCCTCTGGCCCCACCTCACTGCAAAGGGCTGGGGGAAGTGAGGGATAAAGGAGTCCTACAGTCAAAGAGCTGCCTCTGTGTGAGGCCTGGGAGCTATGACAGCTTTGCTCTAACCCTCATTTCCCTGCAGGCTCTGTTGTCAAAAATTGTTTCTAAGTCTGGTTGCCCAAGTCGAGACAACCATGGCTTCATTTTCAGCAAGTCTGGGCACTCTTAACACCTGTTGATTTTACTGTGACTGTTCAGGGGAAGGAGGACCTAGGATGCCTCCTGCCAGTCTCCCAAACTACTGCAAGTGCACAGAGTACCCAGTGCCTCGGTCTGTCCCTCTCCATCTGTGACCCTACAAACACTACTGCATCCCCTCTGCAGCTTCTGTGAAAGGTCACAAAGCCAGAGAAAGGCCATGGTTCTTCTATGTCCAACTTGCATTTTCTTTGCTCTTAAAGTAGTATAACCTCTAGCTGGTGTCTGGAATCCCAGGCCTTTCTCTGATACCTAGAGTGACACAGCAGGCACGTTCTCTAACTTTTGACTTCATAAGGCGTTGTCCTACCTATTGGGGAAAAAGAGACTCGAGGGATCTGACTAACTATGCTGCAGAGAGAACTGTTGTTGACTAAACCGTTTCATTTAAATGCAGAGGTGTTTTTTTTTTACACTTCTAAGCAGCCTTCAAGTCTGAGATAATATATAATTAAAACATAGAAGGCTATTGTCATAGAAATACTTGATTATGTAGCTGTATTATGCACAGAGTGAGAGAGTGTTTCAGATGATCATACAAAGACTTGTGTATTGTAAAAGTGAGAAAAATGTGTGTATGTGTATCCATCCATCCATGCATCCATCCATCCATCCATCAGACATAAGACTGTATTTTTAGAAACTGAAGCCAGATGTTAAAGTCTTCATCCATCTGAACATCTCTCTCCTCCTAGAGTTATCCATTCAGGCCATTCATTGTCTAAGGGCTGCATGGGTCAGGGGTAGTTGGCTATCAGAGAGAAATCAGCTAAAACATGGAAGACACTTTTTTGCATTTGAGTTCCCTGCACTAAAATGGCAGCCAAAATTTCTGCATGTAATTTTCAAATATGCTTTCCTTTTTTTTAAATTTTTTTTTGAAAATGAAACTGCCACATCCAGAATTTCTTGTTCAGCGACAATGTCTTTTCCTCCTAGGGATCAGTCCAAAGAATTTCCATCAGGTGACTGAGGGCCTAAGTGTTAGGGATGCATATGCAAAATCTGCAAATTAAATGTGAGTCTCCAGTTTTACATAGATGGGATCATTTTTTCTGTAAGCATATCTGTCTTTGAGATCTGTCAGAGTTGCAACAATGTGGATCAAGCTCCAGCATCAGGGCCTTTAAGACTTTTTGGTGAAAGTTATCACCTGAGTTACAAAGGATTTGTACTATGATATGAAAATGAAACCACACTGAAAATTCCTAAAGTACTCAAAGAGGGAGTTATTTCATAATCTGCAATTGTCTTCAATACTGGTGTTTCTGGAGACAATAAATGTGGAAAGTTTCAGTGGGTAGATCCTCCTGTCATAACTTCACACTGATACTCAGATGGCAGTCCTTGAAGAACTTCATCTGTTTTTCTGCTGTAAATAGATGTTTTGTTTAGTTAACCTGCTGGAGGATTTAAAAGGAAATCAACATGTTCTGTAGACTCAAAGAGTGAGGACTGTTTGTTTGTACATTCTGACCACCTGCATATTACAGGCCAAAAAATACTGCTCTGTCACATCTGCATTGAGCCCAATTCCTTCAATGTTAGATTAAAGTGTTACCTGTAAGTGTAAACTTGTGAGCACAATTTCTTTTCTACTGTTGTTCATTTTGAAAAACTGTGATTCCCTGAGCTCGGAATGAATAAAGTCTCGTTTCCTATGGCACTGGATTCTCTGGTTTTCTAACAAGGCACAAGCTCCAATTGGAGCTTTTCCAGTGGCTAGGAAATTCTTGACAGCTCAATACTAGTGGATTCTCTGAAGCCTAGTAGGTTATGTTCACACTGAAGCCTTTCATTTATGGGGAGCACTATTAAGGCCATCCTATTCACATGTCCAACTATTTTCCTGCATCGTGTTAAGAATTCAATTGTTTTTGAGGTGTCTGCTTTTATCAGCATAGGGTTAGGAATTTAATTATGTTTGAGGTGTCTGCTTTTATCAGATGTGATTGGAATTGGTGATTGTGTCCAAAAATTATTGAAGGGGTAATATGCATGTGACCTTGCATGCAGGTGAAGCTTGACTGCATAAGATTTGTTTCCCTAGGAAATCTGGCACCTGTACTGCCAGAGATATCTGAACTCTGGTGGATTTTTATTGTTGTATTCTTACTGTTCATTAGAGAAGGAGAGATAAGAGAGTTTCATCAGATGTAAAACAGCATTTCCCAAGGATATCATCAGCAATGACCAATGGACTAATTTCTTTCTGACATCCTGCCCATTTCTGGGGTTGCTTTTCATCATGGTAGGTCTTTAAAAAGTATGTTTAAAATACACTGCCCTGCTAGACTGGAACTGAGAGTTAGTAAATAGTTTAATTTTTCTCATATTTTCAAAGTAGTTTGTCATGTCAACAGCCTATAGGCAGGATGCAAATGAAACGCTGAGGCTCTGTTTGCCTTCACTTCTGTTAGTATTTGCTATATCTGAAGATGCTCCTAGGTTTTGTTACAACAATACTTTTCATTTAGAAATTCAGACCTCCTCTGATGTGAGCCCCAAACATTTCCATTTCTAAGTGCAAAATGTTAATCCCTATGTAATTATAAAGTGGTGCCAGGTTCTAACCACACTACCTTACCTACCCATGTCCCTTGGAAATGTTTAACTTGCAACAACTTTATATACCAAACATGTTTGTTTAATAAAAATGTTATGATAACTATAAACAACATATTTTTTATATGACTAATGTTTTCATGAAGTTGCTTTCATTTTCACAGGTCACTGCTTCCTTTTCCAGCCTCACAAACAGTTTTCTCAGTCATCTTGGGCACTGAGTTGGTGCCTCAGCACTTGGATCTGTGTCCTATGATTTGATCTTCTTTTCAGAATGTTCTCTCATTTGTCCCTGTCCATGTGCTGTTTTTCTGACACTTCTTTTCTTCTTGTGCCACTTTATGACAGTTTTTCTCCATGATGTGCTGTTAAAAGAAGTGAGTTATCAGGAAAAAAATCAGACTTAGCGTGAAAAAAAAGCAGCAGCTGACCAATAAGCTACCTAGAAAGTAAGTAATTTTTCTTTTTCTAATTTCTTGTGTGTGTGTGTGTTGCTATCTTAAAATCTACATTCATGACTTTATCTACAACACAGGGCATATTTTGTAAATGAGCTTAAACACTCTATCAAATTGTAATTATTCATGAATAGTCTCTCTTTATTGCTAATGATATGCATCACATTGACAGAGTTTGATATACTGATTATAAGAATAAAGTTCATCTGAGGTAACAGAGTTTATTCCTTTCTCAGGCATCCAGCCTGGATCTCAGCTGCAAAGTAAGTACCTCTCCACATCTCATTACCAAAATAGCAACCTTCTTAATCCTTCGCTGTGAAGAACAAAGGTTTGATTCAGTCTCTGGAGCAGAAATAGGATCTTATTAATGCACTGGCAACTACAGTGTTGTTATTTTTGTTAGAAAGGGAGAAACAGGAATTTGCTGATATATGTTAGATTAAGGGCTGTTATTGTTTTGAGATTAATCGGATTGTTAGTTGGGCCTTTCCAATGGCAGTTGAAAATCTACAAAATATCTTGTAATCTAATATTCTGGATGAGTTCAGGAGCTATTTCTTGGAAATTCACTTCTATTCTTTGTGTCTGTTCTGAAAGAATCACTCAGGGTATCAGTTAAGTGGTGCATTGCTTACTCTGCAAGTGGTGGAACTAGGAGGCAAGTTCTTTTGTCGCTCTTGCCTGTAGAACTGGGTCTTCCTGAGCTCAATCCACTTGCCATCCAGTGGATCAGACCTGAGACCCAAGGCACCAGCGAGGTACCCAGTGCTCAGCCTTTGCGGAACACTGACTCAGAAGAGGTCTGTGCATTTGTGCGTTAGCTGAGTGTCCAGGCTTGAACATGTTACAACTGATGTATGAATTCACATTTTGAAGTATTAGAGCTCTGATGATGTTTTATGGAGTCTTTTCTCTCTTTTGAAAGATTTGCTGTCATGTAGTGTTGGGCTGCAGTGGACTGTGGAATTTGGGATCCCTGTGGAGTAGGCTCTCTATGCCTCTGGCAGCTCATCGGGATAAAGTTGAAATTAGGATTGCAGAGAAGAGCCAGAGGAATTCCACTTGGTGAATTAAATGTTATTGAGCTTGAGGACCTGGAAAAGGGTGAGGGAAGGATCTGGGTGAGCTCCCAAATTGGTATGAATGACTGGCATAGAAGGTATTGCTCAGAGCAAAAATAAATGCAGTGTAACTGATCCGTTGAGACCAGCAAACTGTTTCTGGAAATGAGTGGTGCTTGATAATTCTTAGTGATAGGCAAATGCCATACTCCAAAATACGTGTGGTCCATTGTGCAATTCTGTGTGGGTGTGGATCTTTGCAGGTTATTGGCCTATGCCCTCTGGCACAAAATGTGTTTGCATAAGTCTTAGCATGTAGAACTTTGGGTGTTTATCTTCATGTGTATGTGAAAGGTTCAGGGTTAAGCGAGGAAGAACTATCCCAGAAACTGAGGTCAGCAGAAGCATTCTGGATAACTGTTCCCAGGCTTGAGCACTGTCACAGAAAACGAGGGCCAGTAAGATGGCATTTGCAGTGAATCTCAATTCTCTGCTTCTATTCCTCATTGTTAGGACAAACCCTGTGTTAGGCTTCCAGGAGATATGAAAAAGATACATCTATTGATGGAGTATATAAGCTGAGACTTGTGGCTTGAGCGTGTGGACTTTTATTTGTGAGTTGGAAGAGATTTCTGAGCATAGTCTAAGGCAATTATGTTGTATTAATTGCTATTTTATCCTGATTGTATATGTCCCCAGAAGGCTTTAAGTATCAAGTTTTGATAAAACAGGAATGTTTCAAGTGCCAGTGGGATATTTGGGCCCAAGCCTGTTCTCTTTTATACCGCTGTAGAGCTGGGATAATTGTATTGGCTTCTGAGTGACAGTGGTAGAGCTAGAGTAGCACTGGACCTGAGAGAGGAAGCTGTGAGTATGTGTGTGTGTGTGTGCACGCCTTGGGTGGTGAAACAGCTGACTGAAGAAACAGCTCATGTACTGCTTCCATTTCCCCTTGATGGTTTCCAGCTGTCCTCTTATCCCTGGCGTATGAAATGACATTAATTAGGTTCAACTTCTGAAAATAAGTGAGAGGCAGTATGTGTTACTCACCTTATAGTGGGTAACATAAACAATGTGCTACATACAACAAACTGTGATCACAGATGCTGAATGACATCGTAGTTATTAAGCCAGGAGCTGAGTAAAGAGAAGGTTCCTTTGGCAAAGTAGTCATAGGCTAGATAGTTTCTCAGACTGTGCAACAGAGGAAGACATGCTCACATGCAGGAGATCAGTGTGTATTGCACCTGGACCACAAATGAGAGTGTCACAGACTTCATGCTTTGATCATCACAGGTCTTTTAGTATTGACTGAGGCAGGAGAAAGGAAAGAGCTAAATAGGACAGTAAAGGAAGAAGGCAGTATTGCTATCCCCAACCAATAAGCACATATTTGTAGGATAATAACAGTTTTGGGTGTTTTGTTTTTACATTTCTTGCACATTTTTTGATTAGGGATCCTAGATGACTTCCTCAGAGAATATGAAGAATAAGTAGATATAAAATGTATTTGAAGAGTTTACACACCTAGATTTTCCCACTGTTTAATATATTGTCACCATGCAAGACTGAATGAGTGATATTTTTATGCTGCTGCAGGAAGACCTTGCTGCCCAGGTTGGTAGGAAAGTATTACCCGAAACTGACTGAAATCAAGAGATGCAGAAGAAAACACATTAAGGCAGGCATGGAAGTCACAATGTCTTAACACCATTGCTGGTCCCAAAAGCTAGAAAGATTTTGCTGAATTGGATAGGCTGCTACAGGCTCTGTCTAAAGCAAATTGGAAATTACAAACTCAAATTTAAGTGAATATTAAAGACTTAGTGGACAAGGTTATGCAAAAGTTGGAAGATGTGTGGAGGCTGCAGTCATGATGGAAGAGTTTCTGTGCAAAGGAGAAGAAGGTGTTGACATGTTGGTGTTGCCCAACTAGAAGTTTGTATAAGCCTGGAGAAATTATCCCTATGATTTAAAAATATGAGTAATAAATGAACTACAGATACTAGTGTGGACAATAATGAGTCTGGACAAATATACTAATGAAAACCCAATATTTGATTACTAAGATTATATGGTAAATGAATGGCCTATTGGGGTCATCAGACAACAAAATCAGATGAATTGTGGTTTAAATGTCAAGTAGGTTTTTTTGTTTTAGATCATATAATGTAACCATGATGAATTTCTGTTATGGTAGGGGGAACTTTTTTCCCTAGATGTGTGTGGACAGTGGAAGAGAAAGCAGAGAAGAAAGCAGAAAACCTGTTTGGAAGGGTGGGGGGAACTTGTATGAATTTTCTCTGTCTTAACTGCTGATGCAAGCTGAGATCAGAAGTACTGCAGATCTTCAAGCAGGTAGTTTCCACTTAATTTAGTGCATTAACCTAGCTATCCACTGGGTGGAGACGGCAGACAAACTTCCTATTAGGTGTTTTGCTATAAAAATGATGGGTGGAAAGTAGCCCAAGATCTAGAAAAGTAACTAGGAGACATGGTGGAATGGCACAGGAGGCTGGGGCTGGAGGTGAAAGTGGACAAGATTCAGAAGCAAACCAGTTTTTAGCTCTCATTTGTGCTTTCTACTCTGAAAGATAGAGCAATAGGATTTATGTGCTTTGTAGAAATCAGTGCATCTGATGTTTATCTCATGTCTAAGACTGATGTAGCTGTAGGAAATCTCATGTGTTGGCTGATTGCCATGATCTTAACCAGAGGGCTTTCAGACTGCAATGCCGAATTTAAATCTATCTCATCTGCTCAGTTATACTTTGTGAAGTGCTCGTTTTCCCTGGGGACCTGTCACCTTACAGAATCTGGGAAATTAAATTAGTGAAAGGAGTTTGGTAGAGCATGTGTTTGTTTCAAAATTTTCATGAGGAGGCGAATTCTGAAGGAACACATGCCTCTCAGCAGGAGTGCACTCAGCCTTCTTAGTGGAGCAGGACATAGTGTGAAGTTGGGAAAGTGTCAACGAGGAAGAGTTTTGGTACACAAAGTAGGGAATAATGATATCAATCAGAAAGCAAAGGAAACTACCATGTTCTGACAGGCTCTTCAAGCAAGGCCAGCCTTTACTGGACTGTGAGAATATTACACAAGATTCATCCTCATTTCTACTCCTAACTGCTTGAGTCACTGAAGGTATGTCTACTCAGGGTTTGGCAGGCAGATATGAACTCACTCTGTCCATGCTCCAAGCTGGCTGGGTGGAAGCTGGCTCTGAATGGGAAGCTGTGTAGCCATCATTAGCATGTGGCTGAGTCTGAACCAATAAGTCCTGCTGGGAAGCAGAAAACATTAGCTTGGGATCAGCATTACAGGGCTGCAGTTACATGACTTTAGGATTAGAGGTAGCTTCTATCTGCACATCTTCAAGTGCTCACAGAGGGAATTGCATCTGCTTGAAAATCTGCCATGGAAGCACACACTGAATATGTTAGAAGGGTTAGCCAGACGTGGTGATCTGGAAAAATGGTGCCCAAAAGGCTTGCCATTCTTTTTAAAAAAACCTTGAGTAAAAATTCAGTGCCAAATTCCAGCTTTAACAAACAATCTGCTTTCAGATGCTTTCTGTCAGGTCTGGGGCTTGATGTATGCTAATGTTAGAGGAAAAGACTTAAAACTGTATGTTTGAATGGAAACCCAACTGGTCAGTGGGAAGGAGTGTGCAGCCATGACAAATGAGCACCTTGCAGTAATATGTGCCTGAATTAAATGTCACTCCCTATCCAGTCCATTACACAAACCACTTGCTCCCTTGTTTACAATGAATGGAAAGTGCTAATGATAGCTTATTTATCTTATGTCCCAGATTCCTAGGTCACTTAGGTACTTTTGAAGATATTCTCTTTCAAATTACTTTCTGTAATTCATTTCCATACCTCTGATTTTCAGAAAAAAACTGTTTCTAAATAAAATTCATGGGCATTTAAACAATTATTTTGCCCTTTGCCTCAGGAGTCCATTGGTTGCTATGTTCTTGAAGCAAATTAAAGCAATGCATTCTGTAGGGTATAAAACTATTCCTAACTGTGGCAGTGGATCACTGCAGTCATTAGATTAATACCAACTATTATCATCCGGGATGCTCATCTGGTTTTACTGAGCTTTGTTAACGAAATGGAAATGTATGATTAAAGTCATCCTGTCTGTCCCTCTAAAGTTGTGCCTGTGAGTGAGTCACTGTTTTACAAATGGGTGTTGCCAGACGCTGATATTGAATACGGCTCCAGCCGTCAGAGCTCTAGGTCCAGCACTGCATTCTTGGAGTCCAGACCGGAACACTGAAATTCCCATTGAAATCTGTGGGAATTCTGCATGGCCAAAGCCCAGCTACCTTTATGGCTGGCTGTGGCAGCTTGGAGAGAGATGTAGCTCTATGCAGTAGGCACATAATAGCTTGGGGACTCAATATGAATTTCATGCATCTCTTCACTTAGTCACTTGAAACCCAAGATGGAATTGAGGATACCACATTCCACTTAAGCTTTGTTTGTCTGAGGTCAGTTGAGTGCCCTCTGCTGTCTCTGGATGTGACACCTTCTGCTCCACTGGCAAAGGTGCAGCTGTGGTTTCTGTGCTCACTGGGCACAAGAACTGTTTGCACAGAGCA